>NC_141873.1:466100890-466403920 GCF_056163025.1 Triticum urartu | reverse complement strand
CGCCAATGTGCCGCCGTCTTGAGAAGGCGACTTCAGCGCCACGCCCCTTGGAGACGGGCACCGCCAGCTCGACGATCCCAGACGCCGAAGCGACGAGCGTCGCGCCCATTGGGTGGGTGCGAGGAGGCGCATGGGCTCGCTGAACCAGGCGCTTCTGGACGTCCAGACAAAGCTGTGAGCTGAGGGCGACGCTATCCAAAACTGCACCAAGGCGTTCCTGGCGTCGCGGGCGGCCATCCGGGTATGCTTTCTCCTTTGTCTTTGTTTTCTTGTTCCTCTCTGTGGGGGTGCGCCAGTGCACCCACTGGGTGTAGTCCCCAAGTTTCGGGCCGGCTGCTGAGCAGGCGGCCCGGAACTCCAATTGGCGAGTTCCAGGTACTAACTTTTGTCTGAAATACTTGTCACAGGACTATCACAACCTCCGTGTCACCGCCTTCAACCGCAACGTTGAAGAGCTGGGCAAGCGGATCGCCGACTTGTCGAAGAGCCGGAGTGAGTCCTTTTTCTTCTTTGCGGGGGCGCGCTGGCACACCCGCGGGCTATAGTCCCCGAGATTCGGGCCGACTGCTGAGCAGTCGGGCCGGATCTCCCCGGCAACCTTTTTTTATTGATGATTTAACGCCTTCTTTCTTCTTTCTCTTCAGAGGCCAACGCCACTCTTCAACAGCAGCTGAGCGAAGCCAACACCGCATTGCGTGCCAAGGGGGAGGAGTGCAGCAAGCTCGCCGCAGAGCGCGATCTGCTGGCCGCACAATTGGCAGAGCAGAAGGAGCTACTTAAGAAGACGCAGAAGGAGGCGAAAGAGGAGGAGGCCGCCCTCCTGGCCGAGTTCGCGAGCGAGCGCTCCTCCTGGACTGACAAGGAGGCAATGCTGGCCTCCAGCTTCCGCGAGATCGAGGACCTCGTCGACGGTGAGCTTCTTTGCTTTTCTTCTTCGAGCCGCCGACTATAGGTCGAGCCAACTCCTGGTTTTTTGACTTGTTCTTCATTCTTTTCGTCTTGGCAGACTTCTTCCCCGGCCACTCGCAGGCCGCCATTCAAGCTATCGAGGTTGACCGCGAGGAGCGGAGGGCAGATGGCGTGGAGATCGCCGCCGCCGCCCCCCCGGACCCTTGACGAGCATATTCTGAGCATTGGGGCTCCTCTGCGGCCGGCCCACCGGATGCTGCGCCGGCTTCAACGTGTCGGCGCCCAAGCGATCGCCGCCCTGTGGCCAGACGTGCAGGCTCCGCGCACCCCCAGTCGGACTGCCGACTGGCTGGAGGTCGCGGCTGGCTGTCTTGAGGCCTGGAAGGGTTCCTCGGCCCGGGCTGGAGCGTGCCGAGCCTTGGAATTTGTCAAGGTGTGGTATCTGGGGCTGGACCTATACCGGCTGGCCACACTCCGGTCAGAGGCCCAGCCGGAGCTGGCAGCCGTGGAAGACGCCCTTGTCAAGCGCGCGGCAGCGATTGCCGAGTACACCGACACCAGCATCTTTGTCCCCGAGCGGGCTGAAGACGGTGGGGAGGTACCGCAGGAGTGGTTTGGGATGAACCCAGACTACGGCGAGGACTCGGCGGAGGTGATCGGCTCCAGCGTCGAGGAGGAAGACGAGGCGGAGGATGGAAGCGAGACGGAGGCATCGGAAGATGGAGCGGACGGCCAGCCTCAGCTCGACCGCGCCTCCAGCAACGAGCCGTGCCCGCCCGAGCCGACTGACACCGAAGGTGATCAAGCCGATTCCGCCCAGCCGGCCGCCCCAACATCCGACACCGCCGTCACCTCCGATCCTCCGAACCCGTCTGCCGCCTCCTAGGCTGCCACCTTATCTTTGTTTTATCTGCTTTAATAGTCTTTGAAGAACTCGTTAATTCACACAATTCCACCCGCGGGGTGTATTTTGAAATTCTGCTCGAAGATTCAGCCAAGGGCCTTTGTTATGTACATATTCATCTGACTTCTATCTTTTCTTGCTTATTGCTCCTTTGGCTTTTTCCTTTGTCGCCTTCCCTCAGTTGCCGTCTTTGTCAGTCGGACAGCCGCTCTGCGGACTGCTGCTGGATCAAATTCTTGGTCACTTTGGGAAGGCAAGTACTTAGCCGTTTTTAGAGTTGTTTAGCAAGTCAGATAGAAGGCGGCAAGCCGACTGCTCAAGAGTCGGTTTGCGAAAAAAGGCCGGAAGCCGGCTTTAAACTATGTTTATGCTTTGAGTCCTTAGCCATTTTTCATGTGGACACCCATTCTTCCTTACTCCTGCCCACCAGACAGTCGCTCTGCGAGCTGCGGCGTCTGACAGGAGACGACTTAGGCGCCACACACTACTTGTCCGGCTGCAGGAAGCATTTCATAGCGCAAGGCGGCAAGTCCCCGGGCCGGCTAGTCGAACCCGGTGCCAAGCGGCATAACTAAAAGTAACATACTTGTAGGCATAATTCTTATCATATAGATAAAGAGGGCAGTCCCCGAGCTCTTCTCGGGGGGGGGGAGTCTTGGTACTTTTAATACAAAAGGTAGCGTGGTACATACTGCGTTTAACTGTAAAATTTTCGGAGGAGATTTGCATTCCATGGCCGCTCTGTCTCTTTGCCGGAGTCGTCCCTCTTGCGTGCTCGTGGCTTCTGAGCGTCGATTAGGTAGTAGGAGTCGTTGCCCAGCACTTTGCTGATGATGAAGGGGCCTTCCCAAGGCGCCGACAACTTGTGCTGGCCGGCTGTTCGCTGGATCAGTCGGAGCACAAGGTCGCCCTCTTGAAAAGATCTTGGCCTGACCTTCCTGTTGTAGTATCTGCGCAGGCTCTGCTGGTAGATGCTGGACCGGCTGAGTGCCAACAGCCGGCCCTCTTCCAGCAGATCGACGCTGTCTTGACGTGCTTCTTCTGCTTCTTCCTCGGTGTACATGGTGACTCGCGGGGAGTCGAACTCTATGTCCGTTGGGATGACGGCTTCAGCACCGTAGACGAGGAAGAAAGGCGTGAAGCCTGTTGACTTGTTTGGAGTCATGCACAAACTCCAGAGGACGGCTGGCAACTCATCGAGCCAGCAACCAGCCGAGCGCTCCAGAGGCTCGACCAGTTGGGGCTTGATGCCGGACAGGATGAGGCCGTTTGCTCGCTCCACCTGGCCGTTTGACTGTGGATGGGCGACGGACGCTAGGTCCAGTCGGATGCCCTGTCAAGGTGCCTTTGGCAAAATTTGTGCCATTGTCGGTGATGATGCTGTGTGGTACGCCATACCGAATTGTGATGTCGGAGATGAAAGTCACGTCAGTCGGACCATTCAGCTTCTAGATTGGCTTCGCTTCTATCCACTTGGTGAACTTGTCCACCGCGACAAGTAAGTGAGTTAGGCCACCTCGTGCCGTCTTGAATGGTCCCACCATGTCTAGGCACCAAGCTGCGAAGGGCCAGGCAATGGGGATGGTCTTGAGTGCAGAAGCCGGCTGATGCGGCTTGGAGCGGAACTTCTGGCACCCTTTGCATTTTTGGACCAATTCCTTGGCCTCTTCTAAGGCCGTTGGCCAGAAGAAACCGTGTCGGAAGGCTTTGGCGACAAGTGCTCTTGAAGCCGCATGGTGGCCGCACTCGCCTTGATGGATGTCTTTGAGAATTGCCTGGCCTTGCTCTGGCTCTACACAGCGCTGGTAGACACCAGTGACGCTGCGCCTGACCAGCTCTCTGTTGACTATGGTGTAGGCTGCCGCTCGGCGTTGTACTTGCCGAGCTAAGGTCTCATCAGTCGGCAGCTCTTTTCTCACCAGGAATTTGAGGATGGGCTGGGCCCATGAGGGTGCTGCTATTTCTTTGACTGCCAAAACTGCGACTTGGACGAGGGAGGCTGGGCTGGGAGGCGGCGGGCTGGAGTCAGCAACCGCTTGCTGGATTAATGAAGTCCCCGGGGCCGACTGGTGCAGCCCTCGGGCCGAGTTCTGGAGTCTTCGGGCTGGCCGCCGCAGTCCCCGGGCCGGGTTCTGCAGTCCCTGGGCCGGCTTCGACTGTGGCGGCTTTGGAGCCATCTGCCAAAATCCTCGTACCGTCTGCCGGAGCTCTGGAGTCAGATCCGACTTCTTCGGGAGGAGCCGGCACAAAGATGGAGTCTGATTCTGGTGAAGGCTTGACAGACGACTTGAGGAGGCGCTGAAGGGTGACGCCGGATGGTATTGCTTGGCGGGTGGAGCCGATTCATGCGAGGGTGTCTGCTTCGTCGTTGTCGTTTCTTGGCACATGGAGGAACTCGCACCCCTCGAAATATCCACTGAGTTGCTGCACGAGGAAACGGTAACTCGCCATGTTTGTATCTTTGGCGTCCCAGTCGCCAGACGACTACTGGACCACTAAGTCAGAGTCGCCATAACACAGGATCCGGCGAATGCCAAGTTCTTTGGCAAGCCGGAGCCCGTGAATGAGCGCCTCGTATTCGGCAACGTTGTTGGAGGCGGCAAAGTGGATTTGCAGTGCGTATTTGAGCTTGTCGCCCTTAGGTGAAGTGAGGACAATGCCGGCTCCCAAGCCGGTGCGCATCTTGGAGCCGTCGAAATGCATCCGCCAATGGGTGGAGTCGGGCGCTGGTGGTAGGTACTGGGTCTCGGCCCAGTCGACGAGGAAGTCGGCCAGTGCTTGTGACTTGATGGCGGTGCGGAGCTGGTAGTAGATGGTGTAGGGAGCCAACTCTATGGCCCATTTGGACACTCGGCCAGAAGCATCTCGGCTTCCGATGATCTGGGCAAGTGGGGCCGTGCAGACCACAGTGATTGGATGCTCTTGAAAGTAAGGCTTCAATTTCTTGGCGGCAAAGTGCACACCATAGCACATCTTCTGGTAGTGGGGGTAGTTCTGCTTGGAGGTCGACAGCACTTCGGTCAGGTAATATACCGGTCTCTGGACAGGTAGTGCCTTGCCTTCCTCCTTGCGTTCCACTACAATGACTATGCTGACTACCCGGCTGGTGGCGGCGATGTATAGGAGCATTGGCTCCTTAGGAGTCGGAGCCGCCAGAACGGGTGGAGTAGTCAACATCTTCTTCAACTGGAGAAAAGCTTCGTCCGCCTTGTGGTTCCACTCGAAAAAGTGGTCTTCTTCATGAGCTGGTATAAGGGGAGAGCTTTCTCGCCCAGCCGACTGATGAATCGGCTGATGGACGCCAAGCAGCCAGTGAATTTTTGCACGTCCAGCAGTCGGCTGGGTACCTCCATCCTCTCAATGGCCTTGATCTTTACAGGGTTGCACTCTATGCCGCGTTCAGAGACCAGGAAACCAAGGAGTTGGCCGGCTGGTACTCCGAAGACGCACTTCTCAGGGTTGAGCTTGATCTAGAATCGGCTCAGGTTCTCAAAGGTCTCCTTGAGGTCTTCCAGCAGTGTTCCACGCTTCTCCGTCTTCACCACCACATCGTCCACGTAAACATGGGCGTTTCTGCCGAGTTGCTTGAGGAGGCACTTCTGCATGCAACGCTGAAAGGTGGCGCCGGCATTCCTCAAGCCAAACGTCATGGTCAGGTAGCAGAAGGCTCCAAACGGTGTGATGAAGGCGGTCTTCAGTCTGTCAACCGGGTTCAGCTTGATCTGGTGATATCCTGAATATGCATCTAAGAAGCTCAACAGCTCGCATCCGGCTGTGGAGTCTATCACCTGATCAATTCTCGGCAAAGCAAACGGGTCCTTGGGGCAAGCCTTGTTGTTCGCCACTGCTTGTTCTTCTTCAGTACCAGGACCGGGTTGGCTAGCCACTCTGGAAAGAATACTTCCATAATGAAGCCGGCGGCTAGGAGTCGGGCTATCTCTTCTCCGACAACTCTTCTCTTTTCTTCTGATAGGCGGCGCAAGGGCTGCCTGACTGGCTTTGCATCAGATCGGA
Source organism: Triticum urartu (assembly GCF_056163025.1). Lineage (NCBI taxonomy): Eukaryota > Viridiplantae > Streptophyta > Magnoliopsida > Poales > Poaceae > Triticum > Triticum urartu. The sequence continues at coordinate 466,398,093 of NC_141873.1, read as the reverse complement.
CATGTAACTTGTGCTTGGCAAATTCCGTCGGTACACCTGGCATGTCTTTGGGGGACCATGCGAAGATGTCCCGATTTTCACAGAGGAAATCAACGAGCTCGCCTTCCTATTTGCTGTCGAGGTTTGCGCCTATGACAGCGTACCTCTCTGGGTGCTCCGGGTCCAAGGGTATCTTCTCGGCTCTTTGGCCGGCTTGAACGAACCCTCAGCCTCCGACTCCTTGGGGTTAGGCGACATCTCTGGCCGCTTGCCGGCCATCGCCACAACTCGGTCAAGGAGCCGCTTCTCGGCCGCGATCACCAGGGACTCGGTCAACCGACTACTTTCAGCTGCACAAGCAGACGACTTTCGGTAGTCGCCGGCTACGGTCAGAATCCCCTTGGAACTAGGCATTTTCATCTTGAGGTAGGCGTAGTGGGGGACCGCCATGAACTTGGCCAGGGCAGGTCGGCCAAGTAATGCATGATATGGGCTCTCGAGATCCACCACCTCAAACCAAACTGACTCTCGGCGGAAGTGATCTTTGTCTCCAAAGAGGACGTCAATCAGGATCTTGCCGATTGGTGAGCAGGAAAGGTCAGGAACAATGCCGTGGAATACAGTCTGGCTGTTTTGAAGCTGTCTTTGCTTGATTCCCAACTTCTCCATGGTGTCCTTGTACAGGATGTTGATGCTGCTGCCTCCGTCTATCAGAACTCGCGAGAAACGAGCAGCTCGTCTATCCATGGCAAAGGTGGCATCCAAGACCAAGGCATAAGAGCCCGAACTCGGCATCACCTCTGGGTGATCAGCTTTGCTCCAGCTGATAGGCTTCTCGGACCAGTGCATGAATTCTGGTGTCTCGGATGCTACTGCGTTCACCTCTTGCTGCTGCAGCCGCCTGATGCGTCGATCATCAGCCATGCTGGTAAAAACCACATAGGCTCCGTGCTCTTCGGGGTAATGGTCTTGTACTGCACCGACTGGCCTGACAGCCGGCTGCTGGGGTGGAGGCGGCTGCCCAGCAGGCGGGGGAGGCAGGAGGCCGTCTCCTTTGGCGATCCTGGTGAGCCAGTGGCACTTCCGGGTGGTGTGATTCGATGGCTTCATGCCGCTGTGGAACTTGCAAGGACCATCCAGAGTCTGCTCGTATGAGAAAGCCGGCAACCAGTTGGGCTTGCCGCCTTTCTGTCGCTTGAGTGGAGGCTGCCCATCCGGCTGCTGGTCTTCGACTATCGCCACCTGCCGGCTGCTGGAAGCCGGCTGCGGGGCCTTGCGCTTGTGGTCGCTTGGCTGCTGTCGCCGACTAGCATCTCCAGCCGGAGTTCTAGGAGCCCGAGGGGCCACTTTGCCAGTCGCACTAACTTGAATCTCCGCCTTCATGGAGGAGTCGGCCGTGGCATACTTGTCTGCTATGATCAGCAGCTTGTCGAGGGTTTCTGGCTCGTCGCAGAGGAGCTTGTGCTTGAGGAGGGTTCCTTCTTTGCACCCGGCGGTGAAGTACTCGATAGCCTGCACCTCGTGCATGCCCTTGCAGGAGTTTCGAAGCTCGGCCCAACGCGTGAGGTAGTCGCGAGTCGACTCGTTGGGGCCTTGCACGCACAAGGAAAGCTGGCGAGGTTTGGGAGGACGCTTGTACGTGCTTGTGAAGTTGCGGACGAATGCATCGGTGAAGTCGACCCAGCTTTTGATGCTGCGGGGCTTCAGGCTGTTCAGCCATGTCCGGGCCGTGCCCTGGAGCATGAGCGGAACGTATTTTATGGCAACACGCTTCTTGCCATTCGCTATGTCGACGGCCGTGGAGTAGTCAACCAGCCAGTCCTCCGGCTTCATGGAGCCGGTGTACTTGGGCGTGTCTCTTGGGAGCGTGAACCCTTTGGGAAAGGGCTCATCTCGAATGCGTGGCCTGAAACAAGGCAGACCCAACTCGTCTTCTTCTTCCAGCGCCAGGGATCGGTGAAGTCGGTCGATCCGGTGGCGGGTGTCGTTTTCTCCGACTCCCTCTCGGCGGCCAAGGCGGTCGCCGAGAGTCTGATGGTCAACAGGCGGCGGGGAGACTCGCCTTTCCTTGCGAGGAGGAGGAGGCGGACAGTTGCCCCGTCGTTCCACTGCTCTTGGCAGCCGTCTTGGTCGCGCTCTATGGTAATGCGAGTCCGACTGTGGTTGACAGCCAGATCCTTATCTTTCCTTCCGCGGGCGCCGCCAGTTGGCGTCCGAGACGTCGCGCCTTGGTCTCGGCGTGGAGGCGGGTCGTCGTTTTGTCGCTGTGGCGCCTCTGTGCGGCAACCGGCCTCGTTCTGCGCGGCAGCCGCGTCGAGGAGCCCCTGGACTCGCTCCGTCATCAGGCGGCGCTCTTCACCCTCGAAGTTGTCCAGCTCGTCCGCCACCGCCTGGGCGGCTCGAATGTTCTCCGCAGGCGTGGCGTATACAGGGCGATTTGCCCTGAATAGGTTGGCGATGGCCACGCCGCGCTGCTGGACCGTGCCTAGGCGGCTGGGCCCAGCTGGGGCTAGCGAGCCACCCATAGCGTGATCCATCTCACGCTGGTAGGCTTCTGACAAGCTTCTCATGCTAGCAAGCTTCTTCGCGCCTTCGACGAGCTGGAGGCGGTGCGCCTCCAGCGTTTCTGCATCAGCGTCTTCCGGAATGGGCGCGATCAAGTCTTGCAGCGCCGCGCCAAGTGGGTCATGCGCTCCTCCGCCGGGATGCTTGTCATGACCGATGACGAGCACCTCTATGATGGTGCTTCCGTCGCTCTCCGCGTGAGGGAGCGGCTCATCGTAGACCACCACGTTGGTGGGGAACGCGTCGAGCAACACGGTGTTAGAGTCGACCAGCATCGGGTCGGTGGAGCCTACAGACTCCAAGTCCACGACAGGCTCGCCGGTGACGTGGAGTTGGTCAAGGAGGCCCGCGAGGAGGCTCTCGGGGCCGCCCGTGCCTGCGTCGGATGCAGGCTTGTCGGAGAGGCGAACCTCGCCGACAAGATCGGTGAGGCAGCTGGCTGCGCAGGCGATCTCAGCGCCGTGCAGCGCGTCGGCACAAACTCCGTCTGGCGTGCCGGGCTGGCTGCGCTCGCCAGGGAGGAAAAGGGTTCCCGTCCAGAGCAGGTCTCCGGACGACGGTGCACCAGGCCCCACAGTGGGCGCCAAATGTTGGGGGTTGGGCGCGACATATGCCAAAGGATGGCTTATCATGGTGGGGGCGAGTAGAACGTCGCCGGTGCCTGGAAACGGGATAAGGCGAAGGCATGCACGCCGGCGAATCTTACCCAGCTTCGGAGCTCTCCGTGGAGATAACACCCCTACTGCTGCTCTGCGGGGTCTCCGCATGATCACTATGGCAAAAGTGTGTACATGGTTGCTCCTTGAGCTGTTTCCTGGAGGTAGGAGAAGGCTAGGCTAGCTCTCTCCTTCCTCTATGATTTGGTCTAGTGCTAATGGATTCCAACCCTTTGCATGGGTGCCCTGGGGGTTTATATAGGCCTACCCCCTAGGGGTACAATGGTAATCCGGCTGGGCGCGGGCCCAGACGTCAGTCTCTCTGGCCGCCGTCTTATCCGCCGACTCCTGGGCCCGCCGACTGGCTTGGTACGGAGCCGACAGGCCGCTCCCGTCGCGGGCAGGTCTTGCCGGCGGCGGATTACTGTAGCCGTGCTTCTAATGACGCAAGCTCGGTCATGGGGCCGTGGCAACAGCTCCGACGTCTGGCAGGCGATTACTGTTGCCACTCCCTATCGTGTCTGGTTAATGGCGCGTGGGGCCCGTGGGAGGGGCTGGCCGACTCCTGGGGGCCGACTCCCAACTAGGCCGACTGGTGGCGCTCTCGCCGTCTTCCATACGCTCGTCGACTGGTGGGACCCGTCGTCCCTAGGCCGTACCGGCAGGCCGTCGTGGGCACAGGACTCCGTCCACTAAGGCTGACGTCAGGGCCGGCATGGCAACAGTGTTGCGCCGGGCGGAGATCTCCGCGGGTACGGCGTACTGTGGCCACGCCTGCCCTTGGAAAAGGGTGGGAGTGGACCTTACTGTGGCCACTCCCCGTCTCGTCCCTCTTTATGAGGGCATGGGGGTTGTTGGCGTCGCGGGCCGACTCCCCATGGCCGGCTTCTCTGGAAGTCGCCAGTCAGGAGTCGGCTCATCCTGAAGTCGTCCCCGGGACTCGACTGCGAGTGGGCAGTCGGCCGCCTCGCCGCCGACTCTCAGAAGGCGGCTCTTCGTCCTGGGGTCTCGAGGGGCGCAGCCTGCCCCGATGTCTTGAAAGGTTCTGGGCCTGGGTTAGCCTACCCGTGGCCCATTACTCCGACAATGAGCGATGGTCTTTTCGAACCAATCTATCCCCCTAGGAGCATGCGCATAGTACTTTGTTTTGATAACTAATAGATTTTTGCAATAAGTATGTGAGTTCTTTATGACTAATGTTGAGTCCATGGATTATACGCACTCTCACCCTTCCACCATTGCTAGCCTCTCTAGTATCGCGCAACTTTCATCCGTACCATAAACCCACCATATACCTTCCTCAAAACAGCCACCATACCTACCTATTATGGCATTTCCATAGCCATTCCGAGATATATTGCCATGCAACTTTCCACCGTTCCGTTTACTATGACACGCTCCATCATTGTCATATTGCTTTGCATTATCATGTAGTTGACATTTTAATTGTGGCAAAGCCACCGTTCATAATTCTTTCATACATGTCACTCATTAGTCATTGCACATCCCGGCACTACAAAAAAAGACACATCCGTGACATTTTGGGCCGAACGAATTTTTCCTGTCATACATATGACACTTCTATGACGATAATTGTGACGAAACCCAGTATCGTCATAGATGTGGTGGGCTCCTACTTCTATGACAAAAAATCATGACAGAAAATGGGCTTTTCGTCCTGGGCGGGCCGGAGACGCAGCTGCATGACATTCTTTGGGCCGTCCATGACGGGAAAAACCGTGGTAGAAGCAAGGGTGAGGAAAATTTCGGGGAGTTCCCAGTTACGGTGGGAGGTCGGTGAAGGAAATATGCCCTAGAGGCAATAATAAAGTTATTATTTATTTCCTTATATCATGATAAATGTTTATTATTCATGCTAGAATTGTATTAACCGGAAACATAATACATGTGTGAATACATAGACAAACAGAGTGTCAGTAGTATGCCTCTACTTGACTAGCTCGTTAATCGAAGATGGTTATGTTTCCTAACCATGAACAAAGAGTTTTTATTTGATTAACGGGATCACACCATTAGGTGAATGATCTGATTGACATGACCCATTCCATTAGCTTAGCACCCGATCGTTTAGTATGTTGCTATTGCTTTCTTCATGACTTATACATGTTCCTATGACTATGAGATTATGCAACTCCCGTTTGCCGGAGGAACACTTTGTGTGCTACCAAATGTCACAACGTAAATGGGTGATTATAAAGGTGCTCTACAGGTGTCTCCAAAGGTACATGTTGGGTTGGCGTATTTCGAGATTAGGATTTGTCACTCCGATTGTCGGAGAGGTATCTCTGGGCCCTCTCGGTAATACACATCAAATAAGCCTTGCAAGCATTGCAACTAATGGGTTAGTTGTGAGATGATGTATTATGGAACGAGTAAAGAGACTTGCCGGTAACGAGATTGAACTAGGTATGCGATACCGACGATCGAATCTCGGGCAAGTAACATACCGATGACAAAGGGAACAACGTATGTTGTTATGCGGTCTGACCGATAAAAGATCTTCGTAGAATATGTAGGAGCCAATATGAGCATCCAGGTTCCACTATTGGTTATTGACCGGAGACATGTCTCGGTCATGTCTACATTGTTCTCGAACCCGTAGGGTCCGCACGCTTAAGGTTACGATGACAGTTGTATTATGAGTTTATGCATTTTGATGTACCGAAGTTAGTTCGGAGTCCCGGATATGATCACTGACATAACAAGGAGTCTCAAAATAGTCGAGACATAAAGATTGATATATTGGACGGCTATATTCGGACACCGGAAGTGTTCCGGGGAAGTTTCGGATAAAACTGGAGCACCGGGGGGTTACCGGAACCCCCCGGGGGGTTAATGGGCCTCATGGGCCTAAAGTGGAGAAGAGGAAGGGGCTGCCAGGGTAGGCCGCGCGCCCCCTCTCCCCCTAGTCCGAATTGGACAAGGAGGGAGGGGTGGCGCCCCCCTTTTCCTTCTCTCCTTCCCCCTCTCCTACTTGGACAAGGAAAGGGAGGGGAGTCCTACTCCCGGTAGGAGTAGGACTCCTCCTGCGCACCTCCTACTAGGGCCGGCCGCACCCCCCTTGGATCCTTTATATACGGAGGCAAGGGGCACCCCTAGACACACAAGTTGATCCATGTGATCATATTCTTAGCCGTGTGCGGTGCCCCCTTCCACCATAGTCCTCGATAATATTGTAGCGGTGCTTAGGCGAAGCCCTGCGACGGTAGTACATCAAGATCGTCACCACGCCGTCGTGCTGACGGAACTCTTCCCCGACACTTTGCTGGATCGGAGTCCGGGGATCGTCATTGAGCTGAACATGTGCTAGAACTCAGAGGTGCCGTAATTTCGGTGCTTGATCGGTCGGGCCGTGGAGACGTACGACTACATCAACCAAGTTAACGCTTCCGTTGTCGATCTACAAGGGTACATAGATCACACTCTCCCCCTCTCGTTGCTATGCATCACCATGATCTTGCGTGTGCGTAGGAAATTTTTGAAATTACTACGTTCCCCAACAGTGGCATCCGAGCCTAGGTTTTATATGTTGATGTTATATGCACGAGTAGAACACAAGTGAGTTGTGGGCAATATAAGTCATACTGCTTACCAGCATGTCATACTTTGGTTCGGCGGTATTGTTGGACGAAGCGGCCCGGACCGACATTACGCGTACGCTTACGCGAGACCGGTTCTCCCGACGTGCTTTGCACAAAGGTGGCTAGCGGGTGACAGTTTCTCCAACGTTAGTTGAACCAAGTGTGGCTACGCCCGGTCCTTGCGAAGGTTAAAACAGCACCAACTTGACAAACTATCGTTGTGATTTTGATGCGTAGGTAAGATTGGTTCTTGCTTAAGCCCGTAGCAGCCACGTAAAACTTGCAACAACAAAGTAGAGGACGTCTAACTTGTTTTTGCAGGGCATGTTGTGATGTGATATGGTCAAGACATGATGCTAAATTTTATTGTATGAGATGATCATGTTTTGTAACCGAGTTATCGGCAACTGGCAGGAGCCATATGGTTGTCGCTTTATTGTATGCAATGCAATCGCGCTGTAATGCTTTACTTTATCACTAAGCGGTAGCGATAGTCGTGGAAGCATAAAATTGGCGAGATGACAACGATGCTACGATGGAGATCAAGGTGTCGCGCCGGTGACGATGGTGATCATGACGGTGCTTCAAAGATGGAGATCACAAGCACAAGATGATGGTGGCCATATCATATCACTTATATTGATTGCATGTGATGTTTATCTTTTATGCATCTTATCTTGCTTTGATTGACGGTAGCATTATAAGATGATCTCTCACTAATTATCAAGAAGTGTTCTCCCTGAGTATGCACCGTTGCGAAAGTTCTTCGTGCTGAGACACCATGTGATGATCGGGTGTGATAGGCTCTACGTTGAAATACAACGGGTGCAAAACAGTTGCACACGCAGAATACTCAGGTTATACTTGACGAGCCAAGCATATACAGATATGGCCTCGGAACACGGAGACCGAAAGGTCGAGCGTGAATCATATAGTAGATATGATCAACATAGTGATGTTCACCAATGAAACTACTCCATCTCACGTGATGATCGGACATGGTTTAGTTGATTTGGATCACGTGATCACTTAGAGGATTAGAGGGATGTCTTTCTAAGTGGGAGTTCTTAAGTAATATGATTAATTGAACTTAAATTTATCATGAACTTAGTCCTGGTAGTATTTTGCAAATCATGTTGTAGATCAATAGCTCGTGTTATTGCTTCCCTGTGTTTATTTCGATATGTTCCTAGAGAAAATTGTGTTGAAAGATGTTAGTAGTAATGATGCGGATTGGATCCGTGATCTGAGGTTTATCCTCATTGCTGCACAGAAGAATTATGTCCTTGATGCACCGCTAGGTGGCAGACCTATTGCAGGAGCAGATGCAGACGTTATGAACGTTTGGCTAGCTCAATATGATGACTACTTGATAGTTTAGTGCACCATGCTTAATGGCTTAGAATCGGGACTTCAAAGACGTTTTGAACGTCATGGAGCATATGAGATGTTCTAGGAGTTAAAGTTAATATTTCAAGCAAATACCCGAGTTGAGAGATATGAAGTCTCCAACAAGTTCTATAGCCAAAAGATGGAGGAGAATCGCTCAACTAGTGAGCATGTGCTCAGATTGTCTGGGTACTACAATCGCTTGAATCAAGTGGGAGTTAATCTTCCAGATAAGATAGTGATTGACAGAATTCTCTAGTCACCATCACCAAGTTAGTATAACTTCGTGATGAACTATAGTATGCAAGGGATGACGAAAACGACTCCCGAGCTTTTCATGATGATGAAATCGATGAAGGTAGAAATCAAGAAAGAGCATCAAGTGTTGATGGTAGACAAGACCACTAGTTTCAATAAAAGGGCAAAGGGAAGAAGGGGAACTTCAAGAAGAACGGCAAGCAAGTTGCTGCTCAAGTGAAGAAGCCCAAGTCTGGTCCTAAGCCTGAGACTAAGTGCTTCTACTGCAAAGGGACTGGTCACTGGAAGCAGAACTGCCCCAAGTATTTGGCGGATAAGAAGGATGGCAAAGTGAACAAAGGTATATTTGATATACAGATTATTAATGTGTATTTTACTAGTGTTCGTAGCAACCCCTCGGTATTTGATACTGGTTCAGTTGCTAAGAGTAGTAACTCGAATCGGGAGTTGCAGAATGAACAGAAACTAGTTAAGGGTGAAGTGACGATGTGTGTTGGAAGTAGTTCCAAGATTGATATGATCATCATCGCACACTCCCTATACTTTCGGGATTAGTGTTGAACCTAAATAAGTGTTATTTGGTGTTTGCGTTGAGCATGAATATGATTTGATCATGTTTATTGCAATACAGTTATTCATTTAAGTTAGAGAATAATTGTTGTTCTGTTTACATGAATAAAACCTTATATGGTTACACACCCAATGAAAATGGTTCATTGGATCTCGATCGTAGTGATACACATATTCATAATATTGAAGACAAAAGATGCAAAGTTAATAATGATAGTGCAACTTATTTGTGGCACTGCCGTTTAGGTCATATTGGTGTAAAGCGCATGAAGAAACTCCATGCTGATGGGATTTTGGAATCACTTGATTATGAATCACTTGATGCTTGCGAACCATGCCTTATGGGCAAGATGACTAAGACTCCGTTCTCCGGAACAATGGAGCGAGCAACTGACTTATTGGAAATAATACATACTGATGTATGTGATCCGATGAGTGTTGAGGCTCGCGGCAGGTATCGTTATTTTCTAACCTTCACAGATAATTTGAGCAGATATGGGTATATCTACTTGATGAAACACAAGTCTGAAACATTTGAAAAGTTCAAAGAATTTCAGAGTGAAGTAGAGAATCATCGTAACAAAAATAAAAAGTTTCTACGATATGATCGCAGAAGTAAAATATTTGAGTTACGAGTTTGGCCTTCAATTAAAACATTATGGAATAGTTTCACAAACTCATGCCATCTGGAACACCACAGCTGGTGTGTCTGATCGTCATAACCGTACTTTATTGGATATAGTGCAATCTATGATGTCTCTTACCGATCTACCACTATCGTTTTGGGGTTATGCATTAAAGACAGCTGCATTCACGTTTAAAAGGGCACCATCTAAGTCCGTTGAGACGACACAATCTGAACTGTGGTTTGGTAAGAAACCAAAGTTGTCGTTTCTTAAAGTTTGGGATTGTGATGCTTATATGAAAAAGTTTCATCCTGATAAGCTCAAACCAAAATCGGAGAAATATGTCTTCATAGGATACCCAAAGGAGACTATTGGGTACATCTTCTATCACAGATCCAAAGGCAAGACATTCGTTGCTAAGAATGGATCCTTTCTAGAGAAGGAGTTTCTCTCGAAAGAAGTGAGTGGGAAGAAAGTAGAAAACTTGATAAGGTAATTGTACCATCTCCCTTATTGGAAAGTAGTTCACCACAGAAATCTGTTCTTGTGAATACTACACCAATTAGTGAGGAAGCTAATGATGATGATCATGTAACTTCAGATCAAGTTACTACCGAATCTCGTAGGTAAACCAGAGTGAGATCCGCACCAGAGTGGTACGGTAATCCTGTTCTGGAAGTCATGTTACTAGACCATGACGAACTTGCGAACTATAAAGAAGCGATGGTGAGCCCAGATTCCGCAAAATGGCTTGAGGCCATGAAATCTGAGATGGGATCCATGTATGAGAACAAAGTATGGACTTTGGTTGACTTGTCCGATGATCGGCAAGCCATAGAAAATAAATGGATCTTCAAGAGGAAGACGGACACTGATAGTAGTGTTACTATCTACAAAGCTAGAATTGTCGCAAAAGGTTTTCGACAAAGTTCAAGGTGATGACTATGATGAGATTTTCTCACTCGTATCAATGCTTAAAAGTCTGTCCAAATCATGTTAGCAATTGCCGCATTTTATGAAATCTGGCAAATGGATAACAAAACTGCAATCCTTAATGGATTTCTTAAAGAAAGAGTTGTATATGATGCAACCAGAAGGTTTTGTCAATCCTAAAGGTGCTAACAAAATAAGCAAGCTCCAGCGATCCATCTATGGACTGGTGCAAGCATCTTGGAGTTGGAATATACGCTTTGATAAGTTGATCAAAGCATATAGTTTTATACAGACTTACGGTGAAGCCTGTCTTTACAAGAAAGTGAGTGGGAGCACTACAACATTTCTGATAAGTATATGTGAATGACATATTGTTGATCGGAAATAATGTAGAATTATTCTGCAAAGCATAAAGGAGTGTTTGAAAGGAGTTTTTCAAAGAAAGACCTTGGTGAAGCTGCTTACATATTGAGCATCAAGATCTATAGAGATAGATCAAGACGCTTGATAAGTTTTTTCAATAAGTACATACCTTGACAAGTTTTTGAAGTAGTTCAAAATGGAACAGTCAAAGAAAGAGTTCTTGGCTGTGTTACAAGGTATGAAATTGAGTAAGACTCAAAGCCCGACCACGGCAGAAGATAGAAAGAGAATGAAAGTCATTCCCTATGCCTCAGCCATAGGTTCTATAAAGTATGCCATGATGTGTACCAGATCTATTGTATACCCTACACTGTGTTAAGCAAGGGAGTACAATAGTGATCTAAGAGTAGATCACTGGACATTGGTCAAAATTATCCTTAGTGGAATAAGGAAATATTTCTCGATTATGGAGGTGACAAAAGGTTCGTCGTAAAAAGTTACGTCGATGCAAGTTTTGACACAGATCTGGATGACTCTAAGTCTCGATCTAGATACATATTGAAAGTGGGAGCAATTAGCTAGAGTAGCTCCGTGCAGAGCATTGTAGACACAGAATTTGCAAAATACTTACGGATCTGTATGTGACAGACCCGTTGACTAAAATTATCTCACAAGCAAAACATGATCACACCTTAGTACTCTTTGAGTGTTAATCACATAAATGATGTGAACTAAATTATTGACTCTAGTAAACCCTTTGGGTATAGGTCACATGACGATGTGAACTATGGGTGTTAATCACATGGTGATGTGAACTCTTAGTGTTGAATCACATGGCGATGTGAACTAGAATATTGACTCTAGTGCAAGTGGGAGACTGAAGGAAATATGCCCTAGAGGCAATAATAAAGTTATTATTTATTTCCTTATATCATGATAAATGTTTATTATTCATGCTAGAATTGTATTAACCGGAAACATAATACATGTGTGAATACATAGAGAAACAGAGTGTCACTAGTATGCCTCTACTTGACTAGCTCGTTAATCGAAGATGGTTATGTTTCCTAACCATGAACAAAGAGTTTTTATTTGATTAACGGGATCACATCATTAGGTGAATGATCTGATTGACATGACCCATTCCATTAGCTTAGCACCCGATCATTTAGTATGTTGCTATTGCTTTCTTCATGACTTATACATGTTCCTATGACTATGAGATTATGGAACTCCCGTTTGCCGGAGGAACACTTTGTGTGCTACCAAATGTCACAACGTAAATGGGTGATTATAAAGGTGCTCTACAGGTGTCTCCAAAGGTACATGTTGGGTTGGCGTATTTCAAGATTAGGATTTGTCACTCCGATTGTCGGAGAGGTATCTCTGGGCCCTCTCGGTAATACACATCAAATAAGCCTTGCAAGCATTGCAACTAATGGGTTAGTTGTGAGATGATGTATTACGGAACGAGTAAAGAGACTTGCCGGTAACGAGATTGAACTAGGTATGGGATACCGACGATCGAATCTCGGGCAAGTAACATACCGATGACAAAGGGAACAACGTATGTTGTTATGCGGCCTGACCGATAAAAGATCTTCATAGAATATGTAGGAGCCAATATGAGCATCTAGGTTCCGCTATTGGTTATTGACCGGAGACATGTCTCGGTCATGTCTACATTGTCCTCGAACCCGTAGGGTCCGCACGCTTTAGGTTACGATGACAGTTGTATTATGAGTTTATGCATTTTGATGTACCGAAGTTAGTTCGGAGTCCCGGAAATGATCACGGACATAACGAGGAGTCTCGAAATAGTCGAGACATAAAGATTGATATATTGGACGGCTATATTCGGACACCGGAAGTGTTCCGGGGAAGTTTCGGATAAAACCGGAGCACCGGGGGGTTACCGGAACCCCCCGGGGGGTTAATGGGCCTCATGGGCCTAAAGTGGAGAAGAGGAAGGGGCTGCCAGGGCAGGCCGCGCGCCCCCTCTCCCCCTAGTCCGAATTGGACAAGGAGGGAGGGGCGGCACCCCCCCTTTTCCTTCTCTCCTTCCCCCTCTCCTACTTGGACAAGGAAAGGGAGGGGAGTCCTACTCCCGGTAGGAGTAGGACTCCTCCTGCGCGCCTCCTACTAGGGCCGGCTGCACCCCCCCTTGGATCCTTTATATACGGAGGCAAGGGGCACCCCTAGACACACAAGTTGATCCACGTGATCATATTCTTAGCCGTGTGCGGTGCCCCCTTCCACCATAGTCCTCGATAATATTGTAGCGGTGCTTAGGCGAAGCCCTGCGACGGTAGTACATCAAGATCGTCACCACGCCGTCGTGCTGACGGAACTCTTCCCCGACACTTTGCTGGATCGGAGTCCGGGGATCGTCATCGAGCTGAACATGTGCTAGAACTCGGAGGTGCCGTAATTTCGGTGCTTGATCGGTCGGGCCGTGGAGACGTACGACTACATCAGCCAAGTTAACGCTTCCGTTGTCGATCTACAAGGGTACGTAGATCACACTCTCCCCCTCTCGTTGCTATGTATCACCATGATCTTGCGTGTGCGTAGGAATTTTTTTGAAATTACTACGAAACCCAACAGTCGGGGGCCGAGCAATGCGCGTTTCTCTCGTACACGTACGCGCGTGTGTGCGGGGCTTTGGCTCTAACTAAACCCGAGCGAGGCGTTGGGCTCTAACTGAACCCGAGCGATTGCACTTCAGGCTACGCGTTACTAAACCCGAGCGATCGATCGATGGCTGTTAACTGAACCCGATCGAGCGATTCCTTCGCTACTGCTACTAACTGAAGCCGATCGATTGGATGAACAGTGAGCGTTGCGGGGGGGGGGGGGGGGGGGGGTTGGATGAACAGTGAGCGGTGGTGTTGCCTCTGGATGAACAGGACCCCGTGGCGTGGTGGAGGGCTGGATGAACAGTAGACGGTGGAGGGGTGCCCGTGGAGGGGTGGTTGAACAGGACCCCATGGTGTGGAGGGCTGGATGAACAGTAGACGGTGGAGGGGTGGTTGAACAGTAGCTGGTGGAGTAGCGCGCGGTGGAGGCTGGATGAACAGGAGCCCGTGGAGGCTGGAGGAGGTCGACGGTAGCCCGTGGAGGCTGGAGGAGGTTGACGGTGGAGATGAACAGTATCCCATGGAGTCCCGTTTTGCGGTACGCCACACCCCTCCCGATGAACAGGACCCCCGTTTCGACCGTAGCGCTCCAACACAAGTCCATTTTGTCCGTTTTGCGATACGCCACACCCCTCCCGATCAACAGACCCCCGTTTCGACCGTAGGAGGTCCGTTTCGTCCGTTTTGCGGTACGCCACACCCCTCCCGATCAACAGGACCCCCGTTTCGACCGTAGGAGGTCCGTTTCCTCCGTTTGCGGTACGCCAGATCCCTCCCGATCAACAGGACCCCGTTCCGAACGTAGGAGGTCTGTTTCCTCCGTTGTGCGGTACGCCAAGCCTCGTTTCCATCGCATGTTCCGTCCAAGCCCTCCCGATGAACACGACCACGCATTCCGTTCCGACCCAACTGGTTGGCTCCCACGTGTTCCATTGCCTCCCGAAGAACACGACGCATTCTGTTGCCTCCCCATGAACATGACGCATTCCGTTGCCTCCCCATGAACACGACGACGACGCTGTTTCTCCGTTCCGACCCAGCCATGTACACGAGCCCTGGCCGTACGTATGTGCGAGTAGGCGTTCGAGACCCCGCCCGTATGTACACATATGTGGCCGTATTTTCTTTCTTGCACCCTAGCCGCTATACGTACGTGCACATGCTACGTGCGCGCCTCTACTACGACACGTACGCGCCTCTACTACGACGCGTGCGTGCTTCTACATCCACCAATATATATGTACGTACACGTTCGCGACCAGAATGACAATGCTACGTACGCTTCGACCAGGTGGGTCCCGACTGTCAGGCACTTCCTTGCCTGCAAAGATGTAGCTAGTGGGTCCTAGCAGTCAGGGGGGCGAATCGTTTTTTTTGCCCAGACAAACTTCCTTGCGTGCGAAGATGTAGCTGGTGGGTGATACGTCTCCAGCGTATCTATAATTTTTGATTGCTCCATGCTATATTATCTACTATTTTGGACATTATTGGGCTTTATTATCCACTTTTATATTATTTTTGGGACTAACCTATTAACCGGAGGCCCAGCCCACAATTGTTTTTTTCCTGTTTTAGGGTTTCGAAGAAAAGGAATATCAAACGGAGTCCAAACGGAATGAAACCTTCGGGAACATGATTTTCTCATCGAATACAACTCAGGAGACTTGGACCCTACGTCAAGACACATAACAGGAGCCCACGAGGTAGGAGGGCGCGCCTACCCCCCAGGCGCGCCCTCCACCCTCGTGGGCCCCCTGTTGCTCCACTGACGTACTTCTTCCTCCTATATATACCCACGTACCCCCAAACGATCAGATACGGAGCCAAAACCCTAATTCCACCGTCGTAACTTTCTGTATCCACAAGATCCCATCTTGGGGCCTGTTCTGGAGCTCCGCTGGAGGGGGCATCGATCACGGAGGGCTTCTACATCAACACCATAGCCTCTCCGATGAAGTGTGAGTAGTTTACTTTAGACCTACGGGTCCATAGTTAGTAGCTAGATGGCTTCTTCTCTCTTTTTGGATCTCAATACAATGTTCTCCCCCTCTCTTGTGGAGATCTATTTGATGTAATCTTCTTTTTGCGGTGTGTTTGTTGAGACCGATGAATTGTGGGTTTATGATCAAGTCTATCTATGAATAATATTTGAATCTTCTCTGAATTCTTTTATGTATGATTGGTTATCTTTGCAAGTCTCTTTGAATTATCAGTTTGGTTTGGCCTACTAGATTTATCTTTCTTGCAATGGGAGAAGTGCTTAGCTTTGGGTTCAATCTTGCGGTGTCCTTTCCCGATGACAGTAAGGGCAGCAAGGCACGTATTGTATTATTGCCATCGAGGATAACAAGATGGGGTTTTCTTCATATTGCATGAGTCTATCCCTCTACATAATATCATCTTGCTTAAGGCATTACTCTGTTTTAACTTAATACTCTAGATGCATGCTGGATAGCGGTCGATGAGTGGAGTAATAGTAGTAGATGCAGGCAGGAGTCGGTCTACTTGTCTCGGACGTGATGCCTATATACATGATCATACCTAGATATTCTCATAACTATGCTCGATTCTGTCAATTGCTCAACAGTAATTTGTTCGCCCACCATAGAATACTTATGTTCTCGAGAGAAGCCACTAGTGAAACCTATGGCCCCCGGGTCTATCTTTATCATATCAATCTCCTACTACTTAGTTATTTACTTTGCCTTTATTTTACTTTGCATCTTTATCATAAAAATACAAAAAATCTTATCTTATCATATCTATCAGATCTCACTCTCGTAAGTGGCCCTATAGGGATTGACAACCCCTATTTGTGTTGGTTGCGAGGATTTATTTGTTTTGTGCAGGTACGAGGGACTCGCGCATAGCCTCCTACTGGATTGATACCTTGGTTCTCAAAAACTGAGGAAATACTTACGCTACTTTGCTGCATCATCCCTTCCTCTTCGGGAAAACCAATGCAGTGCTAAAAGAGGTAGCAAGAAGGATTTCTGGCGCCGTTGCCGGGGAGGTCTGCGCAAAAGTCAACATACCAAGTACCCATAACATACCCTTATCTCCCGCATTACATTATTTGCCATTTGCCTCTCGTTTTCCTCTCCCCCCAATTCAGCCTTGCCATTTTATTCGCCCTCTCTCTCTATCCTCCCTCTCTATTTGCCTTTTTTGTCTGCTTGCTTTTTGTTTGCTTGTGTGTTAGTTTGCTTGCTTGTCACGATGGCTCAAGATAATACTAAATTGTGTGATTTCACCAATACCAACAACAATGATTTTATTAGCACTCCAATTGCTCCTCTTACCGATGCTGAATCTTGTGAAATTAATACTGCTTTGCTGAATCTTGTCATGAAAGATCCGTTCTCTGGCCTTCCTGGTGAAGATGCCGCTACCCATCTAAATAACTTCGTTGATTTGTGTGACATGCAAAAGAAGAAAGATGTGGATAATGATATTGTTAAATTGAAGCTATTTCCTTTTTCGCTTAGATATCGTGCTAAATCTTGGTTTTCGTCTTTGCCTAAAAATAGTATTGATTCATGGAACAAGTGGAAAGATGCTTTTATCACTAAGTATTTTCCTCCCGCTAAGATTATCTCTCTTAGAAACGATATTATGAACTCTAAGCAACTTGATCATGAACATGTTGCACAAGCTTGGGAGAGAATGAAATTAATGATATGTAATTGCCCTACTCATGGTTTAAATTTGTGGATGATTATACAAAATTTTTATGCCGGATTAAATTTTGCTTCTAGAAATCTTTTAGATTCGGCCGCGGGAGGCACTTTTATGGAAATCACCTTAGGAGAAGCTACTAAACTCCTAGATAATATTATGGTTAATTATTCTCAATGGCATACTGAAAGATCTACTAATAAAAAGGTGCATGCGATAGAAGAAATTAATGTTTTGAGTGGAAAGATGGATGAACTTATGAAATTATTTGCTAATAAGAGTGTTTCTTCTGATCCTAACGATATGCCCTTGTCTACTTTGATTGAGAATAATAATGAATCTATGGATGTGAATTTTGTTGGTAGGAACAATTTTGGTAACAACGCGTATAGAGGAAATTTCAATCCTAGGCCTTATCCTAGTAATCCCTCTAATAATTATGGTAATTCCTACAACAACTCTTATGGAAATTATAATAAGATTCCCTCTGATTTTGATTCTAATATTAAAGAATTTATTACTTCACAAAAGAATTTTAATGCTATGATTGAAGAAAAATTGCTTAAAATTGATGATTTGGCTAGGAACGTTGATAGAATTGCTCTTGATGTTGATTCTTTGAAACTTAGATATATTCCTCCTAAGAAAGATATCAATGAGTCTCTCAAATCCATGAGAATTTCCATTGACGAGTGCAAAGAAAGAACCGCTAGGATGCGTGCTAAGAAAGATGCCTTTATAAAAGCGTGTTCTTCTAGTTCCCATGAAAATAATGATGAAGATCTAAAAGTTATTGATGTGTCCCCTATTAAATCTTTGTTTTGCAATATGAATCTTGATAATGATGGGACTGAATATGATCCACCTTTACCTAGAAGGCGTTCCAAGAATTCTGAATCTTTTGACCTTGATGCTAAATTTGATAAAAGTGAGATTGAAGAAATTAAAACCCTAGATGTTGCTAAACCTACTATTATGGATTTCCAGGAATTTAACTATGAAAATTGCTCTTTGATTGATTGTATTTCCTTGTTGCAATCCGTGCTAAATTCTCCTCATGCTTATAGTCAAAATAAAGCGTTTACTAAACATATCGTTGATGCCTTGATGCAATCTTATGAAGAAAAACTTGAATTGGAAGTTTCTATCCCTAGAAAACTTTATGATGAGTGGGAACCAACTATTAAAATCAAAATTAAAGATCATTAATGCTATGGTTTATGTGATTTGGGTTCTAGTGTTTCCACGATTCCAAAGACTTTGTGTGATTTGTTAGGTTTCCGTGATTTTGATGATTGCACTCTAAACTTGCACCTTGCGGATTCCACTATTAAGAAACCTATCGGAAGAATTAATGATCTTCTTATTGTTGCAAGTAGGAATTATGTGCCCGTAGATTTTATTGTTCTTGACATAGATTGCAATTCTTCATGTCCTATTATTCTTGGTAGACCTTTCCTTAGAACGATTGGTTCAAGTATTGATATGAAGGAAGGAAATATTAGATTCCAACTTCCGTTAAGGAAATTCATGGAACACTTTCCTAAAAATAAAATAAAATTACCTTATGAATCTATTATGAGAGCCACTTATGGATTGCCTACCAAAGATGGCAATACCTAGATCTATTCGTGCTTGTTATGCCTAGCTAGGGGCGTTAAACGATAGCGCTTGTTGGGAGGCAACCCAATTTTATTTTTATTCCTTGCTTTTTGCTCCTGCTTAGTAATAAATAAATTATTTAGCCTCTGTTTTGGTTGTGTTTTTTGTGTTTAATTAGTGTTTTTTCCAAGTAGAACCGTTGGGAAGACTTGGGGAAAGTCTTGTTGAACTTGCTGTAAAAAACAGAAACTTTACCGCTCACGAGAAATGCTACCATTTTTATTTTGAGAGTGATATTTAGTTAATTCTTTTTGCAGATGATTAATAGATAAATTCCTCACGTCCAGCAATTTATTTTAGAATTTTTGGGGTTCCATATCTTGTGCTAGCTACAGATTACTACAGACTGTTCTGTTTTTGACTGATTCTGTTTTGCGTGTGTTGTTTGCTTATTTTGATGAATCTATGGCTAGTAAAATAGTTTATGAACCATAGAGAAGTTGGAATACAGTAGGTATAGCACCCATATAAATAAATAATGAGTTCATTACAGTACCTTGAAGTGGTCTTTTGTTTTCTTGCTAACGGAGCTCACGAGTTTTCTACTTTAAGTTTTGTGTTGTGAAGTTTTCAAGTTTTGGGTAAAGATTTGATGGATTATGGAACAAGGAGTGGCAAGAGCCTAAGATTGGGGATGCCCATGGAACCCCAATATAATCTAAGGACACCTAAAATCCAAAGCTTGGGGATGCCCCGGAAGGCATCCCCTCTTTCGTCTACTTCTATCGGTAACTTTACTTGGAGCTATATTTTTATTTACCACATGATATGTGTTTTACTTGGAGCGTCTTGTATGATTTGAGTCTTTGCTTGTTAGTTTACCACAATCATCCTTGCTGTACACACCTTTTGAGAGAGTCATACATGATTTGGAATTTTTTAGAATACTATATGTGCTTCGCTTATATCCTTTGAGTTATATAATTTTGCTCTAGTGCTTCACTTATATCTTTTAGAGCACGGTGGTGGATTTGTTTTATAGAAACTATTGATCTCTCATGCTTCACTTAGATTATTTTGAGAGTCTTAAATAGCATGGTAATTTGCTTAAAATTCTAACATGCCTGGTATGCAAGATTAATAATAAAACTTTCTTATGAGTGTGTTGAATACTAAGAGAAGTTTGATGCTTGATGATTGTTTTGAGATATGGAGGTAATAATATCAAAATAAAACTTTCTTATGAGTGTGTTGAATACTAAGAGAAGTTTGATGCTTGATGATTGTTTTGAGATATGGAGGTAATAATATCAAAGTCGTGCTAGTTGAGTAGTTGTGAAATTGAGAAATACTTGTGTTGAGGTTTGCAAGTCCCGTAGCATGCACGTATGGTAAACGTTATGCAACAAATTTGAAACATGAGGTGTTATTTGATTGTCTTCCTTATGAATGGCGGTCGGGGACGAGCGGTGGTCTTTTCCTGCCAATCTACCCCCTAGGAGCATGCGCGTAGTACCGAGGTTTTTGATGACTTGTAGATTTTTGCAATAAGTATGTGAGTTCTTTATGACTAATGTTGAGTCCATGGATTATACGCACTCTCACCCTTCCATCCTTGCTAGCCTTTTCGGTACCGTGCATTGCCATTTCTCACATTGAGAGTTGGCGCAAACTTCACCGGTGCATTCAAACCCCGTGATATGATACGCTCTTTCACACATAAACCTCCTTATATCTTCCTCAAAACAGCCACCATACCTACCTATTATGGCATTTCCATAGCCATTCCGAGATATATTGCCATGCAACTTTCCATCATTCCGTTCATCATGACATATTCATCATTGTCATATTTCTTAGCATGATCATGTAGTTGACATAGTATTTGTGGCAAAGCCACCATTCATAATTCTTTCATACATGTCACTCATGAGTCATTGCATATCCTGGTACACCGTCGGAGGCATTTATATAGTGATCTTTGTTCTAGTATCGAGTTGTAATCATTGAGTTGTAAATAAATAGAAGTGTGATGATCATCATTTTCTAGAGCATTGTCCCAAGTGAGGAATAAAAAAAAGAGAGAAAGGCCATAAAAAAGAAAAGGCCCAAAGAAAAAAAGGAAAAAGAGAGAAAAAGAGAGAAGGGACATTGTTACTATCCTTTGCCACACTTGTGCTTCAAAGTAGCACCATGATCTTCATAGTAGAGAGTCTCTCATGTTATCACTTTCATATTCTAGTGGGAATTTTTCATTATAGAACTTGGCTTGTATATTCCAACAATGGGCCTCCTCAAGTGCCCTAGGTCTTCGTGAGCAAGCAAGTTGGATGCACACCCACTAGTTTCTTTTGTTGAGCTTTCATACATTTATAGCTCTAGTGCATCCGTTGCATGGCAATCCCTACTCCTTGCATTAACATCAATCAGTGGGCATCTCCATAGCCCATTGATTAGCCTCGTTGATGTGAGACTTTCTCCTTTTTTGTCTTCTCCACATAACCCACTCATTATATTCTATTCCACCTATAGTGCTATGTCCATGGCTCGCACTCATATATTGCATGAAAGTTTATAGGTTTGAGATTACTAAAGTATGAAAAACAATTGCTTGGCTTGTCATCGGGGTTGTGCATGATGATAGCATTCTTGTGTGACGAAAATGAAACATGACTAAACCATATGATTTTGTAGGGATGAACTTTCTTTGGCCATGTAATTTTGAGAAGACATAATTGCTTAGTTAGTATGCTTGAAGTATTATCATTTTTATGTCAATAGGAACTTTTGTCCTGAATCTTTCGGATCTGAATATTTATACCACAACTGAGAAGGATTACATATGCCAAGTAGTGATGAAGCTATGTACCTAGGGTAGGGTCACGGACCTGTCCTAACTGCCCTACCCAAGGACACCTCTAGAATAAATCACCTTTCAATCGACTTGGAGGTGCTCCACTCGACAGACTCGAAGACATTCAACCAAGAAGCAATTACTCGACCAAGATCCAACCACTCGACGGCCAGGAGACCTAAAGTCACTCCGCACACTAACGGTCGGTCATTAAGTAGCCTTTATGGTCATCATAGCACTTTATTACTAGCGTTATCAGTAACGCCCTGCCTTAATGTACATTGAACCCTTAGTAACGTGGGCTGGCCGGGGTCCTGGCGCACTCTATATAAGCCACCCCCTCCTCCGAGACAGGGGTTCGCACCTCTGTAACTCATACACACATAATCCAGTCGACCACCTCTGGGCTCAGAGACGTAGGGTTTTTACTTCCTCCGAGAAGGGCCTGAACTCGTAAACCTTGCGTCCTTACAACCTCTCCATAGCTAAGACCTCGCCTCTCCATACTTACCCCTCTACATTACTGTCAGACTTAGAACCACGACAGTTGGCGCCCATCGTGGGGCAGGTGTTTTAGCGTTTTGTTGGAGGAGTTGCGATCTTTTTTGACCCGAATCATCATGGTTTTCGACGGAGTTTTGGTGGAGGGCCGGGAGATCCGTCTCGGCGCGCTCACGTTCATCGCTGACGACTCCGCCTGGCTTCAGGAGGCTCCGCTCGACGTGGACGCGCTCCCTGTCCGCGGGGCAACGCAGTTTAGCGCATGCGTCCGCGGCGTTCTCCTGCGGCAACCGTCGACCCCCTACCGGTCGGCTCCTGTGCTGTCCTCCCTCCCCGTTTCCTGCAGGCACAAGCACTCCGGTCGGTCGAGACTTCAGCGGTGGGTGAGACATGCGGTGGCCCGTCAGTCGGCCACCCCTCAAGTCGCGGCGATCGAGCCCGACGAATCCCTCTACGGCCTGTTCGACTGGCTCCGAAGAGACTGCATCCGAGTGCGACAGCAGCGATCTGGCGGCGGAGGTTCTGATGGTCGATGGGCCGCCCAGTCCCCCCGGTTTTACCCGCACCGACGGAGGCGCAGGAGGAGGCGACCCGTCGCGTCCCCATGAGGAATATCTTCCCGAGCCTCTGACGTCACTACAGAGAGAAGAACTTCGCCTCCAGAACATGGATGCTCTGCACACTCCTATCGTTGGGGAAACCCCCGAGGCTCACGCCTTGGAGGACGCGCGCCTGGCAAACTTGGCCGAGCGCACTCGACTGGAGAACCTCCAGCGAGCACTCGACGAGCGTGCACGACAACGGGTTCCCGAATCGAGTCGACGTCAGCTCTTCCCGCCCCCGCAGGTATATCGGACTCCGATTCAGAATTTAGCAGCTGCGGCCCGTATAGCGGAGTCGATTCAGCCTTCCCAGTCGGAGGCTGGCAGAGGCTTGCTGCAGATCAGAGCGTTACTCTGGGCAGCAGGAGATCAGAATTCCGTTATTTCTCAGTCACAGAATAGAATTCAGAGCAGATCCGTTGCCGCGGACACAGTCCAGTCGGCTCACAGCCCGAGATCGCCCCCGAGGCATGAGGGACGTGGAGACCAGCGTGACCAGTATGGGAACCAGGAGCAGTATGATCACCAAGTCGATCGTGACGGTCGACGTCGAGTGCCCACGCCTCCCCCGAGGAGCGGGTCGTATGTGCCTCGCCAGCAGGATGACAGGTGCCCTCATAGTGGTGGGCGAAGGATTCCAGTCGACCCCAGAGGGCCAGGCTTTGACGCGAGATCCATCCTCGTCCAGGGTCTGGTCGACAGAAACAGAGCTCACCGAGAAGGCCACAACAGAGATGCACCTGCCAGCAGCAGAGTACATGTTTCGGGGCTAGAGTGCTTTAGTAGAGCCATCAGGGCTGCTGTGATTCCTCCCAATTTTAGGTTGGCGACTGGAGTCAGTAAGTTCACTGGCGAGTCCAAGCCCGATACTTGGCTTGAGGACTACCGAGTGGCCGTCCAGATTGGCGGCGGCAATGATGAAGTGTCCATGAAGCACCTGCCTCTCATGTTGGAGGGCTCGGCCAGAGCGTGGCTAAACCAGTTAGCGCCTAGCAGCATTTACACTTGGGAAGATCTCTCCCGAGTGTTCATCACCACATTTGAGGGCATATGCAAGCGACCAGCAGGACTGAGGGAACTGCGGTCTTGTGTGCAGAAGCCGAATTAAACTTTGAGGGATTACATCCAGAGATGGATCACGTTACATCACTCGGTGGAGAATGTGCCTGACCACCAAGCAGTTTGTGCCTTCAAGGAAGGTGTCAAGTACAGAGAGCTGAATTTGAAATTCGGTCGAACCGGAGATATGTCCCTGAATCGGATGATGGAGATTGCCACCAAGTACGCTAATGGTGAAGATGAGGATCGACTCAGAAGTGGCAAGCTCAAGTCAGTCGCCTAAGAAACCGGAGGCAATTCCAATCGGAAACAGAAGCGGAAAGCCGAGCCAGCGGCTCCCGGGGAAGCCTTAGCTTTGGCCCAAGGAAAGTCTAAAGGGAAATCTAAAGGGCCTTGGAATCCCAAAAAGGTTAAAGACCAGGAGGGAAATGATGTGTTGGACTTACCATGTCTCGTCCACACGAAGAGAGATGAAGAGGGTAATTTTATTTACCCGAAACAGACCACTCGGCAGTGTCGACTCTTGATCCAGCAGTTTCAGGGCAAGCAGCCCAAGGGTAAGGAAAAGGAGTCAGACAAGGTCGAGGACAAAGAGGACAGTGATGACGGATACCCTCAAGTCAATTCCACCCTGATGATTTTTGCTGATGTTGAGAGCAAAAGTCGACTGAAAGTTATTAACCGAGAGGTGAATATGGTCGCTCCGGCGACACCTAGTTACCTGAAATGGTCTCAGACTGCCATAACATTCGACCAGTCCGACCACCCAACGCACATCGCCACCCCTGGGAGGCAAGCTTTGGTGGTCGACCCAGTTGTTGAAGGCACTCGACTGACCAAAGTCCTGATGGATGGTGGCAGTGGTTTGAACATATTATACGCTGAGACGTTGAAGGGGATGGGCATTCCGATGTCCAGACTCATTGCCAGCAACACGAGTTTCCATGGAGTCATTCCTGGGAAGAAGGCTGAATCACTTAGCCAGATTGCTCTTGATGTGGTTTTCGGTGATTCCAAGAATTACCATAAAGAAAAGTTGACATTTGAAGTTGTAGACTTCCAGAGTGCCTATCATGCTATTTTGGGCAGGCCGGCTTATGCACGCTTCATGGCCCGACCATGTTACGTGTATCTCAAATTGAAGATGCTTGGCCCCAAAGGTGTGATCACCATTACGGGCAATTGGAAGAAAGCGGAAGAATGTTTTCAGAAGGGTTCGAAGATCGCTGACGCGCAGATGGCTGTGGTGGAGTTGCAGGAATACCAGAAGACTGCAGATCCGAGTGATCTGTTGCGAGCCAAGAAGCCCGCTACAGAGTCAGCTTTCTAGTCGACTGGCGACACGAAGACAGCTCACATCCACCCGACCGACCCCAGCACCGCCCCGACTCATATCTCGACAACACTCGACTCCAAATAGGAAGAAGCGCTCATCCAGTTCCTCCGTGAGAACTGGGACGTCTTCGCAAGGAAGCCTTCTGACATGCCAGGTGTTCCCAGGGATCTGGCTGAGCATCGCCTAAGAGTCGACTCAAAAGTAAAACCTGTCAAGGAACATCTTCGACGGTCCGCCGTCCAAAAGAGAAAAGCTATTGGCGAAGAGGTGGCCCGGCTCTTAGCAGCGGAGTTCATCCGAGAAATCTACCACTCCGAGTGGCTCACCAACGTTGTCATGGTCCCCAAGAAGGACAAGTCACTTCGCATGTGCATTAACTTTAAACATATAAATCGGGCCTGCCCGAAAGATCATTTTCCTCTCCCCCGCATCGACCAGATAGTCGACTCGACTGCGGGATGTGAGCGACTGTCTTTCTTAGACGCCTATTCTGGGTACCATCAGATCCGTCTGTATGGACCCGACAAGATCAAGACAGCTTTCATCACTCCATTCGGGTGCTTCTGTTATGTTACCATGCCGTTCGGCCTCAAGAATGCCGGAGCCACATTCATGAGGATGATTCAGAAGTGTTTACTCACTCAAATCAGTCGGAACATGGAAGCATACATGGATGATATTGTGGTCAAGTCACGGAAGGGTTCCGACCTGCTGACTGGCCTTGCTGAAACCTTTGCCAACCTCAGGAGGTATGATATCAAGCTTAATCCATCAAAGTGTACATTCGGAGTCCCTGGCGGAAAGTTACTCGATTTTCTCGTTTCCGAACGGGGAATCGACGCCAATCCAAAAAAAGTTGGCACTATACTCCGAATGAAAAGCCCTGTGCGAGTGCACGATGTCCAGAAGCTTACTGGTTGTTTGGCCGCCCTAAGTCGATTCATATCTCATCTCGGTGAAAAGGCATTACCTCTTTACCGATTGATGAAGAAGTCCGACAAGTTCGAGTGGACTCCTGAAGCTGATGCAGCATTTGCAGAGCTCAAAGCTCTGCTCTCCACCCAGCCGGTGCTTGCTGCCCCAATCAGCAAAGAGCCTTTGCTGCTTTACATTGCAGCCACAGGACAAGTCGTCAGTACGGTACTTACGGTCGAGCGGGAAGAAGAAGGGAAAACCTTCAAAGTTCAGCGCCCAGTATATTATATTTCTGAAGTCTTGACCTCATCGAAGCAAAGATATCCTCACTATCAGAAGCTTGTATATGGGATTTATATGACCACCAAGAAAGTTGCTCACTACTTCTCTGATCATTCCATTACAGTCGTCTGCGATGCTCCATTGTTAGAGATCCTGCATAACAGGGATGCAACCGGTCGAGTGGCAAAATGGGCGATCGAACTCCTTCCTCTAGATATCAAGTTTGAGGCAAAGAAAGCTATCAAGTCCCAGGCAATCACGGATTTCGTCGCCGAGTGGATTGAATAACAACTGCCGACTCAGGTTCACTCGGAGCATTGGACCATGTTCTTTGACGGTTCCAAGATGCTAAATGGTTCCGGCGCCGGAGTGGTGTTGGTCTCCCCCAGAGGAGATAAACTCAGATATGTTCTTCAAATCCACTTTGATTCCTCTAACAACGAGGCAGAATACGAAGCACTTTTGTATGGGTTGCGCATGGCCATTTCACTCGGCGTCCGTCGCCTCATGGTCTATGGCGACTCAGATTTGGTGGTCAATCAAGTGATGAAGGAATGGGACGTCAGAAGTCCGGCCATGACTGGTTATTGCAATGCAGTGAGAAAGCTGGAGAAGAAATTCGAGGGGTTAGAGCTTCACCACATACCCCGACTGAAAAATCAAGCAGCTGATGATCTGGCAAAAATAGGTTCCAAAAGAGAAGCCATCCCCAGCAATGTGTTTCTGGAACATATCCACACACCATCAGTCCAGGAGGATCCCTTCACTGAAGAGGCCCCGCAGCCAAAAAGTGCCACGGATCCGACTAAAGTTGAAGTTCCAGCTGTGGTCGACCTGGTCATGGAAGTCTTGGTTATCACTCTCGTCTGGACAGAACCGTACATCGCGTACATCCTAAGGAAAGAACTCCAAGAAGACAAGGAAGAGGCTCGACAGATCGTCCGTCGATCCAAGGCCTTTACAGTCATAAAGGGACAGTTATATAGGGAAAGCGCGACTGGGGTCGGCCAGAAGTGTATCACACCAGAAGAAGGTCAGATGATCCTTAACGATATCCACTCGGGGACCTGTGGTCATCATGCGTCCTCTCGGACCATTGTGGCTAAAGCATACCGAGCAGGGTTCTACTGGCCAAGGGCCAATGAGATGGCTAAAGAGATAGTCGACAAATGTGAAGGATGTCAGTATTACTCCAATATGCCGCACAAGCCCGCGTCAGCCCTGAAAACCATTCCACTCGTCCGGCCCTTCGCTGTTTGGGGGCTGGACATGGTTGGACCACTGAGAACAGGCAGGAGCGGCTTCACTCACGTGCTGGTAGCAGTCGACAAGTTCACCAAATGGATTGAAGCCAAGCCTATCAAGAATCTTGATGCTTGCACCGCCATCAGTTTCATCAGAGAGTTGATATTCAGATATGGAGTTCCACACAGCATCATCATCGAAAACGGGTCAAACTTTGATTCCGACAAATTTAGGGCCTTCTGCGCCTCTCAGGGCACTCAGGTCGACTATGCTTCAGTCGCTCACCCCCAGTCGAATGGGCAAGCAGAAAGGGCAAATGACCTAATTCTCAAAGGACCGAAACCCTGATTGATGCACGATCTCAAGCACGTAGCAGGTGCATGGGTCGATGAGCTTCCATCAGTCCTTTGGGGATTGAGGACAACCCCGAATCGATCGACCGGAAGAACCCCATTCTTTCTGGTCTATGGAGCCGAGGTAGTCTTACCGAGTGACCTGCTTCACAACGCTCCCAGAGTCGAGCTCTACTCAGAAATGAGGCAGAACAAGCCCGGCAGGACGCAGTCGACCTCCTAGAAGAAGAAAGAGAAATGGCTTTGATTCGATCGACCATCTATTAGCAAGACTTGCGTCGATTCCATGCCAGAAACGTGAAGAGCCGAGCCTTCCAAGAAGGAGACTTAGTCCTTCGAGTGGATCAGCAGAAACCACACAAGCTCGCTCCTACTTGGGAAGGCCCCTTCATAGTCATCAGAGTCCTCCACAATGGAGCATACCACCTCTACAATGTCGATCGCCAGATTGATGAGCCACGAGCCTGGAATGCGAAGCTACTCCGCCCCTTTTATACTTGAATTCTCACTTGGATGAGATGTAATAAGAAAAACTCCTGTAGTTTATTTATCAAAGACAAGAGCATTATAATTTTCCCAGTGATTATTATTGTTTTTGTTTGCGTAAGAAATCCCCTAGTGGGTGGCTTAGCTGCGAATCCGCTTCACCTAACTTTGTAAAAACAGTTTCCTACCGAGTGGCGAGCCAGCCTCCCATTCGGGGGGCTTAGTTGCGAATCCGTTTCGCCTAAGTTTGAAAAATCCTACCGAGTGGAGGGCAATCCTCCCACTCGGGGGCTTAGCTGCAGTCCAGTACTCGCCTAAGTTCTCTCACTTAGAGACTTAGCTGCAGTCAGGCACTCGCCTAAGTTTAAAAAAATCCTACCGAGTGGAGAGCCATCCTCCCACTCGGGGGCTTAGCTGCAGTCTAGTACTCGCCTAAGTTCTCCCACTTAGAGACTTAGCTACAGTCAGGCACTCGCCTAAGTTTGAAAAAATCCTACCGAGTGGAGAGCAATCCTCCCACTCGGAGGCTTAGCTGCAGTCCAGTACTCGCCTAAATTCTCCCACTTAGAGACTTAGCTGCAGTCAGACACTCGCCTAAGTTTGAAAAAATCCTACCGAGTGGAGAGCAATCCTCCCACTCGGAGGCTTAGCTGCAGTCTAGTACTCGCCTAAGTTCTCCCACTTAGAGACTTAGCTGCAGTCAGACACTCTCCTAAGTTTGAAAAAATCCTACCGAGTGGAGAGCAATCCTCCCATTCGGGGGCTTAGCTGCAGTCCAGTACTCGCCTAAGTTCTCCCACTTAGAGACTTAGCTGCAGTCAGGCACTCGCCTAAGTTTGAAAAAATCCTACCGAGTGGAGAGCGATCCTCCCACTCGGGGGCTTAGCTGCAGTCCAGTACTCGCCTAAGTTCTCCCACTTAGAGACTTAGCTGCAGTCAGGCACTCGCCTAAGTTTGAAAAAATCCTACCGAGTGGAGAGCGATCCTCCCACTCGGGGGCTTAGCTGCAGTCCAGTACTCGCCTAAGTTCTCCCACTTAGAGACTTAGCTGCAGTCAGGCACTCGCCTAAGTTTGAAAAAAATCCTACCGAGTGGAGAGCGATCCTCCCACTCGGGGGCTTAGTTGCAGTCCAGTACTCGCCTAAGTACAAAACACATCTCAATCCTCAAGGACGACGAGGGGCGGGTCGACTACCACCTTCTCCTGGAGAGCTTCGCCACAAATACAATGCGCGATTCATCCCGCTCTACAGTAACGAAGTGTGGGTCGACTGCCACCTTCTCCTGGAGAGCTTCGCCACAAATACAATGTGCGCTCCGTCCCACTCTGCAGTAACAGGGTGTGGGTCGACCGTCGCCTTCCCTTGGGGAGCTTCGCCACAAATACAAGACATGGGTCGACTGCTTCCCTCTCCTTCGGAACTGCGCTGTGAGTGCAAAAGTTGTCTCGAATGAAGAATGGGTTCACTCAGCAGGAGGTTCATAAAGTAAACCAAGTTCAGATAAATTCTAAAGGTTCCAGACCACAGATCGAAGTACTCGGGCATGCAGCCCGAAAAAGTTTAACGGTTACAAAAACCACTCGGCATTCCGAGGCAAATTTAAGGTGGGACATAAGAGTTTGTTCACTCCGCAGGAGGAGGGCTGGCAGGCTCGACGAACTCATCCAGGTCGACGCTGTCGGCTATCTGAGTGGCTGCAGTGATGAAAGTCTCCATAAAGGTTTGGAAGTCATGCTTCTGGGTGTTGGCGACCTTGATTGCTGCCAGCTTGTCTTGTCACACCTCCTTGCAGTGGACACGAACCAAGGACAGAGCCACATCAGCGCCATACCGAGCGGAATACTTCTTCCACTCCTGCACTCGGTCAGGGATTCCGTTAAGTCAAGTCATCAGAGACTCGAGATCATTTTGGAGCGTAGCCTCTGGCCAATGTGCCGGGTCGATCCGTGACATGGCGACCTTCAGTCGAGCCAAGTAGTCCACGGCACCGTCGATGCGAGATTCCAGTCGGAGCAAATTCATGGCAGTTTCATCTTTCACGGGAGAGTTGATTGGATCCAAACCTGGTTCGATCCGCCTAGTCTCCTCTTCAAAGTTCTAGCAAAACTCTGCATTCACGATCCAAGGATAAGTCAATTTTCATACACTGAGTCGACACAAAAAAAACCAGTCGAAACTAAATGTGCACCTTCAAGCTTGATGTACAACTTCTTGGCAAGGCTCCTCAAGTAGCTCTCCAGATCGTCCCTCCTGCGAGCGATGCCTTCCATCTTTTCGTTCAGGTTGAGGTTATCCTTCTTCCAGCGTGTACACTCCCTGTTGGCTTCATTCAGGGTGGTCTTCAGCCTGGTATTCTCTTCTTCTAACTGGTCGACCGAAGCCAGCTTCTGTTCGGCCAGAGCGGTCTTGTCGTCAGCCTCCTTACGGGTAGCAGCCAAGTCCTGATCCTTCTTCGCCAGAGCTTCTCTCAGTTTTTCTGCAAAAGAATGATGATTGATTCGGAAATAGCAAAAGGGTACTCAAGCCTAAAGCTAACCAGTCGACAAAATCGTCTTACCTGCGGCGCCATCTCTGACCTTTTGCAGCTCTGTCCTGGCCAACTCCAAATCAAGGTTCAGTTGAATCTGCTACTTCTCCAAGTCAGCAGAGCGAGCTCCAAGATCGCAAGATTTCTGAAATCAAAGGGGAGAAGTTATTTTTACAGCAAAAAACAACAAGGGCAATAAATACTAAGACTACGGTCGACTGCCCGTAGTCCACCATAGTCTCGGGGACTACACCCAGTGGGTGCACTTAGCGTGCCCCCACCGGTTCTAATCCCACTCGACCGGCCGCTGAAGTCGAGTGGAAGAGACAAACTACCAGTTTGGTTTATACATTCGGCAAAATACAAAGACTACAGTCGACTGCCAGCAGTCCACCATAGTCTCGGGGACTACACCCAGTGGGTGCACTTAGCGTGCCCCCACTGGTTCTGATCCCACTCGACCGGCCCGCCAAAGTCGAGTGGAAGAGACAAACTACCAGTTTGGTTTATACATTCGGCAAAATACAAAGACTACAGTCGACTGCCAGCAGTCCACCGTAGTCTCGGGGACTACACCCAGTGGGTGCACTCAGCGTGCCCCCACTAGTCCAAAACTTCAATCGACGCACCCAGTGGGTGTATAGATGCAAAGATTTATGGAAAGAATCTTCAGATAGCCGACTAACCTGAACGTTGCTCTGGAGAGCCGAGCTGGCATCATAGGCGGCTTGGCTGGCGTCCCGCACCATCTTCATCTTCTCCATCATAATGCCCGCCTGGCGTATGGCTTCCCTAGCAGCATTCACCTCGTCCTCTGGGACATGATGGGTCGCAAAAACTGAAGGCGGGTCGACAGGGGCCTGAGCAGTCAAAGAAGAAGGCAAGGCACTCGACAGGGGCTCCGCGAAGGTAACAGAACCCCGATTGACGTCACCAGTGTCCTGAACGACTGGTTCCGCCCTTGGCGTCGACTATAGCCCCTCACTTACAGGAGCTCTCCTACTCTTCCTCGTCAAAGGCCTCTCGGGCTCTTCATCATCATCAGGGAGGTCAATAACGTTGGTAGCTACGCAAAGTTCAAATTGCCAAAATCACGTCACGCAATGATGCACGATGCAGTTGAATCGACCGAAGAAAGATAGTATGGAAGAAATCATACCCGGATTAGAAGTGACCGCATCCTCCATCACCTCATCGTCATCCCTGTAAGCTGAGGTCCCGGAAGTGGCAGCGCTGACAATTTCAAAGTTCGTCCAGTTAAAACAAGAAAAACGAATAGCGCGGAGCGTCGAATGAATACAAGGAGAGACACTCACGCGGAGGCGAAAGTGATATCGATCTTGATTTTTGGCAGCGCCTTCCGAGTCTTCGGCTCTGCAACTTTAGGGTGCTTTGGCGCCTTCTCAGTCGGGGTTGGTGAAGAGATCCGAGGACGCTTCAAAGACTGACCAGCCTGAGCAGTTGCCTTGTCGCGGGCACTCGGCCGTTCTTGGTCAAGCTTGGATCGCCTCTCTATGCGAGGAGGCGACTCGACTTCTTCCCCCTCACTTGAGTCGTCGCTTCCTCCATCCCCTTCACCATCGGAAGTCCACTCCCCACTTTCGCCACCACTCGCCTCGCCTTCCAGAGCTTGCTCTTGCTCCCCGTTGGGCATCGAATACATTTCAATAATGGCCTGAAAGAAAGTAGGGAGAACAAAGTCAGTCGACGCAATACAGACAGCTGCGCGAGTGAATTCAGATTACAAGCAAAAACTCAAAATCAGACCTGCTCTGGTGCACGCGACTGGTCAAATGGGGGAACTCTCCTGGCTCCTCTGGGATTGTCCTTGTTCCCTGTAATGCTCGACAGCCACTTCTCCAGCGTGTCGTCATCGACCTCCTTCAGGTGGATCTGAGTGGAATCTTCTAGACCTGAATACATCCGCATCGGGTGGTCTCGGGCTTGGAGAGGCTGGATGCGCCACTGAAGGAAGACCTCCAAGAGATCCATACCAGTGACCCCGTCGCGAATGAGCTGGACCACTCGGTTGACCAACACCTTCACGTGCGCCTTCTCCTCCGGGAGCACCTTCAAAGGGGAGGGTGTAGGATCTAGAAGTAGATGTGTCTAGAGGGGGGTGATTAGACACTTAGTGCTAAAGTTGCAATTTTTAGGCCTCTTTGGTTTGAGTGGAGTTTTAGGCACAATTTCAACATACACAATACATATCAAGCAAGCATGCAAAGAGTATATGAGCAGCGGAATGTAAAGCATGCAACTTGCAAGAATGTAAGGGGAAGGGTTTGGAGAATTCAAACGCAATTGGAGACACGGATGTTTTTCCCGTGGTTCGGATAGGTGGTGCTATCCTACATCCACGTTGATGGAGACTTCAACCCACGAAGGGTAACGGTTGCGCGAGTCCACGGAGGGCTCCACCCACAAAGGGTAATGGTTGCGCGAGTCCACGGAGGGCTCCACCCACAAAGGGTCCACGAAGAAGCAACCACCCACAAAGGGCCCACGAAGGACTTGCCTCACTAGCGGTAGATCTTCATGAAGTAGGCGATCTCCTTGCCCTTACAAACTCCTTGGTTCAACTCCACAATCTTGTCGGAGGCTCCCAAGTGACACCTAGCCAATCTAGGAGACACCACTCTCCAAGAAGTAACAAATGGTGTGTAGGTAATGAACTCCTTGCTCTTGTGCTTCAAATGATAGTCTCCCCAACACTCAACTCTCTCTCATAGGATTTGGATCTGGAGGAAAGAAGATTTGAGTGGAAAGCAACTTGGGAAGGCTAGAGATCAAGATTCACATGGTAGGAATGGAATATCTTGGTCTCAACACATGAGTAGGTGGTTCTCTCTCAGAACATATGAGTTGGAATTGTGTATGTGTTCTGATGGCTCTCTCCACGAATGAAGAGGAGGTGGAGGGGTATATATAACCTCCACACAAAATCCAACCGTTACACACAGTTTTCCAATCTCGGTGGGACCGAATCAACAAACTCGGTCGGACCGAAAAGGTAAACCTAGTGACCGTTAGAGATTTTCGGTGGGACTGACATGCAACTCGGTAGGACCGATATGGTTAGGGTTTGGGCATAACGTAATCTTGGTGTGACCGATTACACAAACTCGGTGAGACCGATTTTGGTAATAAGCTAACCAGAGAGTTGGTCAGGCAAACTCGGTGGGACCGATTTGCTCTTTCGGTGAGACCGAAAAGTTACAAAAAGGAAACACTGAATTTACATTGCAATCTTGGTGGGACCGATCTGCTCTTTCGGTGAGACCGAAAAGTTACGAAAGGGAAACATAGAGTTTGCAGTCCCATCTCGGTGAGACTGAGATCCCTATCGGTAGAACCGAATTTCTAGGGTTTGGCAGTGGCTTATGACAAGTGAAACTCGGTGGCGCCGGATAGAAAGAATCGGTAGGTCCGAGTTTGGCTTTGGGTTTAGGTCATATGTGGAAGTGGGAAAGTAGCTGAGGATTTTGGAGCATATCATTAAGCACATGAAGCAAGAGGCTCATTAAGCAACATCTCATCCCTTCTTGATAGTATTGGCTTTTCCTATGGACTCAATGTGATCTTGGATCACTAAAATGTAAAATGAAGAGTCTTGAGCTTGAAGCTTTAGCCAATCCTTTGTCCTTAGCATCTTGAAGGAGTTCCCACAACCTTTAGTCCATGCCACTCCATTGTTGAACTTATCTGAAACATGCTAGATAGAAATGTTAGTCCAACAAGAGATATGTTGTCATCAATTATCAAAACCACCTAGGGAGCACTTGTGCTTTCAATCTCCCCCTTTTTGGTAATTGATGGCAACATACATCAAAGCTTTAGATAAAGATATAAAGAACAACAAGTAAAGCTTTGGAAGGACATGTAACAAGCATAGGCTCCCCCTACATGTATGCACTCATGTAAATATGAAATATAGAGGCATGTGAGAGCATAACCATGACAGAGTAGGCAATGTGTTACATGTATCTTGGCCATATGCATCAGAGCAAAAGATTATCAAGGAAAATACCTTCATGCTCATGAGTCCTTCTTGCAAACAGTATGTACATAAGCAAGAACTCCTCATACTCATGATTTTGATGCATATACTTACCTTGTGGTCTTGAGTTGGCTTAGGATGGAATGAACCTGCACAAACAAAGTTAGATGACACAGGTACATCCACTAGCCAGAGCAAACAAAAGAAACCACAAGAATACCAAGACTGGGATGACATGTAGAGAGTGAGTACAAGCTACCACATTGGATTCAACATGTCCCCAAGAATAAAGATATGCAATGAATTTGACTGATTTCTTTCCCTTAGGTGTCTTGCTCCCCCTGAATCTTACATGGGATATTGGGAGAAGATAAGGAACAGCAAATCAGAGCTGAAAGATACAAATGAACATGTCTTTCCCCCTAAAAAGACATGTGACATCTCTCCTCTTGAACATCAAGCATCAAGCATCTGGGATCCTTGAGTATTCTCTCCCCCTAGAAGTCTCTCTCTCCCCCTTAATACTTTCTCTCTTGTAGGTTTGGTCCTTGAGACTTTTTCTCTCCCTTGATGTGATCTCTCTCTCCTACAAGATTTGATGTGATCTCTCTCTCCCCCTTTGACATCAATTTCCAAGAAGGGCTTTCTGGAATCCGTCGTATAGGTTTGGTCCTTGAGACTCAGCACAAAGCAATGGATAAAACTGTGATGCTTGTAGAGGACAAGATTCATTGAGTAGAGCTGGATCAGAAGAAATATAGAACAAGTGGCATACTGTTTTTCCTGTTGCGAAGTCGGTGGCACCGAGTGGTATGTTTTGGTGGCACCGAAAAGATTCGGTTGGACCGAAAATTACAAGTCGGTGAAACCGAGTTCACACAGAGAAAAACACTTGTCACCTCAGCTCACTAGACATGTAGGATCTCACCAAGATTTGCAATGAATTACCTGAAGGATTTGCAAGGAATTAAATGCAGAAAATGCAGAACAAAAACAAAGAGAAAAGAGAAGAAACTGAAAGATCTAGATGAAGTTTTTTTGTTTTAAAAAAAGAAAGAAACTAAACATGCATGAGACAAATTCAATAGCACAGAAAAGAACACAAGAGAACTTCATCTAGAGTTGGGCGGTGACATAGTCACCTATGTTATAGTATATTGACTTAGGAGTCAAGTGAGAACACTTGATCATAGGTCATACTCATCGTTTAAGCTCAAAATGGGGTTACCATTTTTCGTTTAAGCATCTTGATGTATTCACATCTTGTTGAGTTGCTTTGACTCATGTCTTGGAGTAAAGCTTCTCTAAGATGGAATAACATACCTTGGGTGGTGGTGTGGTTCTTGCTCATGTAGTTGAACTTGTGTGGGTGCTAAAGGTTGATGTAGCTTATCAAGAGTGGGAAGCACCACTTGGAGTTTGAGTTCATCTACCTACATGGGTTAGTTCTTGCAAGGAAGAGCACTTGGGTATCCAAAAATGACAATCATGAAGCTCAACATAGAATTTGTCAAAGGATATGTTTGAATGGTTTTGTGCTTCCTTGTCTTCAACCACCATTGTGTAGAGTCTTGGTGATGTAGAGATTGCTCAAGATGTGAGTGACTCGCAATCTCATGGAATTAGATTCAACCAAGCACCTACATGGGTTAGACAACATGCAAGGTGCAAATATATCCAAGACATAAGATAGTTATCATAAGTGATATATATCATGGATTAGTCATAAGCTCATGTCTTGCATGTATCCAATGGAGTTTCTACTCCAAGTTCGAAGCATCAATGATGTTCAATTCTCCTCTCAACCTGCAAAACACTTTCTCATCAAGTGGTTTAGTAAATATATCCGCTAATTGCTTATCAGTGCGAACGTGCTTAAGATTAATGTCACCCTTAGCAACATGATCTCGAATGAAATGATGACGAACTTCAATATGCTTAGTTCGAGAATGTTGTACAGGATTATGACCAATTTTGATAGCACTTTCATTGTCACAAACCAGTGGAACATGTTTCACATAAATCCCTAATCTTTAAGAGTTTGGGTCATCCAAAGTAATTGAGCACAACATGAACCAGCGGCAATGTATTCCGCTTCGGCGGTGGATAAGGATACCGAGTTTTGTTTCTTGGAAGACCAAGACACAAGAGATCTACCAAGAAATTGACAAGTACCTGAAGTGGACTTTCTATCAACCTTGTCTCCGGCATAATCCGAGTCGGAATAGCCAACACGATCAAAAGAAGACCTCTTAGGATACCAAATGCCAAAATTTGGTGTATGGATTAAATATCTCACTATCCTTTTCACAGCCTTAAGATGACATTCTTTAGGAGCAGCTTGATATCGTGCACACATGCACACACTTAGCATAATATCGGGACATGAAGCACATAGGTATAACAATGAACCAATCATAGAGCAATAAACCTTTTGATCAACCGGTTCACCATCTTTGGTCAAATCATTATGTAGTAGGCATGGGTGTAGACATACCTTTGCATTCTTGCATATTGAACTTCTTGAATAAGTCCTTGGTGTACTTTGTTTGAGAGACAAATGTACCTTCCTTAGTTTGCTTGATTTGCAAACCAAGAAAGAATTTGAGTTCACTCATCATAGACATCTCAAACTTCTCTGACATTAGCTTTCCAAACTTTTCACTAAAGAGATGGTTAGTTGAACCAAATATGATATCATCAACATAAATTTGGCATACAAATAGTTCTCCATTAACCCTTTTAGTAAAAAGAGTAGAATCAATTTTACCAATTTCAAAACCACTTGTAATAAGGAACTTGGTCAAGCATTTATACCATGCTCTAGGAGCTTGTTTAAGACCATAAAGAGCTTTGTGAAGTTTGTAAACATCATTT
This sequence comes from Triticum urartu, assembly GCF_056163025.1. Lineage (NCBI taxonomy): Eukaryota > Viridiplantae > Streptophyta > Magnoliopsida > Poales > Poaceae > Triticum > Triticum urartu. Next base: position 466,360,194 of record NC_141873.1, on the reverse strand, counting down.
GGTTTCTTAGGATTGATAAAGCCGGGAGGTTGTTTGACATAAACTTCCTCCTCTATTTCACCATTTCGAAAAGCACTTTTAATGTCCATTTGGTACAAGGTGATATTATGGTGATTAGCATAGGCAAGTAAGATGCGAATGGACTCAAGTCTAGCAACGGGAGCATATGTCTCACCATAGTCCATACCTTCGACTTGTGTGTACCCTTGGGCGATGAGACGTGCTTTGTTGTGAACCACTTGTCCATCTTCATCTTGCTTGTTGCGAAACACCCATTTGGTACCAATGATGTTGTGGTTGTTGTCGGGCTTCTCAACCAATGTACAGACTTGGTTTCTCTCAAAATTGTGTAGCTCTTCATGCATAGCGTTTATCCAATCCGGATCTTCCAATGCTTCTTCAACCTTCATAGGTTCAATGCTAGAGATGAATGAATAGTTTTCACAAAAGTTAGCTAAATGAGTTTTTGAGCGAGTGATTCTCCCAGTTTGTATATCATTGAGGATTTGCTCGACGGGATGATCTTTGGCAATTCTTGCTCCAACTCGTGAGAGCTTTTGCTTGGGTCTTCGTTGAACATCTTCTTCATCTTGTTCTTCTTCTTGGCCTTCTTCATTGTTGACGTCGTCGTTCTCTTGTCGTGGTGGAGAAGGAGGTTGTTGATGTTCGTCTTGATGCATTTCCTCGTTTTCTTCATCTTGGTGTGTCCCACTTGTGGATGCTTCCGTGTTAATTCTTGGTTCACCTAGTCGTGAAGTAGAAGCTTCCACTTGGACGGATGAAGTACTCTCCTTCACCTCCGTTGGACGAATTTTGCCAATGGACAAGTCTTGGATTGCTTCTGAAGGGTCTTTGTCTCCTACATCAATTGGCAATTGCTCTACTTGCGAGCCATTAGATTCATCAAACTTCACATCTACCGTCTCTTCAACCTTTCGGGTGAAATTGTTGTAGACACGGTAAGTGTGAGAGTTTGAGCCATAACCAAGTAGAAAACCTTCATGAGATTTAGGAGCAAACTTTGAACGACGATGCTTATCAAGAATGTAGCACTTTGAGCCGAATACTCGAAAGTATCCAACTTGGGGTTTGTTACCGGTGAGAAGCTCGTATGCCGCCTTGCCAAGTAGCTTGTGAAGATATAAGCGATTTGTTGCGTGACAGGCTGTCTCAACCGCTTCTGCCCAAAAGTGCTTCGGCGTCTTGTATTCATCAAGCATCGTTCTTGCCATTTCAATGAGCGTCCGGTTCTTCCTCTCAACAACTCCATTTTGTTGAGGTGTGTACGTAGCCGAGAACTCGCGTGAAATCCCTTCTTCGTCAAGAAAGGTGTCCACATTTGCATTCTTGAACTCCGTTCCGTTGTCACTCCGAACCTTCTTGATCTTAACGTCAAACTGATTTTGGGCCTTCCTAGCGAAGTTTCTGAAGATCTTCTGGACCTGCGACTTGTCATTAAGAAAGAACACCCACGTAAATCTTGAAAAGTCATCAACTATAACTAGACCAAAAGAATTTCCACCGAGACTCTTGTAGGCGTTGGGACCAAAAAGATCCATATGAAGTAGCTCGAGTGGCCTTCTTGTGGTCATGATGTTCTTCACGGGATGCCTTCCTCCAACCTGTTTACCTGCTTGACAAGCACTGCAAAGTCTATCCTTATCAAATATGACATCGTTAACTCCAAGGATATGATTTCCTTTAATAAGCTTGTCAAGGTTTCTTATGCCAACGTGACCTAGTCGTCTATGCCACAACCAACCTTTTGAGGATTTAGCAACAAAGCAAGTTTTAGGTTGTGCCTTTTTAGAGAAATCAACAATGTAAAGATCACCTCTACGCATACCCGTAAAGACCATTTTATGATTGTCTCGATGAAATACTTGGCAATCTACCTCAGTAAATAGGACATTCAAACCGAAATCAGCAAGTCTAGATACTGAAAGTAAGTTGTAGCCAAGAGATTCAACGAGCATGCCATTTTGAATGGAACTATCATGTGAGATGGCCACCTTACCAAGGCCAACCACTTTACCCTTTGAATTATCACAAAAGGTGACATATTTTCGAGGGCCGTCATTTTCAGCAAGCTCACGAAACATCTCTTCATCTCCGGTCATATGATCAGTACATCCACTATCAAGAACCCATTCCTTTCCTCCTGATTCATATCCCCGAAGATTTGCCATAAGACCAAAATGTCTCATTGCATCATCAAGATCGAAGTCACTATCATCATCATCATAGTATCCATGTTCATCATGATCTTGTGACTCATCATTTCCTAGAGAGGGTAATTAATTAGATAAATGATCATCAAAGTGGTCACTTTTATGAATTCTTATAGCTTCAAATATGATATCACTAATGATTCCAACATCTCCTTTAGCATGCTTAAGATTGGTAAGTTCAAATAGACAATTACCAAAACTAGGATCACTAGAGTTCATCTTACTCAAGGCAATAGATTTATGGAGAATTTCATCCAAAGTTTTCAAGGAATGATCGGGAAATCGTTCCTCAAGAAATTTCCATATAGTATAGGCACAATTAAGAGTAGGCAAACTAGCAATCAAATTTTTGGGCAATCCTCTAATGATGAGCTGAACAGTTCTAAGATTGCGAATCATGTCAATATCTTCATCTAGGGTAGGATGCAAAGGATCAATATGAGGTGCACAAGGAGTAGCAATATACTTGTTCAAATGATATTGATTGAAGATTACAAGCATCTCATTTTTCCACTCATGAAAATACTCTCCATCAAGAATAGGCACTCTATGTCTAAGACTCCCTAAAGTAGACACATCCATCTTCCTCCAATGGTGATTAAACCAAGGCAATGGAGACCAAAGCTCTGATACCACTTGTAGGATCTAGAAGTAGATGTGTCTAGAGGGGGGGTGATTAGACACTTAGTGCTAAAGTTGCAATTTTTAGGCCTCTTTGGTTTGAGTGGAGTTTTAGGCACAATTTCAACATACACAATACATATCAAGCAAGCATGCAAAGAGTATATGAGCAGCGGAATGTAAAGCATGCAACTTGCAAGAATGTAAGGGGAAGGGTTTGGAGAATTCAAACGCAATTGGAGACACGGATGTTTTTCCCGTGGTTCGGATAGGTGGTGCTATCCTACATCCACGTTGATGGAGACTTCAACCCACGAAGGGTAACAGTTGCGCGAGTCCACGGAGGGCTCCACCCACAAAGGGTAACGGTTGCGCGAGTCCACGGAGGGCTCCACCCACGAAGGGTCCACGAATAAGCAACCACCCACAAAGGGTCCACGAAGTAGCAACCTTGTCTATCCCACCATGGCCATCGCCCACGAAGGACTTGCCTCACTAGCGGTAGATCTTCACGAAGTAGGCGATCTCCTTGCCCTTACAAACTCCTTGGTTCAACTCAACAATCTTGTCGGAGGCTCCCAAGTGACACCTAGCCAATCTAGGAGACACCACTCTCCAAGAAGTAACAAATGGTGTGTAGGTAATGAACTCCTTGCTCTTGTGCTTCAAATGATAGTCTCCCCAACACTCAACTCTCTCTCATAGGATTTGGATCTGGAGGAAAGAAGATTTGAGTGGAAAGCAAGTTGGGAAGGCTAGAGATCAAGATTCATATGGTAGGAATGGAATATCTTGGTCTCAACACATGAGTAGGTGGTTCTCTCTCAGAACATATGAGTTGGAATTGTGTATGTGTTCTGATGGCTCTCTCCACGAATGAAGAGGAGGTGGAGGGGTATATATAGCCTCCACACAAAATCCAACCGTTACACACAGTTTTCCAATCTCGGTGGGACCGAATCAACAAACTCGGTCGGACCGAAAAGGTAAACCTAGTGACCGTTAGAGATTTTCGGTGGGACTGACATGCAACTCGGTAGGACCGATATGGTTAGGGTTTGGGCATAACGTAATCTCGGTGTGACCGATTACACAAACTCGGTGAGACCGATTTTGGTAATAAGCTAACCAGAGAGTTGGTCAGGCAAACTCGGTGGGACCGATTTGCTCTTTCGGTGAGACCGAAAAGTTACAAAAAGGAAACACTGAATTTACATTGCAATCTCGGTGGGACCGATCCGCTCTTTCGGTGACACCGAAAAGTTACGAAAGGGAAACATAGAGTTTGCAGTCCCATCTCGGTGAGACCGAGATCCCTATCGGTAGAACCGAATTTCTAGGGTTTGGCAGTGGCTTATGACAAGTGAAACTCGGTGGCGCCGGATAGAAAGAATCGGTAGGTCCGAGTTTGGCTTTGGGTTTAGGTCATATGTGGAAGTGGGAAAGTAGCTAAGGATTTTGGAGCATATCATTAAGCACATGAAGCAAGAGGCTCATTAAGCAACACCTCATCCCTTCTTGATAGTATTGGCTTTTCCTATGGACTCAATGTGATATTGGATCACTAAAATGTAAAATGAAGAGTCTTGAGCTTGAAGCTTTAGCCAATCCTTTGTCCTTAGCATCTTGAAGGAGTTCCCACAACCTTTAGTCCATGCCACTCCATTGTTGAACTTATCTGAAACATGCTAGATAGAAATGTTAGTCCAACAAGAGATATGTTGTCATCAATTATCAAAACCACCTAGGGAGCACTTGTGCTTTCAGAGGGTTTTTCCACTCGGTCCATGGTAAAGGGAGGGAGGCCAGTCGATTGCCCTGGCGTCGACTGGTCTTTGCAGTAGAACCAGGTCGACTGCCATCCGCGAACCGAGTCGGGAAGAATCATGGCCGGAAAGGAGCTTTTTCCCCTCGTCTGGATACCAACACCCCCACACATCTGGATCACTTGGGTCCTCTCGTCACTCGGATTAGCCTTTTTCACTGTCTGGGAGCGACAAGTGAAAATATGCTTAAAAAGACCCCAGTGAGGTCAACAACCCAAGAAGTTCTCACACAAGGAAATGAACGCGACAAGATAAACGATTGAGTTGGGGTTAAAATGGTGCAGTTGAGCCCCAAAGAAGTTCAGAAACCCTCGGAAGAAAGGATGAGGAGGCAAGGAAAACCCACGGTCGACGTGGGTGGCAAGAAGAACGCGCTCACCCTCCCGGGGTTGCGGCTCGGATTCCTTCCCCGAAAGCCGCGCCGAGTCGTAGGGGATCAGCCCTCCCTCGGCCAGGTCGTCGAGGTCTTCTTGGGAGATCCTCGAGTGGATCCAATCGCCCTGGATCCAACCCCTCGGCAGGCCAGTCTACAAGGAAGATCCGCCTCGGCTCGTCGCCTTCCCCTTCGACCTCGCCGTTGCCTTCTTTGCCCGCTCCAGAGCCGCTGTCTTCTCCTTCACCATTGTCACTGACGAGACGCGTGTGGCACGGTGGCGCTGGGGCGAGAGCGAGCGCAGAGGAGAGGCGTGAGGAGGAGAAGAGATAATGGGGCGCACTGTTCGGGAGACTCCGGTCCAACGCCTTATATGAGACCGCTTCCGAGTGGCTGACAGGTAGGCCCAGATGGCTCTGTCAAATCCCGTAACGACGGCGCGAGCGATACGTGGCGAAAAAGGTGGCGCGGGGATCGAGGCGGCTCCGCTCTATCCCGTCCGATTACTGCGGCCTCCCCCGTCCCGCGCGCTTCCCAAAATTCGGATCCCACTAAATCCGCGGGCAGCAAATAACTTGTCAGACCAGAGATCTCCTCCGCACCGTCACTCGGAGCCTTACAAGTAAAGAAACTCACTCGGCGAAGAATTAAGAATGGATCAAGGCGACTGAAAAGGGAGTTGCTGTCATCACTTAGGTCCATTGATCCGAAACAAGATATGCTCACGGCATAGAAAATGAGTCGGAGAAGTCCTCAACTCCTTCCCCACTCAAACCTCGATCCATTCGGGGGCTAATGATGAAGCTATGTACCTAGGGTAGGGTCACGGACCTGTCCTAACTGCCCTACCCAATGACACCTCTAGAATAAATCACCTTTCAATCGACTTGGAGGTGCTCCACTCGACAGACTCGAAGATATTCGACCAAGAAGCAATTACTCGACCAAGATCCAACCACTCGACGGCCAGGAGACCTAAAGTCACTCCGCACACTAACAGTCAGTCATTAAGTAGCCTTTATGGTCATCATAGCACTTTATTACTAGCGTTATCAGTAACGCCCTGCCTTAATGTACATTGAACCCTTAGAAATGTGGGTTGGCCGGGGTCCTGGCGCACTCTATATAAGCCACCCCCCTCCTCCGAGATAGGGGTTCGCACCTCTGTAACTCATACACACATAATCCAGTCGACCGCCTCCGGGCTCCGAGACGTAGGGTTTTTACTTCCTCCGAGAAGGGCCTGAACTCGTAAACCTTGCGTCCTTAGAACCTCTCCATAGCTAAGACCTCGCCTCTCCATACTTACCCCCCTACATTACTGTCAGACTTAGAACCATGACAAGTAGCACTCCGCATCAAAAATTCCGTTTTTATCATTTACCAACTCGAGGACGAGCAGGAATTAAGCTTGGGGATGCTTGATACGTCTCCAACGTATCTATAATTTTTGATTGCGCCATGCTATATTATCTACTGTTTTGGACATTATTGGGCTTTATTATCCACTTTTATATTATTTTTGTGACTAACCTATTAACCGGAGGCCCAGCCCAGGATTGTTGTTTTTTTCCTGCTTTAGGGTTTCGAAGAAAAGGAATATCAAACGGAGTCCAACCGGAATGAAACCTTCGGGAGCGTGATTTTCTCATCTAATACAACTCAGGAGACTTGGACCCTACGTCAAGCCACGTAACAGGAGCCCACGAGGTAGGGGGCGCGCCTACCCCCCAGGCACGCCCTCCACCCTCATGGCCCCCCTGTTGCTCCACCGACATACTTCTTCCTCCTATATATACCCACGTACCCCCAAACGATCAGATACAGAGAAAAAACCCTAATTCCACCACCGTAACTTTATGTATCCATGAGATCCCATCTTGGGGCCTGTTCCGGAGCTCCGCCGGAGGGGGCATCGATCACGGAGGGCTTCTACATCAACACCATAGCCTCTCCGATGAAGTGTGAGTAGTTTACTTCAGGCCTACGAGTCCATAGTTAGTAGCTAGATGGCTTCTTCTCTCTTTTTGGATCTCAATACAATGTTCTCCCCCTCTCTTGTGGAGATCTATTCGATGTAATCTTCTTTTTGCGGTGTGTTTATTGAGCCCGATGAATTGTGGGTTTATGATCAAGTCTTTCTATGAATAATATTTGAATCTTCTCTGAATTCTTTTATGTATGATTGGTTTTCTTTGCAAGTCTCTTCGAATTATCAGTTTGGTTTGGCCTACTAGATTGATCTTTCTTGCAATGAGAGAAGTGCTTAGCTTTGGGTTCAATCTTGCGGTGTCCTTTCCCGGTGACAGTAAGGGCAGCAAGGCACGTATTGTATTGTTGCCATCGAGGATAACAAGATGGGGTTTTCTTCATATTGCATGAGTCTATGCCTCTACATCATGTCATCTTGCTTAAGGCGTTACTCTGTTTTAACTTAATACTCTAGATGCATGCTAGATAGCGGTCGATGAGTGGAGTAATAGTAGTAGATGCAGGCAGGAGTCGGTCTACTTGTCTCAGACGTGATGCCTATATACATGATCATACCTAGATATTCTCATAACTATGCTCGATTCTGTCAATTGCTCAACAGTAATTTGTTCATCCATCGTAGAATACTTGTGTTCTCGAGAGAAGCCACTAGTGAAACCTATGGCCCCCGGGTCTATCTTTATCATATCAATCTCCTACTACTTAGTTATTTACTTTGCCTTTATTTTACTTTGCATCTTTATCATAAAAATACAAAAAATATTATCTTATCATATCTATCTGATCTCACTCTCATAAGTGGCCCTATAGGGATTGACAACCCCTATTTGTCTTGGTTCCGAGGATTTATTTGTTTTGTGCAGGTATGAGGGACTCGCGCGTAGCCTCCTAGTGGATTGATACCTTGGTTCTCAAAAACTGAGGGAAATACTTATGCTACTTTGCTGCATCATCCCTTCCTCTTCGGGGAAAACCAACGCAGTGCTAAAAGAGGTAGCAGTGGGTCCCAGCAGTCAGGGGCAAACTTTTTTTTTCATGAAATACGGTGGCCTGTCCGGTGGGTCCCCGCTGTCAGGTGGAGGAATAATTATTTTGCACGTAATAAGGAGGCACTTCCTTGCTGCGGCCGTGGACCCAGCTGTCAGCCTCTCCACATACAGTCCACGTCCGATGGAAGTCGTTCCTTGACCACGTTGACCACGCCGCGCCGAGAGCACCAGGGCGGTGGACGACGGCGAGGCCTAGGAAGGGGACGACACGGAGCCGGGGAAGACGCGGCAGTGGATGCCCACGCGTAGAGGAGTACGAGGGTTCACTGGTTGGCTGCAGTGTGAGACTGCCGTCACCGCATAATAACAGGGGGTGTGGGTGAGTAGAGGGATGGCCTGGCCAGTGGTGGGAGTAGTAGGGGGCGGTGAGGCCTCCGCCGCATCGCAGCTGCCCACGGGAGGCAGGAGCACGAGGCACAACCAGCGCTGGTTTGGGCGGCTGGAGCAAGAAGACCAGAGGTTGAAGAAGCACTACGATCGTTGGATGGACATTGTACGGTCACTGGAGCTAGAATCATGCATATTGACTAAGTTGACAAAGCCCTCCATCCCTGTCAACTTAGTAGGCCCACAAGTCATCCTTCCACTATACTGGGTCCCAGCTAACAGGGGGAGTATTCATTTTTTGTGTGCGTAATAAGGAGGCACTTCCTTGTGTGCGAAGATATAGCTGGTGGGTCTGAGCTGTCAGCGGCGGTAACGTTTTTTCGTGAAATACAAAGGCCCTTTCGATGGGTCCCTGATGTCAGGTGGAGGAATCATTATTTTGCGCGTAATAATGAGGCATTTCCTTGCGTGCGGCCGTGGACCCAGCTGTCGGCCTCTCCACGTACAGTCCACTTCAGATGCATGTCGGTCGTTGACCATGTTGACCAGGCCGCGCCGATAGCACCAGGGCAGTGGACGATGGTGAGGCCTAGGAATGAACAACATGGAGGCAGGGAAGACTCGGCAGTTGTTTCCCACGCGGAGGGGAGTACGACTATACGAGGGTTTACTGGTTCGTCTGCCGTCGCTGGAGAATAACAGCAGGTGTGGGTGAGTAGAGGGATGGCTAGGCCAGTGATGGGAGTACGGTGGGGCGGTGAGGCCTGCGCGGCAGTAGAGCCGGCCGCGGGGAGGAGGGAGCAGGCAGTCCCGCTGGTGCTTGTTTGAGCGGCTGGAGCAGGAAGAACAGAGATTGAAGAAGCACGACGGTCGTTGGATGGCCATCCAACAGTCACTGCTTGTGCATCAACATTTTTTAGGAAAGCCTCAAATTTGTGGAAAATAGCATACAGCCCATCTGCCATTATTTCTAATAATTTACAGCCCATTTGCTAATTCTTAAGGTTTTTTTGGAGCCCATATTCTTTTTGTTAGCATTACAGCCCATATTGTGGCCACGGTTAAAAAATTATACGAAATTTTGCATATTTCGGTGCGGTCCGAACTGTTTTTAATCCTGAAATTTTGACTCATATTCAAACTGATTTTAAAAATAAATGTATATCAATATAAAATCCAACAAATTCTCCACGCATAAAAATTAATGTAATTTAAAATCTCGAAATGAAAAAAACATATTTGAAACTAATTGCCAGTTTGATGTGTTTTAAAAATGTACAGCCCATTTCTCATTACTGATGGGCCATTTTCTCAGCCAGCCGAATGAAAGTTATCCTCGTCTTGAAAGATTTGCAGCCCAACAGGCCTGACAAAGCGACTTACTTGGCAAATCACAAAAAAACTGGGCTGTGGCCGTGGACCCAGCTGTCAGCCTCTCCACGTACTGTACTCTTCCGATGGAAGTCGTTCCTTGACCACGTTGACCACAACGCGCGGAGAGCACCACGGCGGTGGACGACGGCGAGGCCTATGAAGGGGACGACGCGGAGCCGGGGAAGACGCGACAGTGGAAGCCCGCGCAGAGAGGAGTACGAGGGTTCACTGGTTCGGCTGCAGTGTGAGGCTGCCGTCGCAGCAGGGCCTGGCCGGCGGTGGGAATAGTAGGGGGCGGTGAGGCCTCCACGGCAGCACAGCCGACCACGGGAGGCAGGAGCATGCGACATGACCGGCGCTGCTTTGGGCGGCTGGAGCAAGAAGACCAGAGGTTGAAGAAGCACTACGGCCGTTGGATGGTCATCGTACGGTCACTGGAGCCAGAATCGTTCATATTGAATAAGTTGAGAAAGCCCTCCGTCCCCGTCAACTTAGTAGGCCCACAAGTTAGCCTCCCACAATGGTGGGTCCCAGCTAGCAGGGGGGTATTCATTTTTTTGTGCGTAATAAGGAGGCACTTCCTTGCGTGCGAAGATGTAGCTGGTGGGTCCGACATGTCAGCAGGGGGAACGTTTTTTCACAAAATGTAGAGGCCCTTCTGGTGGGTCCCAGCTGTCAGATGGAGGAATCATTATTTTGCGCGTATAGTCCATGGCCGATGGGTGTCGTTCATTGACCACGTTGACCAGGACGCGCCGAGAGCACCATGGCGGTGGACGACGGCGAGGCCTAGGAAGGGAACGACACGGAGCCGGGGAAGACTCGACAATGGTTGCCCCCGCGGTTGGGAGTACGAGGGTTTACTGGTCCGGCTGCCGTCACCAGAAAATAACAGAAGGTGTGGGTGAGTAGAGGAATTGCCTGGCCAGTAATGAAGTAGGGTGGGGCGGTGCGGCCTGTGCGGCAGCACAGTCGGCCACGGGAGGCGGGAGCAGGCAGTCCCACCGGAGCTGGTTTGGGCGGCTGGAGCAAGAAGATCAGATATTGAAGAAGCAGCACGACTGTTGGATTAACATCCAACGGTCACTGCTGCTAGAATCGTTTGTGGACTAAGTTGACAAAGCCAAAGTACACGTCAACCTAGTAGACCCAGAAGTCAGCCTCCAAATCTGTCCCAAACAGCATTAAGCCCGAAATTTCTAGCCAGATTCAAATTTATTTTAAATCTAAATATACCTTAATTTAAATTCAATGAAATTTTACCCGCACAAAAACAATGAAATTTAAAATATCAAAATCCGAAAGAAAACAGTATTTTGGAACTAATTGCCTGTTTGCTGTATTTTTTCATTTTACAGCCCATTTATTATTACTTATAGCCCATTTCTTATCACTTATAGCCCATTTTCTGGGCAAAATGCATCCCTCCTCATCTTGAAAGATTTCTGGCCCAGCAGGGCATAGAAAAGCAAGTAGGCCTACGTTGGTTATTCTGCAAAAAACCAAATAGCTGGCTAGCCATTTTCAGAAAGGAAAAAACAAACAGGGCTGGTCATATGCTGAGCATATGAAATAAAAGCCTGGGCTAGACGGGCCACGGGTCCCGCACAACCCAGTTGATACCCTTCTCCGTCCCAAAAAAACAAAATTATTACGCGCGCTGCTGGGTCCCTACTATCATCCTCACCATGTACAGTCATCTCCTTATTCCTCTCGGTTGTTGACCATGTTGAAAACACCGGAGGGCGGCGCCGCGGCGAGTGAACCAAGGCGGAGGACGATGGTGAGGCCTCGGACGGGAACAAACAGGAGCCGGGGAAGATCACAGCCAGCCGTGGGAGGCGGGAGCAGCGGTCCCGCCGGCGCTGGTTTGGCTTTGGCGGCTCGAGGAAGAAGAGACTGGAGAAACGCAACAGTCATTGAATGTCAATCCAACGGTCAAGGTTGGCACAATCGTTTGTTGACTAAGCGGACACCAAGTAGCATACTTTTTTATATATAGAAAGAAAATCAAAGACTTGGGAAGGCGTACAGAACAAGCTAGTGTACCAGTAAAGAGACGTTGTCGAGTTTTAGAAAAAAGAAAGACGTGCTCCTGTAGCTGGTTCGAATCCAAACCTAGACTATGACTATATATGGTGCTATGCTACTCAGCAAGTAATGAAACTGACATATCCAATGTTCGCTTCTCCTCTTCTCTACTTACTCTGCCTAGCATCAGAAGCTCTGGCCGCAGCAACCATGTCCACTGGCTGCTCGTCCACCTGCTCTTCAGCAGGCAACAACCAGATATGCGCCAAGTCGCCACCCGTACCATCGCCTGTGGGTCTCATCACTCCCCCGCCGACACGCGCACCGCAGCCGATTGCTCATCGCAACCCACTGCCGTTGGTGTGGTGCCACTGCTACAAATTACGCGGAGTCATCCATCGCATCTCAACCACAATCCGCAACCTTGGCCGAGTCTTCTACAAATGCCCGAATCATGGGGTAATAATATGTTTAAGTGTTGTTCTGCTGCTTTCAGTTGCTGATTTTTTTAATAGTTTGGTTGATGATCTTCCAATTTGATTCGTGCAGAAAAGGGAAGATTCGTGTGATTTGTATTTCTGGGAAGTTGCTGATGTGGGGGAATGCAACTACACTGATTATTTGGTTAGCTGAGGAATCCCAATACCAGCAGGTTGGGGTGTTGGACAAGTAACTGAAGGAACGACAAAAGAGGAAGATGCAGAGCAGAAGGTTAAAGATGTAGTTCCTCTGATCATGGCCAAGCAAAAGCTGCTGAACGGCCTTGACGACAATGAGGAGATGAAAGAGCTTGTGAAGATAATGGGCAAAATCAATGTGCTCTGTAGGATGATTGTCTCTTTATTTGCAGTGTATGTAGCACTCGTGATGTATTCAGTGGCTACGACATGAGCACTTTGCTGAAACTAGTAATGAATGAAACCTGTGTAGCAGGCTGGGCGTAGTGTTGTGAACATCTAATGATTTCTATTAATAGAAATCAGGGGGTATCCCCTTTTGCTCATATAAATAAATAAATAGCAGAGGCCCTGTTGGGTCAACTTTGTTCTCATTCGAAGACGTCGAGCAAATTGCAGTCCAACAACAAACTATGTCATCAAATTCAAGTTTCACAGCCAAATATGAGTACAACTAAACAACAATGTCATCATGTTTTAGTTGTCATACAATCACCAAACACAAATCAACATACATAACAAGTGATGTTCTCACAGCAAAATACTAAACAACATGTTCATTAGGTTTCAGTTGTCATAGCAAACACAATTTCACATAGTAGATAAAAAACATCTTCTGACAAGCAAATATGACAAAAGCAATGTAATCATCATCCGCAGCAGCAGTGTCAACATCTTCGCCATGTGTATCAGTCTGAATCATAATTCCCCATGGTGCATCTTCTTCTTCGTCCTCAACGTCCTCGAACGTTGGCTTCTTCTTGATCAACTCTTGTATGTCCACAGCACGACAGGCAATCTTTTCGGCGTCATTGACGTGATGGTTCTCAAAGATATTAGGAACATATGTGTTATCTTGTACATCAGGAGCAGTGTAAGCATCATCTTGTTGTGCAACTTCATTAAACAAATTCCCCTGCTCAAACCTTTGCAATACTCTCCAGTCATCGCTACGTGCAAATGTGTCTTCCAAGAAAAATATCTGTGTTGCTTGATTTGCCAAAATAAAAGGCTCGTTGGTCTGGTACGCCGCCTTGACATTGATGGATTTGAAATAATCATCAGCACTGGGTTTTTGCGATCCTGGAAAATAGGTTATACCAACGACAACACAACAGAACCACACACCGATGATCCTCGAAACCGGTGATATACTGCAACTGAACAATGTCTATTATGTTAGCATACATTTCAGTTGTCTCTTTGTCATACGTATCTGTGCTCATGATGGCACTGTTTTGTGTCTTCCTGCCTTCGTCTCGTGCAAGGGTATTGTAGCGCACATCTCCAACAACGCAAGATTCATAATGTCTTACCCGAGTATCATGACCCATTGCTAGTGAGTAAAGGGCATCATCAACTGCCTTCTCATCCTCCCGCATCTTCTTAACCTATGGTTAGAAAATAGACAAGTTAATCATCTTATGTGCTTAATATGTTAAAAAAACTGACAATGCACTTCAAAAGCTTACATGGTTCTTGAACCATTTCGCAAATCCTGCCATAACCAGTTTGTCAATGTTTCTTGGATTTTGCAGCAGTAACTCCTCTTTGTAGATGCTGCACAACATAGTGATCGCGTCAAACATCTAAATATATAAGAATGTGCTGCAAGTTTAGTAGATTATGATGTATAAGCTGCAGTACTGCACTTACTTGATATAAGGTAGTATCTCAGGACAGTTATTCAACACATACCAAACCATTTTGTCCAAATCTTTAGGTTTGTCCTCTTGTCGACTCTTCCCTGTAACTCGAACAGAATAATAAAAAACATTGAGCCCAGGATTCTCTTCACCCACCTCTTTGCTAAGATGATCAGCTGTTTCAATGTATTTTGAGCAGAATGTCAACACTTCTGTAGCAATGTAGGCCTCTGCAATGGAACCCTCAGGTCTAGCTCTGTTCCTAACATAGCCCTTGAAAGTGCCTAGCCGCCTTTCAATAGGGTACATCCAGCCATACTGTACTGGACCTCTAAGTAGTGCCTCATTAGGTAGATGAACAGCCGAATGCACCATAACATCAAAGAAGGCTGCAGGATATATCTTCTCAAGGTCACATAGGATAGTTGGTATCTTGTCTCTAAGACGCCCCAAAGCATCTATCCTGATATTCCTACTACAGAGTTCCTTGAAGAATTGTCCCAACTCTGCAACTGCTCTATATAAGTCAGGGCGGCCCAATCCTTTAAGGATAATAGGTAAAACCCTTTAAAGTAGGACGTGGCAGTCATGAGTTTTCAACCCTTGTACCTTGTTTCCATCTGCACTGACTCTCCTTTCAGGGTTGGAAGCAAATCCATGTGGGAATCTCACACGTGACAGGACCTCGCAGAATTCTTTTCTTTTTACCTTATCTAAGACGTACACAGCCGGTGCCATATCCCGTGGTTTACCATCATCTTGCACCTGCAAATCCTTTCTGATACGCAGGTGTGTCAAATCAATCCTAGATTTTAAGGTATCTTCCGTCTTGCCTTCAATATTAAGAAGTGTGCCGATAATGCTGTCACATATATTTTTCTCGATGTGCATCACATCAAGATTATGCCGCAGATCCAAATCTTTCCAATACTCCAAGTCCAACATAGTGGACCTGCGGGTAAACAATAATCTCTCTTCTACCCTGCCACACTTCCTTTTCCCGCTACCATTACCAGGATGGTTTCCTGGTGTAATATGCCTGACCTTCTCTAATTCCACTTGTAACTCATCGATGGTGAGCCTCTTTGGCGCATCACGGTTTTCATGCTTTGCATTGAACACATGTCTTCGGTATTTTCTAGGATGTGGCTTGTCCTTGGCAAGGAAACAGCGGTGTCCAATGTAACAGATCTTTCTAAGTATTGCGTATGACAGTGGATTCCTGTCACAGCGAACACATGCATTGTAACCATGTGTCGTTCGCCCTGACATAGTGCCCAAAGCCAGATAATCATGGATGCACCAAATTAAAATAGCACGCAGAAAGAAATCAGCTGGTGGGCTGGTATATAGGTCTCAAGTGAGAACACCCTTCCATAGCTGTTGAAGTTCCTCCACAAGAGGCTCCATGAACAAATCAAAATCCTTTCCAAGACTTTTTGAACCTGGGATGAGCAAGGCCATCATGTAGTTTGATTCTTTCGTGCAGACATTTGGAGGCATGTTGTAAGGGATAACAAGCACTGGCCACATGCTATATGTGGCGCTCTGGTGGCCAAATGGGTTAAATCTATCTGAAGCTAAGCCAAGTCTAATGTTTCTCGGGTCAGCAGCAAACTCCTTGTGTTTATCATTGAAGCTTTTCCACTCACTACCATGAGATGGATGGCTCATTACATTCTGATCTCTGTACTCCAGGTTCCTAGAATGCCACAGTACATCCTCTCTTGTTTCAGCATCATGAAGCAACCTCTGCAATCTTGATGTAATTGGAAAATGTCTCAGAACATTATGAGGAATCCTCTTCACAACATCGCCACCTTTCCATCTTGATGATTTGCATTTCGGGCATTCACTTAAGTTGGCATAATCCTTCTGGAACAGAACACAATTATTCTTACAAACATGGATCATATCATATCCAATTCCAACTGCACAAAGGAAATTCTTCATTTTACTATAGGTGTGTGGCAGCTCAGACGCATCTGGGAAAGATTTGTGGAAAGCAGCCAACATCGCATCGAATGATTTGTTGGTCATCCGCTCAAATGTCTTCACCTGAAGAAAGGTGACCATAGCTGAGAATACTAACAGCTTATTTCCTGGGGTGACAGCAACGTTGCATTGTTCCAACATGCGGGCCCACCATTTTTCTTCTGCAGGTGAAAGTTCACGGAATGCACGAGCATTTTGTAGCATTGTTTCAATGTTGGTCAAACTCACTGGCTCCGCCACCACCACCTCCTCCTCCCCTTCCACCTGAGCATCAGGCAGATCAAGATGGTGATCTGCTACTTCCACGTAGTCAATAACATTGACGTTCACAGCTTCACCATGATGAACCCACCTAGTATATGTGACCGACATCCCATACAAGTGTAGATGATTTTGCACAGTTGACTGGGGTCTTGTAACTGAATTCATACAACTGTTACACGGGCAGAGCACATCTGATTTCGGACCACCGTACTCAGCTCTGATAAAGTTCAAGAAGTTTTCAACCCCCTCGACATATGCAGCGAAGAATCTTCGAGCATAAGTTATCCAAGTCCTGTCCATCTGTTAGACATACAAATTAGTTCTTCTACTAGATATTACAGGAAAATATATATGCTTTTTTATGAAGTCCAGAAAAAAAATACCTAGGTCGATGTCTAAAGCTATGGCAAGATATTTGGACAAGCAGATCTAAGTAATGAAATATATGTAAAGCTAATTCAGCAAACAGATTTGAGTGCCAAATTATGGCAGGCTGTTTCGGCAGTCAATGAGGCCGAGCACACAACCATCAAACTATCGAAGGCCATCGCAGCAACAAAGATCGAGTATAAAATGGTGTAGAGCTATTTCACCTAACAGACTGGCTACTAGACCATGGCAATCTACGTCACAATAAATATATGATAGGATATTTTAGCAACTAATCGGCCTTGGCATGCCATCTCAGCTAAGCAGATTGAGTGCAGAACAGGGCAAGGAAGCTTCTTAAGAAGAGCATATTGACAGTAAACTAATTCGACAAACAGTGAGATTAACAGCGTCTATCAGCTAACATTTAGCGCTACACCGACATGAACGAGGCCTCAGTCTAGAATGCGTGTACTATGGGAGAAGCTGACTGCCATGCGTCTCCACACGAACGTCGCCAGCGGTGGCGGCGCTGACAGCCGTGCGCCTCCACAAGAACGTATCCAGAGGTGGTGGCGCGGCTAGAGGACGGCAGTCTACGAGAGCGTACTGTGGGAGCGAGAGGATCGCCGAACCATGGCGCCGACGTATCGGCGCGGCGTGGAGGGCGGCTTTGGCGGAGCGAATGGAGTGGAGGGGGACAGGGGGGAGAGGGGTTTGGGAAATATTATTGGCTAGTTGACCGAAGGGCGGTTGAATCGGATTTGGGGGGAATTTTTGGGTGTGGGGGGGGGGAGGATTTTCGCGCGTTGGGCGGGGGGAGTTTGGCGCATGGTCGGTTTCTCTAAGTGCAGTCCCATGTGTCAGTGAAGAGGCAAGCCGAAGCACGTTCCGTTTGCGTGAGCCGTGTGTAGCACCGAACGTGTGTGGGGTGCAATGCGACCGCGACAGGAGTGCCGTGAGTGTACCGGGTTTTTTCCTTTTAAACTAGGTGCTTCGCCCCCTCAAAAAAAATTTGTTGCTTCGCGCGATCCATCGATACTACTACTAGTAATCCGGTAATCCCGACTAAAACGGCGCGACCGGGTCTTTTCCCACGCGATATGCTGGGAGGTTGGCTTAGTTGGGTTTTTTAGGATGAGTAATGCTACACCTACGTAATCCCAGTTACGTAATTAACGTAATGTGAAACGTGTGAGCTATTGATTGTAGATTGGGGGGAGGGAGGGGCACACCACCATGAAAATCAGGGGAGGAGAGAAAGAGGCAATTTACGTTAACACTTTCGTAGGTTCCCATAGATGTAGAAAGATGTGAAATGCGTGAATGTGTAGTGGACGTACTATTGGAGTGCCTATGAGAATTTGTGTATGTATAGACCCTATGTGTTTATTTTACTTTGCATGTTAGATTTGTCTCAGTTCAATAAAAAGCAGAGTTGGTGATGATGGTGTGCCTGTCATCCTGCAATATAGGCCGTCCGATCTATATCTAACGGATAGGAAGGAAACTATGACAATTTACCTGCACTCCTCTCCACATTTGCAGATAAGGCTTTCCCTCGTTCATCCTTTTCTCCCACAAGATCTAGATCTTCCGTGCAACGCACGGACATCTTGCTAGTACTCCTACAATATGTATATTATTGTGAAAGTTCATATACACCGGCCGAGATTAATGCAAACACGACATATTTTCATTACATTTCGAACTTTTCTAGGACAGAAAAATAAAAGAAACCCGACCCTAAACCTACTCTACGGCAGCGACCGACATCCTCCATCTGCGATCTCTATGTGGGGGGCGGGGTTCAAGACCCGTGAAGTGACGGTGCGGTCTCCGGCGAGGAAGAGTAGAACACGGGATACGAACCGGCCAGTTGGCACACCATGCCCTGCCGCCTTCCATGCCCTACTCATCCTCGGAGGATTCCCCGACCTCAGCGGTGCGGAATGTTGGACGGCGACAAGTAGGACGCGTGGCTGACAGTGCTCCCGTCTTAGCCGCCAGTGTGGCCACCGCTTGTGCGGTCGCCTCCGCGTCCGGCTACGCCGCTATTGCGTCGCGAGAGGCGACTTGAGTGAGGGCGGCAACCTCGAGCTTCATCCCCGAAGACAAGCTCTCCCGCAGAGCGTTCGCACTTTCGGTCATGGCTGATGTGGTGCCAGGTAGGAGGACGATGCGCTATGGTGTGGAGGTTAGCTGGGCGTTGCCACTTTAAGTAGTGCATTCCGGTGAGGCCAAGCGTTCGGGTGTGTCATTAAGTCACCGGAGTTGGTTCCTCGGGCACCGAGCCTCTTAACGACGACATAAGAACGGACGACATGAATGTGGGTAGCTGGCGCCGGCTGGGAACGCACCGTGCGATGGCACGAGGGACGAGGGTTTTGGTGTGCCAGGGTAGTCAGCTGCGGTCGTGGCAACGTTGGAGATGCCCTTTGCTCACATGCGATCCCCGCATGTCATTGAAAAGCAAGACGACCCGGCATGGTCTCAGGTCCAGAGGATGCAGTTGGCCACGCTACACCACTCCGCGGACGCGTCGCGGTGCCCCGTGCATCCTCGACGAGCCGGGTGTTGGGGTGTGTTTGGATTGTGGCCAAAGTGCACCTTACCAAAATTTTGGCCATGACCCAAAGATTGGTCTTTGTTTGGATGGTTGCCATTTTTTTGGCATGCCAATGAACTCTAGCCAACTCTAGTTCATTTTTCTTGCCAATGTCGGCCAAATCATGGGCAACCAATACCTCAACCAAAATTTTGGTCATGACCCAAAGATTGGTCTTTGTTTGGATGGTTGCCATTTCTTTGTCATGCCAATGAACTCTAGCCAACTCTAGTTCATTTTTCTTGCCAATGTCGGCCAATTCATGGGCAACCAATACCTCAACCAAAATTTTGGCTACCCAATGCTTTGATGGGGAAACCTTGGGCACAAAAACATACCGTTGGTCGTGCCACAGCACTGACGCCACCCTCGGCACACTGAAATCGATCGTGTCTAGCTACGATATGAGCGTGTCGCTCACCGCGGTCGCCGTGTCCAGAGGCGGTGCTGGAGCTGCGCCCCATTGTTGGCCCCAACGACCCACATGAACGGTTGTCAGTGGCGAGGAGGTCATGGGCCAGCTCCTCCATTGAACTAGTCTGCGCTACGTCGTCCCGACGGGTGTGCCCCACATGTCGGTTTCCCTGTTTTCCCAGCCATATTCGAGCATCAGTGCTCCGTGTTGCGCATTAGGCCTTTCACTATGTAGGCCGAGCGAGACAACTTATTGTTTATTTGAGCCATTCAAGTATAATCATGTGGCGTTTGCTTATTTCTCATTCCTCTCCAACCCTCTTCTCCATCGATCATGTCGCCCTCCAGTCGAGTCCATCCTCCCGCATGCCTCATTTGAACATTCCGCCGAGTATCATTCACATGTACCCACCCTAGTCCTCTTTCAATAGATCTCCGGACCCCGAGATGAAATCGAGAGGAAACGAGTGGGGGCACGTGATACCTAAGGTGGATTCAAAATTTTGAACCGGTGATCATAGCATCCGCAAATCATATATAAAGGGTATTCAATGTTTGTTTCGTTTTTGAATGTACAATATACTCCCTCCTATCCTTTCTAGTTTACACATAAGTTTTATGTGTAGTCAAAGTATCTCTACTTTGATCAAAAAGGTATCAACATTCAACAACGCCCAATCAATATTGTTAGATTCGTACGTACTCCTAGATTTGTACTCGAGATGGTTTCCAATTTGACAATTGACAAGATTAATAGTACATGAGATG
Organism: Triticum urartu; assembly: GCF_056163025.1. Lineage (NCBI taxonomy): Eukaryota > Viridiplantae > Streptophyta > Magnoliopsida > Poales > Poaceae > Triticum > Triticum urartu. Next base: position 466,339,629 of record NC_141873.1, on the reverse strand, counting down.
TATAATGTGAAAATTATATCATTGGAAACTCCTTTCACATACGAATTTGACCGTATGCTTTGTGTAAGTTGCATGTCATATATTATTACTCTAACATTTGGTCAAAGTTAGCCTCAAAAAACGCATTAGACCATGTATGCTTTGTGTAAGTTGCATGTCATATATTATTACTCTAACATTTGTGTAAGTTGCATGTCATATATTATTACTCTAACATTTGGTCAAAGTAGTATAGTGGAAGTGGATCCTCTGACGTAGGTATCCCTGCCTTACCCTCCCTTTCGGTCACTTACTGGCGGACCCCATGCTTGCTAGGCCCCGCATGTCAGCTACTCAATGGGTTTGGACACGTCAGGGGATCCTCATCCGTAGTATACTCCCTCTGTTTTTATTTACTCCGCATAAAACGGAGGGAGTGGTGGTATAATAAATGACGCGGGCGGGGGAGGGGGAGGGACGTCGGTTTGCTCTCAACTGCGGTCCCACAAGCGAGCAAAAACGCAGGACGAAGCGCGTTCCATTCGGTGAGCGAGGTGGAGGGTCCAGCGTGCCGGATTGCAACGCGAACGCGACAAGAGCGATGTACAGTCAAAACCGATTGACCGGTCGTCACTAGAACCACTATTCACACCAGAACCTTCGCTGCTCGGCCTACGCCAGCCACTGCCCTAAAACCACACCAAATCTCCTGCCCATTCCCCCACCTTTCGATCCTCTAGCCCACATCAAGTGTCCCCTAGTTCACCGGAAAGCCATGGTGCGCCGCAAGATCACTTACTACAGGATGCTGATGCCAGAGCGCCGCGCAGAAATCGCGGCGGCGGTCGGCGCCACAGACCTCCGTTCCCAAGCTCGCTTTGCGGCGGGCCAATCCCCGAGTTCTCTGGAGCCAAGCTACGAGGAGGAGGAGGCCGATCCAATGTTCATGGCGGAGGTCGCGGCGCAGAAGGCCCCCGATGGGTATGAGACGATGGACATCGACTTCGTGCCGGCTTCCGAGTCCCCCATGGTGCAGGCGGACCAGCGGTTCAACATGGCGATACTAAAGGAGGACCGGGAGGCAGAGGCTCAACTCAACATGGAGCGCGCACATGCCGCTGCCATCGAGGCTCTCCTGCAGGCGGAACCGGATGTCGTGGATGTGAACTGGGCGGTGGAGGCTCAACTTGAGGTGGAGCGCACGGATGCCGCTGCCAACGAGGCCCTCCTACAGGCGGAACCGGACGTGCTGGACTTGAACTGGGCGGCAGAGGCTCGACTCGACGCAGAGCGCGCGGATGCCGCTCTCATCGACTCCCTCCTGCAGGCGGAACCGAACGTCCTGGACTTGAACCGGGCGGCAGAGGCTCGACTCGACCCGGAGCGCGCGGATGCCGCTGCCATCGAGGCCCTCCTGCAGGCGGAACCGGACGTCCTCGACTTGAACCGGGTTGTGCTCTCGTTCGTGCAGAGCGCCCGCACGCTCCGCTTGAATGAGTAGCTGGAGGCTGAGGAGAACCACGATGCAGAGACACACGTCGGCAGCGACGGCTGGTTCGCGCCGACAGCCAAAGACGACGAGGCCGTCTCTTTCCGCGAGCAGTGATAGTTTTTCTTTATGTTGCTGTTTTTATGGATCTTTTGCTGTGTAAAAACATATATTTGTTATGCAAGTCGCCTGACTTGGGTCAGTCTACCATTTCAGGCGGTTGGATGAATATCCTACGTCTCCTAACCCTTCTTTCCTTCTTCCTCACCTCTTCTTCCCCAACAGACCACCGCATGGGCCGTACGGATACTGCCCAACATGCGGTTGCATAAACATACTCTATGAACGAAAATTATGTGTCAACGATAGGATGTCTGAGTTTGGTTTCTTCACATGCGACAGCACGTGTCAGTGAGGGTGCGTTCCCTTGGTTGGGTTTGCGACGTGCAGGAGCGACTGTGTGAGGGTGCGGTGCGACCGCGGCGTGCAGGAGCGACCGTGTGAGGGTGCAGTGAGACTGCGACAGCCGTGCGCAAGTGTACCTCCTTCTCATTTTGAAAACTTTAGGCAAGCTTGGCAAAAATGTGTGGCGAAGTTTGGCAATGCAAGGCCTAGACCCAAACAGGATAAGTACGTACGTACTAGGAGTACTACTGTTAAAAAAGAAAGGCGGGGTTTTCCTTCATGGGATTTAATCGATACAAATCCTCGTTCACGTGTCAATTAATGCATATTTTTTTCTCCAAAGACCAAAGAGCTAACCATCTCACTCCTCATCGCTTGATTAATGCAGCGCCATGCAAACCAACCTTCTCACTTCCGCATGCATGCAGGGGATATTAATGTCCTTGGTTGCTAACCCCATCAATTTTGCCTCGATTAGTGTTAGTGGCCCTTTGCAAATTTTAATTTTGATATACTGGCCTTGTGTACAAAAAAATGGAGGTAGTAACTATATTTGACTTCCTTCCCCATTACGATGACGTCGACGATATCTTTTTTTGGTGGTTTGGCGAAGTGCATTCGACGGAGAACACCATTGAGGGAGACCACGGTAAGTCGTTCGCAAGTGCCGCCTGCAAGCCGAGACAACCGCCTTATTTGCATCCAGGAAGTCCTTTACTAGTACTACTAGGAGTACTAGTGCGGTGAGATGGTTTCTCGAAGAAGACGATGGAGAAGCGGAGTCAGCAAAGAGTGAAATGATGGTTGCTTCGTCCGTGCTTTTGTGATTTGACGCCTCACTGATTTGTGATTTGTGATAGAAGGGATAGGGGAGTAGACCCTGTGCTCTATATTGTACTACATGCGTCCAAGCATGGGAGAAAGAGGAGAGATGGTGCATTTTTCTATTCCTTCAATCAATCAATCAGGGAGCTTCGGTTCCATCTTTTTGGCTTTGGCAACACCGTCTATCAGTGTCAAAACCGGCGGATCTCAGGTAGGGGGTCCCGAACTGTGCGTCTAGGCCGGATGGTAACAGGAGGCAAGGGACACAAAGTTTTACCCAGGTTCGGGCCCTCTCGATGGAGGTAAAACCCTACGTCCTGCTTGATTAATATTGATGATATGGGTAGTACAAGAGTAGATCTACCACGGGATCGAGGAGGCTAAACCCTAGAAGCTAGCCTATGGTATGATTGTTGATGTGTACGTTGTCCTACGGACTAAAACCCTCTGGTTTATATAGACACCGGAGAGGGTTAGGGTTACACAAAGTCGGTTACAATGGTAGGAGATCTTCTTATCCGTATCGCCAAGCTTGCCTTCCACGCCAAGGAAAGTCCCTTCCGGACACGGGACGGGGTCTTCAATCTTGTATCTTCATAGTCCAGGAGTCCGGCTGAAGGTATAGTCCGGCTATCCGAACACCCCCTAATCCAGGACTCCCTCAGTAGCCCCTGAACCAGGCTTCAATGACGACGAGTCCGGCGCGCAGATTGTTTTCGGCATTGCAAGGCGGGTTCCTCCTCCAAGTACTTCATAGAAGATTTTGAACACAAAGATAGTGTCCGGCTTTGCAAAATAAGTTTCCACATGTTGCCATAGAGAGAATAATATTTACACCAATCTAATCTGCCGACGTATTCCGTAGCGTGTCACACCACGGCCAAGCCTTTATCCGAGTCGTTTCATTATCCCACCTCAGCGCGTCATGCGAGGCGTTTCCTTGGCACGTCTTGTTAAAGCAGAGATTGTGTCCCCTTATTCCGGGATTCTCATCAATACGGGCGTGGGTAACCCAACTGCGCCATTGATTACGGCGCTTGGAGATAAGCGAGTTTTACCAGGCTGGTGGGGACATTTAGTTGCGTCCACCAATATAAGGGGATAAGGATCCACCTTTTTACCTACGCCTTCTTCCTCCTTCGCCTATCCATTCTTGCGCACTCGAGCTCTAGCGCCCAAGTCCGCACTCCCCACCTCAACCTTCTCCAGCCATGTCCGGTGCGGGAGGCAGGTGGATGGTCTCCTCCGTCATGGAGGGACATATCAAAAAGCTGAGGAAGGCCGGATACCTTTCTAACGACATCGCGTACCGGCTCCCCGAAAAGGGGCAGCTCATCCCCACCCCTAGGCCCCATGAGAGGGTGGTGTTCCTCCCCCATTTCCTCCACGGACTGGGCTTCCCTCTCCACCCATTTGTCCGGGGGCTCATGTTCTACTACGGCCTAGATTTCCTTGATCTGGCCCCGAACTTCATCCTCAACATCTCGGCGTTTATCGTCGTGTGCGAGGCCTTCCTCCGCATCCGCCCCCATTTCGGCCTATGGCTCAAGACTTTCAACGTCAAGACGAAGGTGGTGCGCGGCAACCAGGCGGAGTGCAGAGGCGCCATGGTGGGCAAGGTGGCCAACGTCCTATGGCTCGAGGGCTCCTTTGTGGAGACCCTGAAGGGGTGGCAATCGGGGTGGTTTTACATCACCGAGCCGCGCGACGCCGAATGGGTCGCACCCCCCGAGTTTTGATCCGGACCCCCCATGCGGCTCACCTCCTGGAAGGAGACGGGCCTGTCTTGGGGTAAAAAAGGAGAGCTGACCGGACTCCAAACATGCATCCAAACCCTGGCGGACAAGAAGCTCAAGCTTGTCAATGTAGTCCAGGTTATGCTCATCCGCCTGATCCTCCCGTGTCAACAACGGGCTTTCAACCTGTGGGAGTTCGACCCGGCTCGGCACCAAACTCTAAGTAGGCTCTTCGACACGACGTACGAAGATGCCTGGAAGGTGCTTTCAAAGGCGTCGAGGCTCCCGCATCCGCTACCGAGGATCGCGGATTCAGTGTGCAGCGTCATGCTCTCGCGGTAAGCTGTTTTTTTTTCTTTTACAGGGTATCAGTTTTTCATAGTTTGACTCCATGCGGGATCTAAGCTCCCTTACCTTTGACAGGATTGGCAGGTGACGTCCGGACAGATCAACTGTCCGGCTCCTTTGCCCGAAGGCCCAGCGGACGCTCGCTTGGCGAAGCTGCTGGTTCCGGCACCCTATGTGGTGCCGGAGAAGAAGGCCGCAAAAAAGGCCGCGGGGACTCGAAAGAGTGCCTGGCGCCAGGAGGTGTCGGATCCATCATCCGACGGTTCCGAGGCGCATTCCTCCCGTAAAGACCAGGAGGGAGAAGAAGAGACCTCTCCCCCTCCAGCGTGGGGAGAGAATAAAAGGAAGGTCGCCCTCTCGGGGGAGGCCGGAGGGTCCAAGAAGGGGAAAACCCTTCCTCCGGACTACTCCACCGACGCCGACGATGGTGGAGAGGAGTGGCAGCCCAGGGCCAAGCCCCTGGCAAAATCGTAAGTATTCGGATACCAGAGTAATTCATAGTATTCGTTTATTGCACAGCTTTCCCTTATGTCAAATATGTTTATGCAGCCCACCCAAAGTCCGGCTCGACGCGTCGTCGAGCGGCTCACTGGACTCGTCGGATGTGAACTCGCTTCGGACGGCTTCCTCCCCTCGCCCTACGGACAACACCGAAGTGTTGTCCCAACAGGTTCCAAGCCGGGAGGAGGTGGTCCTGGAGGCGCTGCAAGGCGACCTCCCGGACTCCAGGAGTAAAGGGGATGAAACCCCCCGGGGCTCCAAGTCCGGCTCTAGGCCGGACACCGCTCCGGAACCTTCAAAGGTTCCAGAGTCCGGCGGGGGACCGCCTTCCAAGAGGAGAAAGTCCACCGTGCCGGCAGCCCCCGTCCAACCGGAGGCGCCGGACAATATGTTGGAGGCGCTCCAAGGCGCCTCCATCGACGAGGAGCACCGCACTATTATGAGTGCGGTGGTCCAGAAGGTTCAGTCTGCCAAGAGCGGACTAACTGAAGCTTGTACTAGCCTTTTGACAGGCTTTGAGGTAAGTAAAGAATGTGTAAATAATAGTACCGCATAGATAGTAGCCCTTGATGCTCTGTTTGGCGTTCAGGAAGAAAAGCCGAATAGAGGATCAAATAGAATTTGCAGGAGTCTAACAAAAATGAGTCAATATGCATATGCAGGCTTCCCTGCTTGCATCCGCCGCACTGACTACGGAAGTGGACACACTAAAGCAGAACCTCGAGCGGTCCGAGCAAGATCTCGAGCGTGCCAAGAAGCAGCTCGAGGACAATGAAGGTAAGAAATACCTTGTTAAAAATATATATAAAAAGGTGCAATTGCAAAGAATGACAGGATTATCGTGGCTATTGTAGGGGCCACGTCTGAAGTGGTGACCCTTAAGCAAGCGCTGGTCGAGGCCGAGAAGAGGGCGGCCTCGGAGCACACCGAGCGGGAGAAGTATGAGGCTGAGGTTGGCAAGGTGCGGCAAGAGCTCCAGGCTCTCATGGAAAAACATGAGAGTTTGGAGCTTGACTCGAAGACGCAAGCGTCCGAGCTCGCGGTGGCTGTCAAAAATGCCAAGTCTGCCAAGGCCGAATCCCATAAGACCCTCCAGGAGTTGGATGAGGTGAAGAAGATAGCGGCGGGTAAGGCATTCTTTATGCAAAGCAAACATATAAACGTGAGTTACTTGTTACTTACCCGAATCCGGAGCTCTCCAGGAGCGTTCGCAGATCTTCCCCGGAGTGTGTCCGATGCCGCCGCATTCTATCGAGCCAAGGAGGGCAGCTCGACGGAGAAGGTGTTCTGGTCTCAGTACGCTGAGGCTGGACACCTTGTGCCCCTCAGCGACCAGCTGAAGCAACTAGTCGAGCTCCACAAGGCGGCCGAACAGGCCATGAAGGGCCTCATTGTTTGGCTGTGGCATGGAGGGGCTCTGCCTGGGAGCTATTTCGGGCTGGTGCGGCGGCTGGTGGAGGCCTGTCCAAGGCTCGAAGTCATCAAGCGCTCCGTCTGCATTGAGGGTGCCCGTAGGGCCCTTGCCCATGCTAAGGTGCACTGGGGCAAGCTGGATGCTGAGAAGCTTGTGAAGGACGGGCCACCGCCGGGGAAAGAGCATCGCAAGCTCGAGAATTACTATAAGGATGTTCTGAAGGGTGCCTGCCTTGTGGCGGATGAATGTTCTAGGGATGTAATTTTTGAGTGAAACTTGCTCGTTTTGCCCTGTGCGCTGAAAACTTGTTTATATGCGCTAAGCAATGCTGTTGGAATTTAAAATATTACCTTCTGTGCGGCTGTTTATCAATTCTGAGAGATGGCGAGTCGTCGGCTTTTGCCCCCGTGCCGCTAGTGCTGGGGTGTTCGGGGATAAACCTGAGCGCTCTTTTCCCATGTTTGGGTCCTTCGAGGGAGGCGCTCAGCCCAACGAACAAGGCAATCGGACTATAATGCGTGAACACTCTCACTTAGCCATAGAATTCTATAATTTTAAATTTCAGCGAAGCCCCTGGTATTCGGAAGACCGAGTTTGGGGTGCTATCCACGCCTTGGCCGGACAGAGCCAGCTCCTCGCCCCAAGCGGCATAAGTCTTTAGGGACTCGAAAAAACCTCTCGAACAGCGACCAACTCTCGCTTCATCATGACAGTCAGTTTTAGCTTTCTCCACTGAGGTGCTCGACCCAGCTCAACTGGGGCACAATCGCAGTGGTTCTCCTAGTGCTACCTTAGCCGGTATAGCGGAACATAAGGCACCAAAACATAGGAGCCGGGCAAACCCAACTATTGACCCGAGACATGATTCGGAGCCGATGCATATAATGCTATAAGTTCGGGGTGGCACACTTGTTAAAGTGTTCAGACTTCTCACACCATATTGAGGGGTACTAAAGCCCCTGGCGTATTTTGGCCGTACCAACGTGTACGGGTGCAACATGTCGTTAAGGAACATATATAAAGAAAAAAGGTAATGCAAAAATAGACGAAAGCTATGCATTGTTTATTAAAAAGGGGTGCGATCAAGGCAGAACGATACAAGTAATGCGATAAGTGGAAGGTTGGACTAGTTAACATGTCCGCTCCAGGGGCAAGCTGCGAAATAGTATGCGGAATGGGTATGCTGCTCGTGATAGAGACCACCTGGGAGTTCCGTAATGCGGCGTGGTTTGTCTGCTTCCCTGGTTCTTGCATCGTTTGTGCGGCAATTGAACTGCCGAACAGGCCTTCCGAAGGGTGGAGTCCTGAAAGTAAGAGAAAATTAAAAAATCGGCAGCCCCTGGTACGGTTTAAGCCGTGTTTTGGGCGTGCCGTGATGGTGCCCCTCCCCCTGTGCCCATGGTATCTCTAGAGCATAGTTATGTATGCGGAGTACTAGCGTCGCCTTTTTGCGAGGGTTGGGGTTGGGGCCGCATTGCTACGCCTACTCAGATCGTGCCAGGCGGTCTTGTTGTAGGTTACTCCGGGCACGCTTGACGGTGTTTGGTCGTTTAGTGGCCGGATTGGAGAACTGCCTGAAGAGGTTGTTTTGTACTTCCGTTGCAAGGGCCGCCATGTGCTCCTCCGTTCGGAGGGAGCGTTCGGTGTTTCCATTGACCGTAATTACTCCTCAAGGGCCTGGCATCTTTAGCTTAAGGTATGCGTAATGCGGTACCACATTGAACTTAGCGAATGCGGTTCGCCCGAGCAGTGCGTGATAACCACTGCGAAACGGGACTATGTCGAAGATTAACTCGTCACTTCATAAATTATCCGGAGATCCGAAGACCACTTCAAGTGTGACTGAGCCTGTACAGTTGGCCTCTACACCTGGTATTATGCCTTTAAAGGTCGTTTTGGTGGGCTTAACCCTCGAGGGATCTATGCCCATTTTCCGCACTGTATCCTGGTAAAGCAGGTTCAGGCTGTTGCCGCCATCCATAAGGACTCTAGTGAGATGAAATCCGTCAATAATTGGGTCTAGAACCAATGCGGCGAATCCGCCATGACGGATGCTAGTGGGATGGTCCCTTCGATCAAAGGTGATCGGGCAAGAGGACCATGGGTTGAACTTTGGGGCGACTGGCTCTACCGCGTATACGTCCCTTAACGCGCGCTTCCGCTCCCTTTTGGGGGCGTGGGTTGCGTATATCATGTTCGCCGTCCGCACTTGTGGGGGAAAACCCTTCTGTCCACTGTTGTTCGGCGGCCGGGGCTCCTCGTCGTCATCTCTATGCAGCCCCTTGTCTTCATTTTCGGCGTTTAACTTGCCTGCCTGCTTGAACACCCAACAATCCCTGTTGGTGTGATTGGCTGGCTTTTCGGGGGTGCCATGTATCTGGCACGAGAGGTCGAGTATTCGGTCCAAACTGGACGTGCCCCTAGGATTCCTTTTGAATGGCTTTTTCCGCTGACCGGATTTAGAGCCTCTGAATCCGGCATTAACTGCCGTATCCTCAGCATTGTCGCTGTTAATGCGGCACTTCTGCTTGTTGCGACGCGACCTGCAACTACTGTCCCTGGTGTCCGAATTACCAGGGTTCTTGGTCATATTGTTGCTACGAGCAAGCCAGCTGTCTTCTCCCGCGCAAAAGTGGGTCATGAGTGTCGTGAGAGCTGCCATAGATTTCGGCTTTTCCTGTCCAAGGTGCCGGGCCAGCCACTCATCACGGATATTGTGCTTGAAGGCTGCTAGGACCTCAGCGTCCGGACAGTCGACTATTTGATTTTTCTTTGTTAGGAACCTTGTCCACAATTGCCTGGCCGATTCCTCTAGCTGCTGAATTACGTGACTTAGGTCATCGGCGTCTGGGGGTCGCACATAAGTGCCCTGGAAATTGTCGAGGAATGCGGCTTCCAGGTCCTCCCAACAACTGATTGATCCTGTTGGCAAGCTTTTAAGCCAATGCTGAGCTGGTCCTTTAAGCTTGAGTGGGAGGTATTTGATGGCGTGGAAATCATCGCCGCGGGCCATGTGGATATGAAGGAGATAATCCTCGATCCATACCACAGGATCTGTTGTGCCATCATATGATTCGATGTTTACGGGTTTGAAACCCTCGGGGATTTGATGATCCATTATTTCGTCTGTAAAGCAGAGTGGGTGTGCGGCGCCTCTGTACTGGGCTATATCATGACATAGCTCTAATGAGCCATGTCTATTGTGTTCGGCCTTGCTGAATTTGTGGCCGGCGTGACGGTTACCGTCTCGAGCCGTGGGGCTCCCACGCGATCCGTAGATCGATCTTGTTTGCCTTGCCTTGTCCTCCAACATGTCTCGTAAGTCCGGCGCATATTCCCGTGCCTTGGTACGGGGTGCGGCTTGAGTGGAGGGCCGAGAGGCCTCTCTGTCGCGGCCACGAGGTGGTCGGTCGGCCGCATCAAGTGCTTCCTCCTCTAATCAGGGTAGCAACCTGCGCTTTGGGTAGCTCTTGGAGGGGCGTTCGAGTTTATGCTCTTTGGCCGCAAGGACTTCAGTCCATCTGTCGACTAGCAAATCTTGATCAGCTCTAAGCTGTTGCTATTTTTTCTTGAGGCTTCTTGCCGTGGCCATAAGCCTGCGTTGAAAACGCTTTTGCTCGACGGGATCCTCTGGCACGACGAATTCGTCATCGTCGAGGCTTGCCTCGTCTTCGGAGGGAGGCATATAATTATCGTCCTCAACCTCTCTGTCTGCCGCTCTCTCATGAGGGCTGGTTTCTCCATCCTCCTGTGCTAAATCTTGTTGGAGGGGGTTTTCTTCGGCGCTTTCCAGAGTATTATTATCTCCCGTGCTGGAATCACCTTGTTTGTTTTGGCGGGATTTTGAGCGGCGCCGCTGACGCCGGCGCTTAGGCTGTTTCTTGGAGGGGTCATCCTCCGCTGTTCCATCGCCATCTCCCTCTTTTGGGGTGTCCACCATGTATATGTCATATGACGAGGTGGCTTTCCAGGGCCTAGTAGGCACTGGTTCTTCATCATCTCCTTCATTGGCGTCCATACCATCGATATCTTCGGAGTCAAAGTCGAGCATCTCGGTTAAGTCATCGACAGTGGCTACAAAGTGGGTGGTGGGTGGGCTTTGAATTTCTTCATTGTCCGTACCCCAACCTTGCTGACAGTAGTCCAGCTAGGGCTCTCCTGATAAGGAGAGAGACTTTAGTGACTTCAGGATATCGCCGAAAGGCGAGTGCTGAAAGATGTCCGCGGCAGTGAAATCCATGATCGGCGCCCAATCGGATTCGATCGGCAGGGGCGCGGAGGGTTCGGAGTCTGGAGAGGAGACCGGCTCCTTGGAGTCACGAGTCCCGCAGAGTACAGGGCTGGTGCTTGGCTCAATCGCCATTGGGGTCGCAGCCCCCGAGGTGGCGTCCAACCGCCCATCCTCGATCGGCACAGTTGGCTCCGAATTAAGGGTCGGAGCCGATGCGGGTGCGGCCTCCAGGGCACTGTTCGGCGGCAGAGCTAGATCATGCTCGTCGTGACAGTGCGGCACGCTCGGCAGTGGCTCGAATCCGTCGAAGATCAAGTCCCCACGGATGTCAGCCGTGTAGTTTAAACTTCCAAATCTGACCTGACGGCCAGGGGCGTAGCTTTCGATCTGCTCCAGATGGCCAAGCGAATTGGCCCGCAGTGCGAAGCCGCCGAAGACGAAGATCTGTCCGGGGAGGAAGGTCTCACCCTGGACTGCATCGCTATCGATGATCGTAGGAGCCATCGAGCCTGACGGCGATGACACAACGGAACTCTCAATGAAAGCACCAATGTCGGTGTCAAAACCGGCGGATCTCGGGTAGGGGTCCTGAACTGTGCGTCTAGGCCGGATGGTAACAGGAGGCAAGGGACACGAAGTTTTACCCAGGTTCGGGCCCTCTCAATGGAGGTAAAACCCTACGTCCTGCTTGATTAATATTGATGATATGGGTAGTACAAGAGTAGATCTACCACGAGATCGAGGAGGCTAAACCCTAGAAGCTAGCCTATGGTATGATTGTTGATGTGTACGTTGTCCTACGGACTAAAACCCTCCGGTTTATATAGACACCAGAGAGGGTTAGGGTTACACAAAGTCGGTTACAATGGTAGGAGATCTTCTTATCCGTATCGCCAAGCTTGCCTTCCACGCCAAGGAAAGTCCCTTCCAGATACGGGACGAAGTCTTCAATCTTGTATCTTCATAGTCCAGGAGTCCGGCTGAAGGTATAGTCCACAATGGTTCCCACGATGCCAAAAGCTATTTTCACATTTGGCTACACATTGTGGATGCCCTTAACCATACCATTTGGTTTTGCTGCCGGGTGCTATCTATACAAATCTCAATTATATTGATCTAAAAAATTATAGAATCAAGATTAGTAAAAAGGAGGTGATTTTGCCGCGCGGATGGCGGGGGAGGTTTCTTATTTGAGCAATGCTACATCCACATAATGGTTTACGTAAAGTTACGAACTGATGTGATGTGGGACTATTTGATTGGATTAAAGGAGAGGATTAGGCCCACCCCACCTGAAAATCAGGGGGGCATATATAGATTAGATGGGAAGTATATGGAGCAGCTACGTAGCCCTTTGTAAGTCTAGGATTAGGCTTCTTATTTTCGGAGGACGTTGTCCTGGAGGTTTGCTAACATGCGGTACCACGTGTCAGTGGTTTACCAAGCCGATCCGCGTCCCACATGAGGCAGAACAACGGCAGAAGCAACACATGGTTAAGTTGAAGAAGATGAGGGAGAAGCGGATTCAGCAACGAGTGAAATGATGGTTGCTTCGTCCCTCCAACTTAACTACGGGAAAGGTGCAGCTTTGTGATTTGACGCCTCATTGCTCATTACTACGCCGGTGCCATGACTGGGGTGCTTCACCCCGGCTGCTCTGCACTGTATTCTGGTATGGCACGTGGACTCGGTAGCTTGATGTCCCACATGTCGGCGAAAGGGACTAGAAGATTTATGAAAGCGAGCGCTCCACTCTTACGATGGAGGAGTAGATGACATGACGGCCCAGTGAACTGTCACTTGTACTGTATAGTACTATAGTTTTGCTGTTTCGCACGATCCATCGATACAAACCCGATTAAACAGGAAATGGCGGGATTTTTCCCGCGTGGTAGATGATACTGGCCATACATTTCAAAGGCAATTTTAATGTATGCAAACTGAATAATTATAAGTAACAATACGATATCTAGTAAAACTAAAAACACATATGATTTATTGTGTTAGAGTGTAGTAGTAGTGCTTTATTGAATAGTTGTTAGATGTAACATGCGAGAACATGTAGAGATGTAGTTTTGGAGGGCCTACAGAGAGAAAAGCGAAATACGGTCACCGAACTTCAGAGTAAGCTGATTACGGTCACTATATACGTTTTGCGGTGATTATACGGTCACTTGCTCACAGTTCAGCATCGGATTGCACTCTGTTGACCGGCCAAATACTCTGCGTGGCGCCATGTAGACTAGTTAAATTGACCACGTTCCTTGTGGGTCCCACCTGTCAGTTCGCATAGGCAAAAGGTCAGATAAACACAAATTTATGCAGGCGCGACAAGGCTCCAACCCGTGCGCGAGAATCATTTGGTTGTGTATGTGTCTGTCAGGGCCTGATGTGTGCGCATGCATGTGTAGGTTGAGCACTTGAGCGTGAGAGTGTGTGTTGGTCGTGTGGTGTACTGGTGTGTGCATGCATGCGTGCGTGTGAGTGTTGCGTGCGTGTGAGTGTTGCGTGCGTGCGTGGCTGCGTGTGTACGTGTGAGTGTTGCGTGCGTGCGTGGGTGCATGTGTTTGTGTGAGTGTTGCGTGGATGCAGTTCGTGTGCATGCGTGCATGTGTGTGTAATCACCACACCAGCTCCTGTGTGTTAGAACAGACGGCTCAGCATACCAATACAACGCCACCTTGTCTGTTGTGCCCGCGGTCATGACTTCGAACCACCGTCCAAATAATTTTTTGTCGTTTGTTTTCATTCTTACTAGCAAGATGCCCGTGCGTTGCACGTAACATCAAGATGCATTTGTATGACTTGTTTATCTTGTGAGAGAAAAGGATGAATGAGGGAAGGCCTTATTTGCAAATGTGGAGAGGTGTGTGGGTACCTTTTTGCAAAATTGCCATAGTTTCTTTCCTATCCGTCAGATATAAATCGGACGGCCTATATTGTAGGATGGCAGGCACACCATCATCACCAACTCTGTTTTTTAAAAGAGTGCATTTTATGTATTTTATAAGAGTGTAGATGTAGAGTAGATACAAGTCGACAGGTGGGCACGATGGTAGTGAGATAATGTGATGCAACACTAGAGGTGCCACGTGGAGTGTTTAACTGGTCAACTAGTCATGTCATGAGCAAATACAGAGTTGTACGGTGAGCCCGTGACTGTATAATAACCACTAAACTTAAATGGTGACCGTAATGAGTGGATTCCGAAGTCCAATGTATGTATCGTGCTTTCGCTTCAAATACAATGATCGTCATTGCATATATCGCGAGAGAAAGATGAAACATGTGTGAATTTTCTGGGGGCTTACTTTTAGAGGACCTGGAGATAGTTTTGTGTGCATACGTGAAAGGGGCGTACAAGGGGGGTATGCGATGGAGAGAGAGATGCTCTTCGTTTCTCTTTATTATGACTAACTTTGTATATAGTATAAAAATATACAAATTCACAGTGTGGAATAAATATCATTGTGGGCACCATGCAATGCAAATTAGCGTTTGTACTCCTCCATATAACTTTGTAATGCTGTATATATGTAGAAACTCTAAAATAATTTTTTGGCCACACTTTATTCAAAAGGAATGTTGTATGTGAAATAAACGTGAAGAGAGGGCTTTTTAGATCAATGGGGTACGTGATGTAACATGTGTGAATGTGTAGTTGATGCATTTGGCGGGGCCTAGAGAGGTATGTGTGTGTATTACGTATTCGAGAGAGGCATGGATAGAGGGGCCGACGGGGGGGGGGGGGGGGTCGTGGGAGAGATAGCACAAGAATGAGAGTGGTCTAGAGAGAGAGATGAATATGACATCACGACAAGAGATTCCATTCCCTTGAGTGTGTATATACAAGGGGGGAGGGAATAGAGGCACCAGGAGAAATTTTCTGTGTGTGTGGTGTTTGTGTTGGTATGTGTGGGTCTGAGAAGATAATGAGACGTGGGGGCAGAGGGTGTGTCACCCCGTGACGTCCGGTGGGTCGAGGTGAGGCCCTTCGTTCAATTCCGTCCTGCGCCACATTGGTCGGCCCATGACGCATTTAGGAAGACCCATGGATGACTAGTCGTACAAGACAAAGATAGTAGAATTGTGAAGGATTCTGTGTCCACTGACAAAGCCGGCTAGGATTTGTAACCCTAGGTTCTCGGACTAAGCTAACCCCTTTATCTCTGATATTACTATTCATCCAACCTAACTTTAAGGGGCATCCTACAGAATGCTCTGCTAGAATCATACTCATCGATTAGGAAGAGAGGTGTGAGACAATGCGTGAGAGACAGGCGTAAAGATAATGTGCGTACATGAGACACATAGGCAGGTCCATGTATATAGAAAGGGTCGATGAGGATTGTGCATGTGTATGTTTGCGAGACGAAGAGTGCTTGTGATAAAGGTTAGTGGAAACAGTTGTAAATGGTTACGAGAGGGAGGGAGGGTTATATCTAGAGCATGTGTGCGAGAAAGACACCTCGGGAGAGAGTGTGTGAGCATGTGTGAGAGACCACCGATGGAGAGTGAAACTACACGTAAAAGACTGCTCTACACATTGATTAAAGATATAAATTGTATCTAAATATTATGATGGGATCATGATATTTGCAATTCGCGTAAGGAGCGGTCATTGATCCATCATACATCTAGATTCTATCGAATTTGAGCATGTCTATGTTATTATTCGACACAATTGATCCACATAGTTAGTATTTTGAACTCCACACAATGCATCGATTTAGCAATCGAATATAAACGTGAGTATAGTTCATGTTGTGTGTGTAAAGCACATTATACATATGAAAGTTACACAATGGACATTATAAATAGCTACCTATGAACTAGCATACATTTGAATTAAACTTAAGGTGGTTTAAAAAATCGAATTCAACATGAAGTCCATTCAATTATTTGAATTTGATATCATGGCATTTGTAAACCATACCTAAATTATGGGGCACCAATCTTTGCTCTGATTTTTTACATAATAGCATATGTAGTCGTGTACAAAATAGATTCAAATTTAGCTCCACCATTCCAAAATAATCGTAGTTATAGGATTTTCAAGTGTCAAAATTTCAAAAAGAAGCGGATAATTTAATGAGGTTTTCAAACATACAAGGTCAAATATAACGTTATCTATTTAGGTCAATCCTCATAGTTCAAGAGTACTCTAAACGTGAATGCTTGTGTTTCAAAATTTCGAACGAAGCGCCAAAAGAGCCACTACTCGCCCGAAACCGTGTGAGACCAATGTTTGGTACTACAAGGAAATTACTTTTCTAATAACTCCGACCCGTGAAACATACCGGCCCGACGTCCGAAGGTCTAAACCGGGGTAGGTTTGTAGCTTCATCTAGATGCCACGCAACCGCATCCGAAAAACATTCATACACAATGGCCGCCTAAGCACACATGCGTGTGGCCGAAATCGCTCCCCCCACTATTTGGGACACCTGGGATTACCATCCTACCCCCGACCCGCAGTAGGTCCGAAATTTAAGAGGGGGGCAAAGTTTGTACTTTCCCCAAATTCCAAACAAGCGCGTCCCATCTTCTGTTAAAAAAAGCCAAAAACAAGCGCCTCCTAGACTGAAACATGGTTCCCCCCACCCGTTCGATTCCCCATTCATACTCCGTGGGCGCCAAAACTACCTCTCCACCAGCCGCGAAACCCCGGCGTCCTATGTCCGCCACCCCATCCCACCCATCAACCGGCGTCCTCCTCCATCACACCGGAGCCGATACCCCGACGTCGTCGTCCACCGCAACCTCAACCGCAACGCCCTCCATGTCTAGTAGTTGAAGCCGAGGCCGATCCGTCCATACCCAAGCCAGTTCGACCACATCGTCCTGTGCCTCACCGCTGCCGCTCCAACTTCGCCACCCTCCACTGCACCGGAGCTATTCCTGCTACGCCGTCCTTCGCCGCCTCGGATCTGCTTCCCCTCCGCCGACATACGGCCACGGCAACACAGTCAACAATTTGGCCATGGGTTCGTCCAAGCCTGCACCCTCCAGAACATCGGTTTCCCCGGTAAAAAGAAGAAGATCGGCGCGACATGTGGAGGTGACCGCACCGGCAACCGAAAAAGGTACTCCTCTTCCCTTATTCATGCAAATCTTACGTCTCTGCTTGCACGGTATTCATCCCACAGAAGACACTAGTTGACCGCTTCTTCTTGATACTAGATGTTCCTAGTAACTCGCGATGCACAAGGTTTCTCCTCATATACTATTTCACCTTAGCTAGAGGTCTGATACGTCTCCAACGTATCTATAATTTTTGATTGCTCCATGCTATATTATCTACTGTTTTGGACTATATTGGGCTTTATTTTCCACTTTTATATTATTTTTGGGACTAACCTATTAACCGGAGGCTCAACCCAGAATTGTTGTTTTTTTTGCCTATTTCAGTGTTTCGAAGAAACAGAATAACAAATGGAGTCCAAACAGAAAAATCCTTTTTGGAACGTGATTTTCATCTCGGATAAGACCTAGGAGACTTGGACCCTACTCCAAGAAGTACCGGAGGCGGTCACGAGGGTAGGGGGCGCGTCCCCCTCCTACAGGGCACGCCCCCTGCCTCGTGGGCCCCTTGGTGCTCCACCGACGTACTCCTTCCTCCTATATATACCCACGTACCCCCAAACGATCAGAACAGGAGCCAAAAACCTAATTCCACCGCCGCAACTTTCTGTATCCACGAGATCCCATCTTGGGGCCTGTTCCGGAGCTCCGCCGGAGAGGGCCGTCATCACGGAGGGCTTCTACATCATCATAGCCCCTCCGATGAAGTGTGAGTAGTTTACCTCAGACCTTCGGTTCCATAGTTAGTAGCTAGATGGCTTCTTCTCTCTTTTTGGATCTCAATACAATGTTCTCCCCCTCTCTTGCGGGGATCTATTTGATGTAATCTTCTTCTTTTGCGGTGTGTTTGTTGAGACCGATGAATTGTGGGTTTATGATCAAGTCTATCTATGAACAATATTTGAATCTTCTCTAAATTCTTTTATGTATGATTGGTTATCTTTGCAAGTCTCTTCGAATTATCCGTTTGGTTTGGCCAACTAGATTGGTAGTTCTTGCCATGGGAGAAGTGCTTAGCTTTGGGTTCGATCTTGCGGTGTTCTTTCCCAGTGACAGAAGGGGCAGCAAGACACGTATTGTATTGTTGCCATCGAGGATAACAAGATGGGGTTTATTTCATATTGCATGAATTTATCTCTCTACATCATGTCATCTTGCTTAAAGCGTTACTCTGTTTTTAACTTAATACTCTAGATGCACGCTGGATAGCGGTCGATGAGTGGAGTAATAGTAGTAGATGCAGAATCGTTTCGATCTACTTGTCACGGATGTGATGCCTATATACATGATCATGCCTAGATATTCTCATAACTATGCTCAATTCTGTCAATTGCTCAACAGTAATTTGTTCACCCACTGTAGAAAACTTATGCTCTCGAGAGAAGCCACTAGTGAAACCTATGGCCCCCGGGTCTATTCTCATCATATCAATCTCCATCACTTTAATCTTGTTTTGTTTTTACTTTGCCTTTTAATTTTCACTTTGCATCTTTATATCAAAAATACCAAAAATATTATTTATCAGATCTCACTTCCGTAAGTGACCGTGAAGGGATTGACAACCCCTAATCGCGTTGGTTGCATTGAGCTCTTTGTGTTGTGTAGGTACGAGGGACTTTCGTGTGGCCTCCTACTGGATTGATACCTTGGTTCTCAAAAACTGAGGGAAATACTTACACTACTCTGCTGCATCATCCCATCCTCTTCGGGGAAAACCAACGCAAGATCAAGACGTAGCAAGAAGGATTTCTGGCACCATTGCCGGGGAGTCTACGCAAAAAGTCAACATACCAAGTACCCATCACAATCCCTATCTCCCACATTACATTAGTTGCCATTTGCCTCTCGTTTTCCTCTCCCCCACTTCACCCTTGACGTTTTATTCGCCCTCTCTTTCTCCTTACCCTTCTCCTTCTCCTTTTGCCTATTCTCACTTGCCTTTTGTTTGCTCGTGTGTTGGATTGCTTGTTTGTCGCGATGGCTCTACCAAATTTTGGTGATCTTCACTTTAAAAGGTTAGAGGAGATCAAAAACAACGTTAGGAAGTTTATGGTTTTGCAATTTGAGCATAATAATTTCTTTAGAAACGAGCTTAAGGAACAAAAAGGTTTTATGAGTTATATGAATAAAGAGCTCGATGATATGTCTAAAGAATTTGATGGTATCAGATCCCAAATTGCTCGTCTTGAAAAGATGACTGCTGAAATTTCGGACATGCAAGCTACCTTAGTCAATAAGATGGCCGCAAAACCGAATACCTATGAAAATCAAGATGAAGATCTAAAAGTTATTGATGTCTCCCCTATCAAATCTTTGTTTTGCAATATGAATCTTGATGAAACTGAATATGATCTTCCTTTACCTAGAAGGCGTTCCAAAAATTCGGAGTATTTAGATCTTTATGATGAAATTGATGAAAGTGGGATTGAAAGAAATAAAAATGTTGATGTTGCTAAACCCACTATATTGGATTTCAAGGAATTTAATTATGAAAGTTGCTCTTTGATTGATTGTATTTCTTTGTTGCAATCCGTGCTAAATTCTCCGCATGCTTATAGTCAAAAGAAAGCCTTCACCGAACATATTGTTGATGCCTTGATGCAATCTTATGAAGAAAAACTTGAGTTGAAAGTCTCTATCCCTAGAAAACTCTATGATGAGTGGGAACCAACTATCAAAATTAAAATTAAAAATCATGAGTTTTATGCTTTGTGTGATTTGGGTGCTAGTGTCTCCACTATCCCCAAAACTTTGTGTGATTTGCTAGATTTCCGCGATCTTGATGATTGCTATCTAAACTTGCATCTTGCGGATTCCACTATTAAGAAACCTATGGGAAGAATTAATGATGTTCTTATTGTTGCAAATAGGAATTATGTGCCCGTAGATTTCATTGTTCTTGATATAGATTGCAATCCTTCTTGCCCTATTATTCTTGGTAGACCTTTCCTTATAACGGTTGGTGCGATTATTGATATGAAGGAAGGGAATATTAGATTCCAATTTCCATTAAAAAGGGTATGGAACACTTTCCAAGAAAGAAAACAAAATTGCCATATGAAACCATCATGAGAGCCACTTACGGATTGCCTTCCAAAGATGGCAATACCTAGATCTATCCTCGCTTTTATGCCTAGCTAGGGGCGTTAAACGATAGCGCTTGTTGGGAGGCAACCCAATTATTTTTTGTTTTTTCTGTTTTTCTTATGTTAGGGAATAAATAACCCATCTACCCTCTGTTTGTATGTGGTTTTGTGTTTCAATTAGTGTTTGTGCCAAGCTAGACCTATTGGATCTTCTTGGATGATAGTTATTTGATCTTGCTGTAATTTCCAGAAACTTTGCATTCAGTGCCCGAATTACTAAAAATCATCAGAACGTGATAAAATACTGATTCCAATTGCTTCTGATCAATAAACCAATTATCTAGGTCATCTAATTTTGGTAGATTTTTTGGAGTTCCAGAAGTTTGCGTTAGTTACAGATTACTACAGACTGTTCTGTTTTTGACAGATTCTGTTTTTCGTGTGTTGTTTGCTTATTTTGATGAATCTATGGTTAGTAAAATAGTTTATAATCCATAGAGAAGTTGGAATACAGTAGGTTTAACACCAAAATAAATAAAGAATGATTTCATTACAGTACCTTGAAGTGGTCTTTTGTTTTCTTTCTCTAATGGAGCTCACGAGATTTCTATTGAGTTTTGTGTTGTGAAGTTTTCATGTTTTGGGTAAAGATTTGATGGATTATGGAACAAGGAGTGGCAAGAGCCTAAGCTTGGGGATACCAATGGCACCCCCAAGATAATCCAAGGACACCAAAAAGTCAAAGCTTGGGGATGCCTCAGAAGGCATCCCCTCTTTCGTCCACTTCCATCGGTAATTTACTTGGAGCTATATTTTTATTCAGCAACATGATATGTGTTTTGCTTGGAGCGTCTTGTATTATTTGTGTCTTTGTTTGTTAGTGTTCCACAATAATCCTTGCTGTACACACCTTTTGAGAGAGCCATACTTGAATTGAAATTTGATAGAATACTCTATGTGCTTCACTTAAATCTTTTGAGCTATGTAGTTTTGCCCTATGCGCTTCACTTATATCTTTTGAGCGTTATAATTTTGCTCTATGTGCTTCACTTAGATCTTTTAGAGCACGGTGGTGGTTTGTTTTAAAGAAACTATTGATCTCTCATGCTTCACTTAAATTATTTTGAGAGTCTTAATAGCATGGCAATTTGCTTAATATAAATATGCTTGGTGTTCAAGATATGTGAAATTTTCTTTTGAGTGCGTTGAATACTAAGAGAAGATTGAAGCATGATAATTGTTTTGAGCTATGGAGGTGATAATATTAGAGTTATGCTAGTTTAGTAGTTGTGAATTTAAAGAATACTTGTGTTAAAGTTTGTGATTCCCGTAGCATGCATGTATGGTGAACCGTTATGTGATGAAGTCGGAGCATAATTTATTTATTGATTGTCTTCCTTATGAGTGGCGGTCGGGGACGAGCGATGGTCTTTTCCTACCAATATATCCCCCTAGGATCATGCGCGTAATACTTTG
Organism: Triticum urartu; assembly: GCF_056163025.1. Classification (NCBI taxonomy): domain Eukaryota; kingdom Viridiplantae; phylum Streptophyta; class Magnoliopsida; order Poales; family Poaceae; genus Triticum; species Triticum urartu. The sequence goes on along the minus strand of NC_141873.1, from coordinate 466,318,055 downwards.
CTTTGATAACTTCTAGATTTTTGCAATAAGTATATGAGTTCTTTATGACTAATGTTGAGTCCATGGATTATATGCACTTTTTCCCATCCTTCCACCATTGCTAGCCTCTCTAATACCGCGCACCTTTCGACGGTATCATACACCCACCATATACCTTCCTCAAAACAGCCACCATACCTACCTATCATGGCATTTCCATAGCCATTCCGAGATATATTGCCATGCAACTTTCCACCGTTCCGTTTGTTATGACACACTCCATCATTGTCATATTGCTAGCATGATCATGTAGTTGACATCGTATTTGTGGCAAAGCCACCATTCATAATTCTTACATACATGTCACTCTTGATTCATTGCATATCCCGGTACACCGCCGGAGGCATTCATATAGAGTCATATTTGTTCTAAGTATCGAGTTGTAATTGTTGAGTTGTAAGAGAAATAAAAGTGTGATGATCATCATTTTCTAGAGCATTGTCCCAAGTGAGGAAAGGATGAAGGAGACTATGATTCCCCCATAAGTCGGGATGAGACTCCGGACGGAAAAAAAAGAGGCCATAAAAAAAGAGAGAGAAAAGGCCCAAATAAAAAAATGAGAGAAAAAGAGAGAAGGGACAATGTTACTATCCTTTTACCACACTTGTGCTTCAAAGTAGCACCATGATCTTCATGATAGAGAGTCTCTCGTTATGTCACTTTCATATACTAGTGGGAATTTTTTCATTATAGAACTTGGCTTGTATATTCCAATGATGGGCTTCCTCAAATTGCCCTAGGTCTTCATGAGCAAGCGAGTTGGATGCACACCCACTTAGTTTCTTTTGATAAGCTTTCATATACTTATAGCTCTAGTGCATCTGTTGCATGGAAATCCGTACTCACTCACATTGATATCTATTGATGGGCATCTCCATAGCCCGTTGATACGCCTAGTTGATGTGAGACTATCTTCCCCTCTTTTTTTCTTCTCCACAACCACCCTTCTATTCCACATAGTGCTATGTCCATGGCTCACGCTCATGTATTGCGTGAAGATAGAAAAAGTTTTGAAAAAGTTAGAGTATGAAACAATTGCTTGGCTTCTCATCGGGGTTGTGCATGATTTAAATACTTTGTGTGGTGAATATAGAGCATAGCCAGACTATATGATTTTGTAGGGATAACTTTCTTTGGCCATGTTATTTTGAGAAGACATAATTACTTTATTAGTATGCTTGAAGTGTTATTATTCTTTATGTCAATATGAACTTTTGTCTTGAATCTTTCTAATCTGAATATCCATACCACAATTAAAAAAATTTGCACTGAAATTATGCCAAGTAGCACTCCGCATCAAAAATTCTCTTTTTATCATTTACCTACTCGAGGACGAGCAAGAATTAAGCTTGGGGATGCCTGATATGTCTCCAACGTATCTATAATTTTGATTGCTCCATGCAATATTATTTACTGTTTTGGACTATATTGGTACGAGGGACTTGCGCGTGGCCTCCTACTGGATTGATACCTTGGTTCTCAAAAACCGAGGGAAATACTTACGCTACTCTGCTACATCATCCCTTCCTCTTCGGGGAAAACCAACGCAAGCTCAAGACGTAGCAAGGTTCGTCGCCCCCTTGAATTTCAATTTCTGGCCAGTTGATTCCCAATTAACGGAAGCATTCCCTGGCGTAACAGGCGCTAGTACGCCTATTACGCCGGGGAAGCAGCGCCTTGGTGTTTATCTTAGGGGCGTGTGCGGCCTAGAGCTACTGGCGCCTGATCTGGAGGTCGGCCGGGATTAAAGGGATGGCCTGGGGCGCTGCCAAGCACGGCGGTGGTGTGAGGTCGATGGGAGGGCGGGGCGGCGGAGGCAGGGGTCTGGGCCGGTGGTCGCTGGCGGTTCGAGAAAGATCGTCAACAGTGACTGGCGGGAGGTAGACGAAGGCCATCTGCCCGTTCCTTATAGATCAGACGGTTCATTAAAAAAATCGACTGACCTATTTATTTTCAGTTGACTATTATCTTAGATATGACCACATGTGGTGGTGTGCTGGAGGAGTACCTGCATTTCCCGTGCTCATATATTACAAAATCATATGGAGTAGAATCTAATTTTGTTTGCCATGCAATGTTGTAGACCTATCATATGTCTCCTGTCATTTATTTTTCAGCCACCTGCTATCTGCTACTTTTACAGTGCACTAGTTCTGCACACACTTCACCCTTACTATCACTATTGTGTTTTTATGCAAGGGTATTTCAGACTCTGCTGCCATGAAAGAAGCCAAAAAGAAACGAGAGAAGTCGCTCTAGCTTTGTATGCGGGTAGGCAAGACACGTTACAGCGCTATAAAGGGTGCAGTGTTAGCAGATGGAAGCTCTGGAGTTGATGACCTCGATCGCAATGAACCACCATCCCAGGTGCTTGATTTAACTTCGCGGTGTCATATGTGGTTGCATGTTCCATATGGTGTCTAGCTTGTATTCGAAAGGCCGAAGTTGGTAAGATAAGGAAAGATATTTTTTTACATGAACCACCATCCCGTGAGCACCAGAAGACAAATAGCTAGTCAGGGCACTGGCCGAGCCAGTGACAAGCCCAGCAAAGATAGGCATCACCTGGAAGCCAACTAAAAAGCCGCGATGGTGGCGAAGCAGCCCGCCTCCCACCAGGCTCTCAGGTCCTAGATGATCATGCTCACCACTCCAGCCGGATGTCTAGCTTGTATTGCTTCCAATTTGGTTAAATTGCATCTGCTTAGCTTACACATTATACCTTTCAATATGACATGCCTTTCTGTTTTTGGTACATACTAGTACATATGTGTATTAACCATGTTCTTACATCAAACTAATGTTCTTGTGTATCCCTCATCAATCACTTATGACGAGGCAGGCAGGCAAGGGGACTACTCCTCATTTAAAGAATGCAGCGTCAGCCTCCCGACATGATCCTCAGGAAACAGAAATGCTAGATGAAGATAGTGAACGTAGCTCTGTAGTTGATTACAACATTTCCCCTACACTAGCATCGCAGGTGCTTGCTCTAACTTGGCAGCGTGATATGTGGTTGCATGTTGCATATGGTGTCTAGATTGTAATTCTTCCAATCTGGTTAAACTGCATGTGCTAGTCTGCTTAGCTTATACATTATAACTGTTAATGTGACATGCCTTCCTATATTTAGTACATAGTACTTCTATCTATTAAGCATGTCCTTACATAAAACTATTTTTTGTATACCGCATCAATCAACATGACGAGACACCTTTAGTATATGCAGTGCGATATTAGTTGCATCTTTCATATGATTTATAGCATGCGCTGCTTCTAATTTGTTGAAATTCCATTTATGATGGGATGCTTTTAACTTGGCAGAGTCATATTGGTTGCATCTTTCATGTGGTGTCTAGCTTGCATTGCTACTTATTTGCTGGAATGGTTTCTGCTTAGTTTACACAAACAGTTGTAAACATGCCATCCGTCCTGTTTTTCGTACATATTCCATCCCGGTATCATGTGTTTGCCTTACATCAAAGTAGTGATTGTCAGTATCATGCATGAATGAGTTCTGAAGAGAGAATTTTATTGCTTTTTCTTGTCAGTTTTACTTGACAATTCCAAATCAATAAAGCAAAAGGAAGTTAACAAGGCAGCGGATAAAGGTGCTCCTTCCGAACGGAGGGCCTCTACAGTTTCTACTCCTCCACACCCCCAAGATGATTTCCAAGACAACACCTGCATAGATGATGACCCACAAGTATAGGGGATCTATCGTAGTCCTTTTGATAAGTAAGAGTGTCAAACCCAACGAGGAGCAGAAGGAAATGATAAGCGGTTTTCAGCAAGGTATTCTCTGCAAGTACTGAAATAAGTGGTAACAGATAGTTTTGTGATGAGATAATTTGTAATGAGCAACAAGTAACAAAAGTAAACAAAGTGCAGCAAGGTGGCCCAATCCTTTTTGTAGCAAAGGACAAGCCTGGACAAACTCTTATATAAGAAAAATCGCTCCCGAGGACACATGGGAATATCGTCAAGCTAGTTTTCATCACGTTCATATGATTCGCGTTCGGTACTTTGATAATTTGACATGTGGGTGGACCGGTGCTTGGGTGATGTTCTTACTTGAACAAGCATCCCACTTATGATTAACCTCTATTGCAAGCATCCGCAACTACAACAAAAGTATTAAGGTAAACCTAACCATAGCATGAAACATATGGATCCAAATCAGCGCCTTACGAAGCAACGCATAAACTAGGGTTTAAGCTTCTGTCACTCTAGCAACCCATCATCTACTTATTACTTCCCAATTCCTTCCTCTAGGCCCAAATAATGGTGAAGCGTTATGTTGTCGACGTTCACATAACACCACTAGAGGCTAGACAACATACATCTTATCAAAATATCGAACGAATACCAAATTCAAATGACTACTAATAGCAAGACTTCTCCCTTGTCCTCAGGAAAAAACGTAACTACTCACAAAGCATATTCATGTCCATAATCAGAGGGGTAATAATATGCATAAAGGATCTGAACATATGACCTTCCACCAATTAAACCAACTAGCATCAACTACAAGGAGTAATTAACACTACTAGCAACCTACTAGCACCAATCCCGGACTTGGAGACAAGAATTGGATACAAGAGATGAACTAGGGTTTTGAGATGAGATCGTGCTGATGAAGATGTTGATGGAGATTGCCCTCTCTCGATGAGAGGAGTGTTGGTGATGATGATGGCGATGATTTCCCCCTCTGGGAGGGAAGCTTCCCCGGCAGAACAGCTCTGCCGGAGCTCTAGATTGGATCCGCCAAGGTTTCGCCTCGTGGCGGCGGAGTTTCATGCCGAAAGGTTGCTTCTTATTTTTTTCTCGACGAAAGACTTCATATAGGAGGAGATGGTCATCAGAGAGACACCAGGGGGCCCATGAGGTAGGGGGCGCGCCCCCACCCTAGTGAGCAGGGTGTGGGCCCCCTGGTCTTCATCTTTGGTGAGGATTTTTCATTATTTATTATAAGGTGTTCCGTGGAGTTTCAGGACTTTTGGAGTTGTGCAGAATAGGTCTCTAATATTTGCTCCTTTTCCAGCCCAGAATTCCAGCTGCCGGCATTCTCCCTCCTTATGTAAACCTTGTAAAATAAGAGAGAATAGCCATAAGTATTGTGACATAATGTGAAATAACAGCCCATAATGCAATAAATATCGATATAAAAGCATGATGCAAAATGGACGTATCAACTCCCCCAAGCTTAGACCTCGCTTGTCCTCAAGCGAAAGCCGATAATAATAAATATGTCCCCATGTTTAGAGGTAGAGGCGTCGATAAAAATAAAATATGGACATGAGGGCATCATGATTATTCTCATAACAGCAACATATATAGATATTGTCATATGATTACTTATGTTCAAGTGATGATCTATTCACAATGCAAAAGTATGAATTAGAAACCTTATTGAGAACCAACAAACTATAACCTCAGTCATTGAAACAATTGCAATTTATCGTAACATCAGAAAGAGTCTATGTCAGAGCTAAAAAGCAAGTCCACATACTCAACTATCATCTAGTCCTTCATAATTGCTAACTCTCGCGCAATACTTGTGGTTACGGAGTTTTAATCAGACACAGAGAAAGATAGGGGCTTATAGTTTCGCCCCACAACCTTTTACCTCGAGGGTAATGTCAACAATAATAACTCATGCCCCCTACATCCAATTAGATATATCTATCAGGATCTTTCCAACACACTGGGCTTGCCAAAGGATAAAATGAAAAAGGGAGAGGTGAAGATCATCATGACACTTGCATAAGCTAGAAGATAATAATAAAAGATAGGCCCTTCGCAGAGGGAAGCAGAGGTTGCCATGCGCTTTTATGGTTGGATGCACAAAGTCTTAATGCGAAAGAACATCACTTTATATTGCCCCTTGTGATATGAACCTTTATTATGCAGTCCATCGCTTTTATTACTTCCACATCACAAGATCGTATAAAGCTTATTTCTCCCACACTAATCATACATATTTAGAGCAATTTTTATTGCTTTGCAACGATGACAACTTACTTTAAGGATCTTACTCAATCCATAGGTAGATATGGTGGACTCTCATGGCAAAACTGGTTTAAAGGTATTTGGAAGCACAAGTAGTATCTCTACTTGGTGTTGAGAATTTGGCTAGCATGAGGGGGAAAGGCAAGCTCAACATGTTGGATGATCCATGACAACATACTTTATCTCAGATATAAGAATACATAACCCATTACGTTGTCTTCCTTGTCCAACATCAACTCTTTAGCATGTCATATTTTGATGAGTGCTCCCAATCATAAAAGATGTCAATAATAGTATATTTATATGTGAAACTTCTCTTTCCTTATTACTTCCTATTAATTGCAACGATGACCAAAGCTATGTGTGCCAACTCCCAACAACTTTTAATCATCACACTCTTTCTATGTGAAGTCATTACTATCAATAAGATCAATATGAACTTTTGTTTCTTCTTCTTCTTTTTCTCTTTTCTTTTATTCACCCAAGACCATAGCAAGAGAATCAAGCCCTTGACTCAACACTAATCTTTATTATTTAGCTCACAGACTCAATTACATAGAGAGATCATAAAGCAAAAATTTTACTAGATCATGCCATAAACTTTATTCTACTAGATCAAAATACTACTAACAGAATCGAACTAAGGAAAACGGTAAATATAGGAGTTGTGATTGTGATACGATACCAGGGCACCTCCCCCAAGCTTGGCAGTTGCCAAGGGGAGTGCCCATACCCATGTTATTATATCTCCTTGGTTGGTGAAGAAGGTGGAGGTGTTGTTGATGATGCAGGCTTGTCATCCATCTTCAGAGGCATAGGTTCACCATCATAGAAGGATGATCGAGTCTCCAGAATCCTCGAATCTGCAGCCAAACTCATTCTTTTGAATCTATATTCATACTCATAGTTTTGGTTTTGCAGGTCGTAGATTTGGGCTTGGAGGTGCTCGATCTTCTCATATATCTTGAAGATGGCCTCCTCGGTGTTCTTGGCATCCGGCTTGTAGTTGTTAGTGAACTCCGCGAGCATCGTGTGGCTAGCGTTGATTCCACGCTCCACCATCCCCTGGCACTTGAAAACTTGTTGCTCCATAGCTTCAAGCCTCGTCTCCATGCTTCCGGTTCCCTTTGGTCCCTCAGCATCGCGGATGTGCAGCAACCCATCACGCATCTCAATGGTTTGAGGGTGTCGCAGCACCTCCGCGAGGTAAGGGTTGATGACCTTCTCGAAGAACTTGTCCTTGGAAGCACTTGGGGACGTCATGATAATCTAGATCTGTCAGAAAAACAGCTCGAAACAAGAACAAAGAATAATTGCGTGATACGGGAGTCAAAACCTTTGGGAGAATATATAGTGAATTTTTACCGACCAAAATACGTATCGTGCAAGAAAACGGAGTCCGGAAGGCACACGAGGTGCTCACGAGGTAGGGGTCGCGTCCAGGGGGTAGGGCGCGCCCTCCACCCTCGTGGGGTCCTCGTGTCCTTCCCGGACTGCTACTTAATTTTCTATTTTTCTAAATATTCCAAAACGGAGAAATATTGCCTTAAAAATTGTTTTGGAGTCGGTTTACTTACCGTACCACATACCTATTCCTTTTCGGAGTCTGAAACGTTCTGGAAAGTGTCTCTTATGTATTCCTCCGGTGTTACGGTTTCAATAATATTGGTTTCAATATTTATGGGACCTGAGATATAATGTTTAATTCTTTGACCATTTACCACCTTCGGATTTGTGCCTTCGAAGTTGTTGATTTTTATGGCACCGGAACGATAGACCTCCTCGATAACATAGGGGCCTTCCCATTTAGAGAGAAGTTTACCTGCAAAAAATCTTAAACGAGAGTTGTATAGCAATACATAATCACCTACATTAAACTCATGCTTTTGTATCCTTTGTCATGCCATCTTTTAACCTTTTCTTTAAACAACTTGGCATTTTCATAAGCTTGGGTTCTCCATTCATCAAGTGAGCTAATATCAAATAACCTCTTTTCACCGGCAAGTTTGAAATCATAGTTGAGCTCTTTAATAGCCCAATATGCCTTATGTTCTAGTTCGAGAGGTAAGTGACATGCTTTTCCATATACCATTTTATACGGAGACATACCCATAGGATTTTTATATGCAGTTCTATAGGCCCATAATGCATCATCAAGTTTCTTGGACCAATTCTTTCTAGACCTATTGACAGTCTTTTGAAAAATTAATTTGAGTTCTCTATTACTCAATTCTACTTGACCACTAGACTGTGGGTGATACGGAGATGCAATTCTATGATTGACGTCATATTTAGCAAGCATTTTACGGAAAGCACCATGAATAAAATGTGAACCACCATTAGTCCTTAAATATCCAGGGACTCCAAACCTTGGAAAAATAACTTCTTTAAGCATTTTAATAGAAGTGTTATGATCAGCACTTCTAGTTGGAATAGCTTCTACCCACTTAGTAACGTAATCAACAGCAACTAAAATATGTGCATATCCATTAGAGGCAGGAAAAGGTCCCATATAATCAAAGCCCCAAAAATCAAATGGTTCAATAACAAGTGAATAATTCATAGGCATTTCTTGACGTCTACTAATATTGCCAATTCTTTGACATTCATCACAAGATAGGACAAACTTACAGGCATCCTTGAAGAGAGTAGGCCAATAAAAACCGGATTGCATTACCTTATGTGCAGTTCTATCTCCCGCGTGGTGTCCTCCATAAGTTTCAGAGTGGTACTTGCGTAGGATCTGTTCCTATTCATGCTCAGGTACACAACGTCTAATAACACCATCTACTCCTTCTTTATAAAGATGTGGGTCATCCCAAAAGTAATGTCTCAAATCATAGAAGAACTTTTTATTTTGTTGGTATGTGAAGCTAGGTGGTATAAATTTAGCAACTATGTAATTACCATAATCAGCATACCAAGGGGTACTATGAGAAGTACTTGTGACATTTAATTGTTCATCAGGAAACCTATCATCAATAGGTAGTGGGTCATCAAGAACATTCTCTAACCTAGATAAGTTGTCTGCAACGGGGTTCTCAGCTCCTTTTCTATCAACAATATGCAAATCAAATTCTTGTAGCAAGAGAACCCATCTAATAAGTCTAGGTTTAGCATCTTTCTTCTCCATAAGATATTTAATAGCAGCATGATCAGTGTGGATAGTTACTTTAGAATCAACAATATAAGATCTGAACTTATCACAAGCAAATACAACTGCTAAAAGTTCTTTTTCAGTAGTAGCATAATTTCTTTGAGCATTGTCTAGAGTCTTACTAGCATAATGGATAACATTTAATTTCTTATCAACTCTTTGCCCTAGAACAGCACCTACAGCATAATCGCTGGCATCACACATAATTTCAAAGGGTAAATTCCAATCAGGTGGCTGAACAATAGGTGCGGAGACTAATGCTTTCTTAAGTATTTAAAATGCTTCTACACAATCATCATCAAAAACAAATGGTATATCTTTTTGTAATAAATTAGTCAGAGGTCGAGAAATTTTTGAGAAGTCCTTAATGAACCTCCTATAAAATCCGGCATGACCAAGGAAACTTCTTATACCTTTGATCTCCTTGGGACATGGCATCTTTTCTATAGCATCAACCTTGGCTTTATCAACTTCAATACCTCTTTCAGAAACTTTATGCCCCAAGACAATACCTTCATTAACCATAAAGTGGCACTTTTCCCAATTCAAGACAAGATTAGTTTCTTCACATCTCTGCAAAACTCGATCAAGATTGCTCAAGCAATCATCAAAATAAGATCCATAGACGGAAAAGTCGTCCATGAAAACCTCACAAATCTTTTCACAAAAGTCAGAGAATATAGCCATCATGCATCTTTCAAAGGTAGCAGGTGCATTACATAAACCAAAAGGCATACGTCTATAAGCAAAAGTACAAAAAGGGCATGTAAAAGTAGTCTTTGATTGATCTTTAGCCGACACAGGTATTTGAGAGAAACCAGAATAACCATCTAAAAAGCAGTAATGTGTATGTTTGCATAATCTTTCTAGCATTTGATCGATAAAAGGTAAGGGGTAATGATCTTTCTTAGTAGCCTTATTTAATTTGCGGAAATCATTTACCATCCTATAACCTGTAATAATTCTTTGTGGAATCAATTCATCTTTATCATTAGGAACAACAGTAATACCTCCCTTCTTAGGGACACAATGAACATGACTTACCCAATGACTATCAGCAACGGGATAAATTATACCTGCCTCCATAAGCTTTAGTATTTCTTTTCTTACCACTTCTTTCATTTTAGGATTGATATGTCGTTGAGGATCACAAACTGGTTTGGCATCTGCTTCCAAATTTATTTTATGTTGACATAGAGTGGGACTAATGCCCTTAAGATCATCAAGAGTATATCCAATAGCAGCACGGTGCTTCTTCAGAGTTTTCAATAATGTTTCTTCTTCATGCTCTGAAAGGTTAGCACTAATAATAACAGGATATATCTTCTTTTCATCAAGATAAGCATATTTAAGATTATCAGGCAACGGTTTAAGCTCAAACACGGGATCAACCTTAGGTGGAGGGGGATCCCCTAGGATTTCAACAGGCAAATTGTGTTTCAGCATAGGTTCCTGTTTAAAGAATACTTCATCTATTTCCCTTCTTTCATTCATAAACATATCATTCTCATGGTCTAGCAAATATTGTTCTAAATGATCATTAGGAGGTACGACAATAGAAGCAAGACCAATAATTTCATCCTTACTAGGCAACTCTTCTTCACGGTGTTGTTTACTAAATTTAGAGAAATTAAATTCATGAGTCATATCATCCAAGCCAATAGTAACAATATTCTTTTCGTAGTCTATCTTAGAATTAACAGTGTTCAAGAAGGGTCTACCAAATATAATGGGACAAAAGCTATCTTGCGGGGAACTAAGAACAAGAAAATCAGCAGGATATTTAGTTTTCCCGCACAAGACTTCAACATCTCTAACAATTCCCACTGCTGAAATAGTATCTCTATTAGCAAGTTTAATTGTGACATCAATATCTTCTAACTCAGAAGGTGCAATTTCATGCTTGATTTCTTTATACAAGTCATAAGGTATAACACTAGCACTAGCACCCATATCACATAAGCCATGATAACAATGTTCTCCTATTTTAACAGAAATAACAGGCACGCCTACCACAGGTCCATGTTTATCTTTAGCACAAGGTTTAGCAATTCTACCAGTTTCACCGCAGAACTGAATAACATGCCCATCAATATTATCAGACAAGAGATCTTTAACAATATCAATATTTGGTTCTACTTTAACTTGCTCAGGAGGTGTATATGTTTTAATATTGCTTTTACGAACCACAGTTGAAGCTTTAGCATGATCCTTTATTCTAATAGGGAAAGGTGGTTTCTCAACATAAGAAGTGGGAACAATAGGATCATTATAAGTAATAGTCTTTTCTTCAACTTTAATAGGTGCATCTACCTTTACTTCTATGGGAGGATGATATTTAAACCACTTCTCCTTAGGGAGATCAACATAAGTAGCAAAGGATTCACAGAAAGAAGCTACTATCTCAGAATCAAGTCCATATTTAGTGCTAAACTTACGGAAAATATCGGTATCCATAAAAGATTTAACACAATCAAACATAGGTGTCATACCTAACTCCTTACCATTGTCAAGGTCCCAATCTTCAGAGTTGCATTTAATTCTATCCAATAAATCCCATCTAAATCCAATAGTCTTCATCATAAAAGAGCCAGCACAAGAAGTATCGAGCATGGTGCGATTATTTTCAGAAAGCCGAGCATAATTTTTTTGAAGAATTGTTTCTCTTGAAAGCTCATGATTGGGGCATGAATATAACATTGATTTAAGCCTCCCCCAAGCTTGAGTGATGCTTTATCCTTCGCGAGGCCAAAAATTATATATATAATTGCGATCACGATGAACAAGATGCAGTTCCAATTTTGATCTTTTATAGTTCCATGATCTCGTATCATCACATAGCCTATACCATATCAATGCGTCTCCCTTCAAAGATAAAGGGAAGACCTTCTTCTTAGCAACATCATAGGGTATACCTGCAAGCTTAAATAATCCACAAACTTCATCCACATATATTAGGTGTTCATCAGGATGCTTTGTTCCATCTCCTGTAAAAGGATTAGCTAGCGGTTTTTCTATCATACCCGAAGGATACTCATAAGGAATTTAATTTTCAATAGGTTCAGTAGGTTGAGGAGCAACTCTTTGCTCTACTGGTCGGGGTGAAAATACCCCGAACAAGCCCCTCAGAGGATTACTTTCCATAGTAACAAGTGACAGTAAATTTCAGCACACTATATAAATTTTTTCCTTACCAAATTCCACCTACCAAAGGCGCTTCACTCCCCGGCAACGGCGCCAGAAAAGAGTCTTGATGACCCACAAGTATAGGGGATCTATCATAGTCCTTTCGATAAGTAAGAGTGTCGAACCCAACGAGGAGCAGAACGAAATGATAAGCGGTTGTCAGCAAGGTATTCTCTGCAAGTACTGAAATAAGTGGTAACAGATAGTTTTGTGATGAGATAATTTGTAACGAGCAACAAGTAACAAAAGTAAATAAAGTGCAGCAAGGTGGCCCAATCCTTTTTGTAGCAAAGGACAAGCCTGGACAAACTCTTATATAAGGAAAAGCGCTCCCGAGGACACATGGGAATATCGTCAAGCTAGTTTTCATCACGTTCATATGATTCGTGTTCGGTACTTTGATAATTTGACATGTGGGTGGACCAGTGCTTGGGTGTTGTTCTTACTTGAACAAGAATCCCACTTATGATTAACCTCTATTGCAAGCATCCGCAACTACAACAAAAGTATTAAGGTAAACCTAACCATAGCATGAAACATATGGATCCAAATCAGCCCCTTATGAAGCAACGCATAAACTAGGGTTTAAGCTTCTGTCACTCTAGCAACCCATCATCTACTTATTACTTCCCAATGCCTTCCTCTAGGCCCAAATAATGGTGAAGTGTTATGTAGTTGACGTTCACATAACACCACTAGAGGCTAGACAACATACATCTTATCAAAATATCAAACGAATACCAAATTCACAAGACTACTAATAGCAAGACTTCTCCCTTGTCCTCAGGAAAAAACGTAACTACTCACAAAGCATATTCATGTTCATAATCAGAGGGGTAATAATATGCATAAAGGATCTGAACATATGACCTTCCACCAATTAAACCAACTAGCATCAACTACAAGGAGTAATTAACACTACTAGCAACCTACTAGCACCAATCCCGGACTTGGAGACAAGAATTGGATACAAGAGATGAACTAGGGTTTTGAGATGAGATCGTGCTGATGAAGATGTTGATGGAGATTGCCCTCTCTCGATGAGAGGAGTGTTGGTGATGATGATGGCGATGATTTCCCCCTCTGGGAGGGAAGCTTCCCCGGCAGAACAGCTCTGCCGGAGCTCTAGATTGGATCCGCCAAGGTTTCGCCTCGTGGCGGCGGAGTTTCGTGCCGAAAGGTTGCTTCTTATTTTTTTCTCGACGAAAGACTTCATATAGGAGGAGATGGTCATCAGAGAGACACCAGGGGGCCCATGAGGTAGGGGGCGCGCCCCCACCCTAGTGAGCAGGGTGTGGGCCCCCTGGTCTTCATCTTTGGTGAGGATTTTTCATTATTTATTATAAGGTGTTCCGTGGAGTTTCAGGACTTTTGGAGTTGTGCAGAATAGGTCTCTAATATTTGCTCCTTTTCTAGCCCAGAATTCCAGCTGCCGGCATTCTCCCTCCTTATGTAAACCTTGTAAAATAAGAGAGAATGGCCATAAGTATTGTGACATAATGTGAAATAACAGCCCATAATGCAATAAATATCGATATAAAAGCATGATGCAAAATGGACGTTTCAAAGACACTCAACAAAGCTGTGTTTATGATGAGCATGTCTCCCCTAGTGCCGCATCACCGGTGCTCCCTCTAACTTGGCACTGTTATATGTAGTTGCATGTTATGTGTGATGTCTAGCTTGTATTGCTTGTAATTTTGTTGAATTCCATCTGCTTACTTTACACATTATACTTGAATAAGACACGTGTTCCTGTTTCTAGAACATACAATATCTGTCTATCACACCATGTTCTTACATCAAATTACTACTATTGTGTAACCTGCAACAATCACTTATCATAAGACACGTTTGACTTTGGAGTGTGATATAGGTTACATCTCACATTCTTTTCTAGCTTGTACTACTAATTTGTTGAAATGGCACTTATGACGAGACAGTTTTAACTTGGTAGAGTGATATTCGGTGCATCTTTCATATGGTATCTAGCTTTCATTGCTTCTAATTTGTTGAAATGCCTTCTCCTTAGTTTACACATCATAAGCTGTGAATGTGCAATGGCACTAATGACGAGAGACCTCTAACATGGTAGTGTGATGTTGTTTGCATCTTGCATATGATTTATTTCTTGTACTACTTCACATTTGTTTAAACGCCATTTATGATGAGACACTGTTAACTTGGCAGAGCGATATTTGTAGAATCTTTCATATGGTGTCTACCTTCCATTGCATTGCTTCTAATTTGGTGAAATGTCTTCTTCTTAGTTTACACATCATAGTTCTGGTTATCTCTTCCGTCCTGTTTTTCATACATATTACATCCTCCTATCATGTGGTTGTCTAACATCAAAGTTCAGTTCGTCTCCATCACGCATCAATTTGTTCTGAAGAACTAAATTGTTATTCGTTTTTCTTGTCGGCTTGACTTAACATGGCACAGAGAAAGAGGAAGAAACACATAATGGCAGGGAATGAGAAGCGGATGAATCCTGCAGATTCTGCTGGTACTGATGGTGCAATAGAAGGTGAAAGTCCAGCGGAAAATTCTACAAACATGGCATCCCATGCTACACGAGTTGCAAAAAAGCCAAACAGAAACAAATAGCTGCCACCAAACAAGCAGAGACAGCCCTAGTTCTTGCAACACCTACCACAGTACTACCAGCTACATGACTTACTCGTGCGTCAACTAAGCTAGCAGCACATTCCCAAGCTCCCTTGCCACCTGACACTACTTCCCAAGCACTCTTGACACAAGACGAGTTGGCAATATCAGATGAACCTTGTGAGCTTCAACAGCAAGAAGGTAGTTGCTGGAGTCAAGTTACAGTTGCATGCTTCTTTGTATGTAGTCTCATAGTTTGATGTACAATAACACTTCCTATGTTCGTTGTTGGACTAGCACCTGGGCGCAAGAGGAAACAAACATCAGGGATAATGCTCGATAGGTTAACTAAATCTAGAGGAGGAAGAATGGAGATCCGTTTTGAGGCAGGTTTAAAAAGGCCACGTGATGCTACAAAGTCAGCCAAGTTAGTATCAGAGGCAGCGGTTGCCGTTAGGTGTCATGTACGTATCCTCCCAACATGGATTCAGTACAGGAACGACAAAGACGAAACCCAGTTCAACACCTTCCTCGACCATTTATCTGTAAGTATGGTTATGTATGGAAACTAGTAATATCGTCTTGCTCTGTCCCATGCTTTCTAGGTTGCTGATAATGAGACTCCCATAATTTTCAACAGATGAGGTTCAAGTTGGATAGCCAAGATGATGCAACCAGACAAGCTTGCACCCATGTTTTCAAGTTTGCTCTGCGACAGTATCGGTATAACTTGAGGAAAACTCACTTTGAAGGCAAGGCTAACAGCGAACTTTCCCAAACATCTCCAGTGGAAAATATATCGGATGAAGACTGGAGGGGCCTTGTTAAACACTGGTCTGATCCGAAGTATCAGGTACATTATATATATGTGATCAGATCACATGTTGAAGTCCTATTTGCGCATGTGCCACGCAAATCTATCTTCTTGTAAGTGAACTATTCAAAGAACAAGGCCAACCGTACGAAAGTGAAATTCCAATAGACGACAGGATCTCGTAGCTATATTGCACACTGCGAGGCTCTTGTAATTAGCTGCTGTTTCACTCTTTTCGCTGTACCATATTATCATATCTATATTGACTTGTTCGAAATGCAGAGGAAAGCCCGCAAGGACCAAAAAGTACCTGAACCAAATGTTGTGGAAATCTTCAAGGACTGTCACATCAGCAAGAAGAAGGGCATGACTACACCAGTCAAAGCCGTTGTTGTAAGTCCTTAATCCTCATGCCTTTTAACTACTACTTACTCTGACTTGTGCCTTGAACTGCATGGTTTGCAGCCAATGTCTATTACTCTTTTCAATTTTATACACAATTGTCTTAGCGTATCATTGCACCTTACAAGGTTTAAAAGAGAGGAGTGATGTTCCTTTGATCTTAACCCGTAATCTAGTTCCGTGCTGGACTTGCCCACACAACGTTACAATTGCCTGTTTGTCTATTCTCAGTTGTTTTGTGATATGAATGATGCCATACTATGCTTACCGTATTATAAACTTCGTCTCTTTATCCTTAGCCCTCAATACAATGTGAAGAAATAGACAATACATTAGTGATGGTACATGGTCATATGTTTGGAACCTGGTTTTATTATGTACTATGCAATAAAATAAAACTAATATTTTACATGGGTTCACCAGAATAAGTTCTGTATATAGACCAAAGCTATTTTGTTTGGTTTTGCTGCCTCCTTAATATCTTCTGTTCTGGTACTACTAATGTAAAACCTCAACTTTTCAGTGAGCTATGGAAAAAATGGTGGAACCGCCACCTTCTGAAGGTGGCGAGGCAACTATAACCGCAATGTCAGCTCTTGCTGCAGTGGGTCAGTACATGTCCACTAACAGTGCCAAAAGCACGTTCCTGCGTAATACTGGGTTGGTTGTTAAGGCAATATCGTCCAAACTGCCTCATGATCAAGATATGCAAGCTCAAAGCAATGTTGTATCTGCGCTCCAGACACAAGTCCATTCCCTAATAGAGACCCTTTGTGAAACAAGGAGAAACATTGCTCAATGTCGTCAAGATATGCATGGTTTTGAAACCAGACTATCAGACATTTGCTATGTTGTTCAAGAGCCTAGGGGAAATGAAGGCGAGGGTTATGGTGCTCCATCGGACAATATAGCATGAAAACGTAACAGTCAGGTCAAATGAACTGAGCTTCTGAACTTCTGGTGGTGCATTTATCTGCTAGACTGTTAAGTTTTATGCCAACCTTCCTTTTGTTATATAGTTGTAATTTGTTTTGGTGCGATACAAAATTTATTCTTAACATGCAGCCACCGGCTGAAGAAAACAACAAGCCATTTTTGTATAGTGTAGGGTGTTCCCTATATTTGCACTGGTGGCGATCTTTGATGCCGAGTGGATGTAATCTGTGCAATCGCCTTAATAGCCTAGCGTTAGTTGCGGCCTTATTTATTTCCTAGTCTTCTTTTTCCCTGGTTTGCTAGTGGCCGCAACTACCATGGGCCATATACGAGCCGTAGGATCCATGGGTCTCCTATGGGCCGTCGATAAATGGGCCTGTAATCGGTGGGCCTCGGGCCGTCGGATAAATGGGTCTACATGGGCCGTAATCGGGCGTAATTGGTATCGGCCCAGCACGGTAACAGGCCGTTAACACGCCGTAGGACAACAAAGGCTTAATTCTGTCACAGGCATAACGGGTCGTTAATGGGCCAGAATATAGGACGGGCTGGAAACGGCGCAACGGGTTAACACGCCAGAAACGGGCCGACTCTTGCCATGGGCCGAATTTGGCCCATTAGCGTAACATGCCAGTAACGGGCCGACTCTTGCCATGGGCCAAATTTGACCCATTAGGGGAACAGGCCAGTAACGGGCCGACTCTTGCCATGGGCCAAATTTGGCCCATTAGGGGAACAGGCCAGTAACGGGCCGGAAGTAATCAAGGGCCGAAAAGGAGCCCAAGAACGTATGGGCCGTCAATAGGCCGAAAGCTAACATGGGCTGCAAACTGCCCATGTAAATCATGGGCCGTTAACGGGTATAAAGAAAATTACTGTTCATTATGGGCTAGAGTCACCGTAGGCCTGTAAAGGGCCGAAAGATACGAAGGCCTCATATGGGCCGAAAGACATCGTGGGCCATACATGGGCCGAAAGTGAAATTGGCCGGTGTTATATTCGATGGCTCACATGACGCAAAATGGGCTATTTGTGAAGAGACCATTAACAGTCTTTTCATGGGCCAGCCCGTTAACTTTTGACCAAGTCAAACGGGCCGGCTTTGTAAGCTAAATGGGCCAGTGGTGGGCCTTGGCACGTGTCGACATATCATAGGCGCCTATCTGACCCACTAACGAGCTGACACGTGTTTCGTCCGGCCAATAAGAATTTTACACGTGGAAATTTCCCATTGGTCGGGGCTGTTAACGGGTTATCGAATCCAAAACCCGACCCGATAGCTTAATGGCGTTCCGTTACGGTGGATGCCATGTGTCGGTCACCCTTGACGAAAGCACTTCTGTGACACGCGATTTATCGTCATGGAAGTGGACACTTCGTGATGATAATTTTTGTAATGTCATGGAACACTTCTATGACAGCACAAGTATGACTATCTTGATTCTGTCATAAATTTGTCATGGATGTACATGCATGACAAAAAACGCGACCTACTGTGACAAACACGTATCATCACGGAAGTGTATTTTTTTTGTAGTGCGGTACACCACCGAAGGCATTCATATAGATTCATATTTTGTCCTAAGTATTGAGTAGTAATTCTTGAGTTGTAAGAAAATAAAAGTGTGATGATCATCATTATTAGAGCATTGTCCCAGTGAGGAAAGGATGATGGAGACTATGATTCCCCCACAAGTCGGGATGAGACTCCGGATGAAAAAAAGAGGCCAAAGAAGCCCAAATAAAAGAAAAGAGGCCATAAAAAAGAGAAGGCCCAAATAAAAAAATAAAAAAATGAGAGAAAAAGAGAGAAGGGACAATGCTACTATCCTTTTACCACACTTGTGCTTCAAAGTAGCACCATGATCTTCATGATAGAGAGTCTCCTATGTTGTCACTTTCATATACTAGTGGGGAATTTTCATTATAGAACTTGGCTTGTATATTCCAATGATGGGCTTCCTCAAAATTCCCTAGGTCTTCGTGAGCAAGCAAGTTGGATGCACACCCACTAGTTTCTTTTGTTGAGCTTTCATACATTTATAGCTCTAGTGCATTCGTTGCATGGCAATCCCAACTCACTCACATTGATATCTATTGATGGGCATCTCCATAGCCCGTTGATACGCCTAGTTGATGTGAGACTATCTTCTCCTTTTTGTCTTCTCCACAACCACCATTCTATTCCACCTATAGTGCTATGTCCATGGCTCATGCTCATGTATTGCGTGAAGATTGAAAAAGTTTGAGAACATCAAAAGTATGAAACAATTGTGTCGCTTGTCATCGGGGTTGTGCATGATTTAAATATGTTGTGTGGTGAAGATGGAGCATAGCCAGACTATATGATTTTTTAGGAATAGCTTTCTTTGGCCATGTTATTTTGAGAAGACATGATTGCTTTGTTAGTATGCTTGAAGTATTATTATTTTTATGTCAATATTAAACTTTTGTCTTGAATCTTATGGATCTGAATATTCTTGCCACAATAAAGAGAAATACATGATGAATATGTTAGGTAGCATTCCACATCAAAAATTCTATTTTTATCATTTACCTACTCGAGGACGAGCAGGAATTAAGCTTGGGGATGCTGATACGTCTCCAATGTATCTACAATTTTTTATTGTTCCATGCTATTATATTATCAACCTTGGATGTTTTATATGCATTTATATGCTATTTTATACGATTTTTGGGACTAACCTATTAACCCAGAGCCCAGTGCCAGTTTCTGTTTTTTCCTTGTTTGAGAGTATCACAGAAAAGGAAAATCAAACGGAGACCAATTGACCTGAAACTTCATGGAACTTATTTTTGGAAAGAAAGCAATACCGGAGACTTGGAGTGCACGTGAGAGGATCAACGAGGAAGCCACGAGGCGGGGGGACGCGCCCACCCCCTGGGCGCGCCCTCCACCCTCGTGGGCCCCTCGTGGCTCCCCTGATGTATTTCTTCCGCCTATATATATATCCATATACCCTAAAATGATCGGGGAGGACAATAGATCGGGAGTTCCGCCGCCAGAAGCCTCCGTAGCCACCGAAAGCCAATCTAGACCCGTTCCGGCACCCTGCCGGAGGGGGAAATCCCTCTCCGGTGGCCATCTTCATCATCCCGGTGCTCTCCATGACGAGGAGGTAGTAGTTCTACCTCGGGGCTGAGGGTATGTACTAGTAGCTATGTGTTTGATCTCTCTCTCTCTCTCGTGTTCTTGAGGTGGTACGATCTTGATGTATCGCGAGCTTTGCTATTATAGTTGGATCTTATGATGTTTCTCCCCCTCTACTCTCTTGTAATGGATTGAGTTTTCCCTTTGAAGTTATCTTATCGGATTGAGTCTTTAAGGATTTGAGAACACTTGATGTATGTCTTGCGTGGGATACCCGTGGTGACAATGGGGTATTCTATTGATCCACTTGATGTATGTTTTGGTGATCAACTTGCGTGTTCCGCCCATGAACCTATGCATAGGGGTTGGCACACATTTTCGTCTTGACTCTCCGATAGAATATTTGGGGCACTCTTTGAAGTACTTTTGTGTTGGTTGAATAGATGAATATGAGATTGTGTGATGCATATTGTATAATCATACCCATGGATACTTGAGGTGACATTGGAGTATCTAGGTGACATTAGGGTTTTGGTTGATTTGTGTCTTAAGGTGTTATTCTAGTACGAACTCTAGGGCTGTTTGTGAAAATTATAGGAATAGCCCAACGGATTGATTGGAAAGAACAACTTTGAGGTGGTTTCGTACCCTACCATAATCTCTTCGTTTGTTCTCCGCTATTAGTGACTTTGGAGTGACTCTTTGTTGCATGTTGAGGGATAGTTATGTGATCCAATTATGTTATTGTTGTTGAGGGAACTTGCACTAGCGGAAGTATGAACCCTAGGCCTTGTGTCAACGCATTGCAATACCATTTACGCTCACTTTTATCATTAGTTACCTTTCTGTTTTTATATTTTCAGATTACAAAAACTATTATCTACCACCCATATACCACTTGTATCACCATCTCTTCGCCGAACTAGTGCACCTATACAATTTACCATTGTATTGGGTGTGTTGGGAACACAAGAGACTCTTTGTTATTTGGTTGCAGGGTTGCTTGAGAGAGACCATCTTCATCCTACGCCTCCTATGGATTGATAAACCTTAGGTCATCCACTTGAGGGAAATTTGCTACTGTCTTACAAACCTCTGCACTTGGAGGCCCAAGAACGTCTACAAGAAGAAGGTTGTGTAGTAGACATCAAGTTCATCGACATTCTTCGCCGTTCATCACAGACCTCCTTGTAATTTCTTCTCCGTACCCTCTTTTGATCCAGAAGGAAAGTAGAACTTATGCGGTAGTGGTTTTACGCCCATTTTAGATGTTAGTAGATCCTTTTCCTTTGCACAGATACCTTCTTAGAGCTGATGAACTCCTCCGCGCTCATTCTTTAGGTCTAGATTTATTTTTCTTTTCTGACCCATTTTGATCCAGAATACTAGTGATAGCTTTGGGAAATCTGTTTGTCTTAACACTTAGCCAATTCTATTTCTGGTTTCCTTCAAATGTCTTTACTCATGGTGGCTTATTACGCCGGCTCACTTTTCCCTTATATGACATTAGCCTTTACTTAAGACGCCATTACTCATTTGCACCATCATCATTTAACGTTTAATTTCACCATTGAATTGAACCGGCACGCTACTTTCTTTTCAGTTTGTCCTTTGATCATCATGCCGTAAAAAGTACCGACTGTCTGCAACTGGGTCCCTTACACAGTCACTGAAGATACCTTGAAGGAATTTTTCACCATAGGATTTTCACCAGGGAAAAATGTTATGTCTTATCGTGCACCTGACCCGGACGAGGAACGGCCTAATCCCAAAGACGGTGAAGTTATTGTCTTCACTGACCACCTGAAACGGGAGTTTTCACCACCCGGCTCAAAGTTCTTCAGAGATGTTCTTCATTTTTTCAAACTTCACCCTCAAGATCTTGGACCCAATTCCATATCCAACATTTGCAATTTTCAAGTTCTCTGTGAGGTGTATCTTCAAGAATAGCCGACTATGGAACTCTTCAGAGAGTACTTTTATCTGAACCGCCAGAATGAGTGCACCAACGGTCCTAGCTTGGAACTCAGTGGAATCTCAATTCAGCGTCGACAGGGCGCTGTCTTTCCCTTAATAGTCTTACCGAGTCATCCCAAAGATTGGAATCAGACCTGGTTCTATTGCCAAGATACGTCTCCAGCCAATAAAAAACCACTGCCGGGTTATCGCACGGAGCGTCTCAATTCCAAGTTTGTGCTCCCTGATAAACTTACTGCTGCTAAACGCAAGAAGCTTATTCCATCTATTAAAAGGATCAATGCCTTACTGGGGAATGGCTTAACCGGAGTTGACTTCATCCGTTCCTGGATCTCGTGGTGGGTCATTCCTCTAAGCCGCCGATCCAAATTGATGTATGAATATGGCGGAGGCCCAGATGACTCTCTGCGTCACAACTCTGTACAACTAACTAAAGAAGACATTGTTGCAATGTCAACCCTCCTTGTGAACGGCAAGTATGAGGACTGCAGTGAGGTTGGGTTAAACCCCTTCTGTAAACTTAACCTGGCACCAGAGGTAAAAACCCCTGACCTCTTTCTCTTTTGTGCTTTCCTCAGTAGTTTTAAATACTTCATGACCTTTTATCCTGTTTATTTGTTTATAGGCCAAATCTGACGTCTGGAAGGGCAAGTATGACCATGAAGCTGCCAAGAAGGCTAGAACTGCCGCCATAGCCACCTGGAAGACGACCCGGAGGTCCAAGAAGAAAAGGAGCACTGCTTCGGACCTGTTAAAGCTTGACGATGATACTGAGTCGGAGGTAGCCCTTGACTCCCTTGGCCAGTTTTTTAATAACCTTATTGACACTGACTATTGCCAGGATGACCCGGGGGCCAGCCAGGCTGTAGAAGAAGAGGTAACTATTTCCTCCGACTCAGCCCATTTGCCAGGACAGAAACTTCGACTGGTAACCCGGAAAGTAAGGTTTTCACACCCTTTGGCTTATTTGGACCCTCATTTTCTTTTGAAAAAGCAGCAACATGAGAGCCACCGTTAGGCCTGGAATAATGACGACGATGAACTGCCTTCCATTTTACAACAAACTCCTCGAAAACGCCAGAATGAGGTTTCTTTCATCTTCATCTTTTGCTTTCATTAATGAATCTATTCCCTTGCCTCACTGACTTTATTTTACCTTTTACAGGAGGTTTCTTGCTCTTCTCGCGACTCATATCAGACTCAGTTTCCGGCTTTCAAAACCGCTCCTGGGTAAGGAAAAATCAGCTTTCCTCTGTATCTTTAAAAACTGCATCCTTACACTAACTGTCTCATAAAACTTTTCTTAGCGGCAAATCCAAATCCAAGAAGGCCAAGGTGATTAAGCCGTCAGAAGACCCGAAGGTTCCTGCACCTGAGCCGGCCATGCCAACTCCTCCCTCTGAAACTGAAGCACCTGAAGACTCGGCTGTTCATACTCAATTGGATCCTCCTGAGTTGTCAGCCGATGAGATCACCCTTAATCCGACTATCACTGAACCATCTAGTTCAGCTAACCCGCCAACAACTTCTGATACTGACGTGTTGACTACTGGTAGCCGATTTGTTGAACTGGGGACCCCCACTGTGTTATCCCGACACACTACTAAGCAAGAAGCCTTGGACAAGCAGAATGTGTGTTTTGATATCTCTCACTACACTCATCTGAATGCTAGTGACATACTGTCCGGTTATCTCAGTCATGTTCATTCCAGCCGTGAGTCGGAAATTGAGATGGTCAAGCAATTACAGCTAGAATATGAGGTATGTTCTCCGGTTCACTTATACTCTGCCTGCCCCCAAGTCTTCAGATGATGAACCTGAATGATCTGTAGACTTTATGATATAGGTTGATACTTTGTCTCTAAGCTTTTAGAAAGTCCAACAAAGTAGCATAAACTTCACCTGTGGTCCCCAAGGGCCGGCTCAATTGATCATAAATGAACCGGTACTTAACTTCATAACTGTCTTTTACTAGTCCCAATAAGTATTGCAAGCCGGCTTAATCTTGAGGAACTTTCTGAATATCTTGCATTAGCCCCCAAGTGCCAAGTGATGTTACTTTGTAAAACACTTGGGACTTGAAACATATAAGAGTCGTAAAAAATTGCTTTGGCAGACATTAGCGCCCAAGTGTCAAGTGGTATTGCGGTGCATAGTACTTGAGACTTGAACCCTTATAACTTTTAGTTTAAGCCTTGACACACTTGTGCATGTTTTGTAGAACGCCCTATCTGAATTGGGCTCCCAATTAACTGATGCAAAGACCCGGCTGACGGATCAAGAGGCAGAAATCAAGACTGCTGACTCTAAACTCCAATTGAGTCTTTCTGAGACAGAAAAATTGAAGACCAGCTTGACTGCAAAGAAGAAATCTTGGGCCGAAGAAAAGACGCTGCTGATACAACATGCTGAAACAGCTAAGGCGGCTCTTGAGGAGGTTACCACGGAGCTCACCAGCTTGAAGAACCGGGTGTCTCAAATGGTCTCTGCCATCTTTGGTAAGTCATCTGTATTAATCAATTATACCTTCTTTTGACCCGGACTATAAGCTGCATGCTGAGCCTTTGTTTAAAAAGCACTCGAAGGTCCACGAAGCAAAAATCTAAGCCAAGACAGTGTGACAAAATTGAAGGCGGTGTATACCTTAGTGGAGCAATTGTATACTGGCGCTCAACGAGCACTTGCCACCATCTCCCCTGCCAACCAAGGACCCAATCGGTTGAGCGATGTCTTGAAGAAGTTATCAATCTTACCCGCCAGGTTTCAAGAAGTCAAATGATCATGTGCTAGAGCCGGAGCCCTGACTGCCCCGAGCCGCTCCAAAGCCTGGGTGCCAGGTCTAGATCTGGTGGATGTGGCTAAGGGGTACCCTACTGTCAAGGAAGACGGGACTCCATTTGATCAAGATGACTTCATTGCCTGTGTGAGGGGAGTTCGACCTCAAGCTACCATTCTTGGAGATGAGACCAGCATCGATAAATATCAGCCGAGTTTTGATATGGAGAATAAGAAGATGGTGACTCCCTCTTATAAGGTGACAGATCTTATCCCTCCGGTTTGTCAACACGCTTTTTCTCCGGAAGTTGACCCGGCCGGCCTGATTGATGATGAGGAGGAGTTCATTGCTTTGAACGGCTTTGATTGGTCCAAGCCTAGCTTCCAATCAGTAGAAGGAGATGAACCGACGAGGGAAGAGTCATAACCATCTTGTGGGCTCTCAAAGCCTTGTAATAGATTTAGCTTAAAAACTGCATGTGTTGCTTATGCCATCGCACACAAAATGTTGCATATTACTCTTTGCCAGCACATCTTTGATTATATCTGCAATTTTTTAACTTTGCTCCTACAAAAAATGAAAGAGATGGCCTGGCGGTTTAACACTGGACGGGTCAAAAACACCCGGTATATGTCTTTATTGGAAAAGATAAATAAGGCTGAAAAAACCTGTTCGTGAACAACACTGTCATACCTGTGTTTCTGGACTGCCAGTTTTCATGATCCGGATGATGAGGTTAATGACCCAATCTTTTTGAGAAGTCAATGCTTCCATATACCTGATGACTATCATGCCTTGGCGGCTTATTGTCAAATAATCAAGCTAGCTTAAATAAAAACCATACTGATAGTTTAGATTTGAGACAATAAAAACCAGTAAGACAGAATAGCAGATTTCAAACAACATAAATTTGGGGGTTTCTGATTCGAATACGATCAGTAAACCGGACCAAAGGGGTTAAGCTAAGATTCGAATACGTTCATATAGCCCCTAGTGGCTTTGGTGTTGCACCGATCAAGAGGGTACCGATAGATATGTTCTCTTTGGTTCGAATACGACCTATGTTTGAATAGGAAGCCACCAAAGGACCTTGAGAGGTTTTTAACGACCCTGATTCGAATATGATCCAAGTCGGACCCAAAAAGGGGTTAAGCTATGATTCAGATACAATCAAGAAGCCCCCTAGTGAGTCTGGCTTTGAGCCGATCAAGAGGGTTACGACAGCTATGTTCTGTTTGGATTGAATACGACCTATGTTTGAACAGGAAGCCCCCAAGTGACCTATGAGGTTTACAGCTAGATTCGAATACGATCATAAGCCGTACCAAAAAGGTTAAGCTAAATTCAGATATGATCAGCTCCTTAATAGTCACTTAAATAATGAAAATAGTAAAGATATATGATCTTTGAAGAGGAAAAAGACAGAAGTCCTGCTTTATTACTTATCATAATATATACAATGTCAAAGTATGTACATGACGAGAGCCGGTAGCTCAGGTGTAGTATGGCCGAAGCTGAGCAATGTTCCACGGCCGGCGGGTCTCCTCCTTCGACTTACGTGAGTCTTTGTGCTCTCGAACGTCAATGAGGTAATATGACCCGTTGTTTAAATTCTTGCTGACCATAAAAGGTCCTTCCCATGGCGGGGATAGTTTGTGTGCATCAGACAGATCCTGGATGAGCCGGAGCACCAGGTCACCTTCTTGAAAAGTCCTGGACTTAACCCGATGGCTGTGATAACGGCGCAGGTCCAGTTGATAAATTGCTGATCGAGCCTCCGCTAAATCTCTCTCCTCATCTAACAAGTCAAGTGCATCCTGTCAGGCTTGTTCATTATCAGCTTCAACGTAAGCCGCCACGCGAGGCGAGTCATGACGGATGTCACTGGGCAGCACTGCTTCCGCTCTATAAACCATGAAGAAAGGTGTATAACCTGTACACCTATTAGGAGTGGTGTTAATGCTCCACAGCACTGAGGGTAATTCCTCTACCCAACAACCTGACGTCCATTGTAAGGGAACCATAAGCCGGGGCTTGAGACCTTTTAAGATTTCCTGATTTGCTCGCTCAGCCTGACCATTAGATTGAGGGTGAGCTATGGAAGAAACATCAAGCCGGATATGCTCATGTTGACAAAACTCCTCCATAGCACCTTGGGACAAATTAGTGCCATTGTCAGTGATAATGCTGTGTGTAAAACCAAAGCGAAAAATCACCTTTTTCATGAACTGAACCGCCGTGGCTGCATCACACTTACTCACTGACTCTGCCTCAACCCATTTTGTGAAGTTGTCAACTGCCACTAAAAGATGTGTATTTTTATCCTTGGACCTTTTGAAAGGTCCAACCATGTCAAGCCCCCAAACTGCAAACGGCCAAGTGATTGGAATCATCCGCAACTCTTGAGCTGGCACATGCGCTCGTCGTGCAAATTTTTGACATCCATCACACCTACTGACCAGATCCTCTGCATCCGCGTGAGCCGTTAACCAGTAAAAACCATGACGAAAAGCTTTGGCCACAAGAGACTTTGACCCGGCGTGATGACCACAATTCCCTTCGTGAATCTCACGAAGTATTTCTTGACCTTCTTCAGGAGACACACAACGCTGAAACGCTCCAGTGACGCTGCGATGGTACAACTCTCCGTCAGAAATCATCATTGACTTGGACCGTCGGGTTATCTGTCGGGCCAGGGTCTCGTCCTTTGGCAACTCGCCCCGGGTCATGTAAGCCAGGAATGACACTGTCCAATCTGGCATAACATGAATAGCCGCCACTAACTATGCCTCCGGGCCAGGAATGGCCAAATCTTCCTCTGTAGGCAACTTAACAGACGGGTTATGTAAAACATCCAAAAAGGTGTTAGGTGGTACCGGCTTACGCTGAGATCCCAACGGGCTTAAGGCATCGGCCGCTTCGTTCTTTCTGTGGTCAATGTGTTCCACTTGATAACCCTTAAAATGCCCTGCAACAGCGTCGACCTCGTGGCGATAAGCCGCCATGAGAGGATCCTTGGAATCCCACTTGCCTGACACCTGTTGAGCCACCAAATCTGAATCGCCAAGGCACTGGACCCGGCTCAGACTCATCTCTTTAGCCATTCAAAGACCATGGAGCAAGGCTTCATATTCTGATGCGTTGTTAGTACAAGGAAACATCAATCACAACACATAACAAAACTTGTCCCCTCGAGGAGAAGTTAAAACAACTCCAGCCCCCGAGCCTTCCAACTGTCTAGACCCATCAAAAGGAATCGTCCAATATGTGTTGTCTGGTTTCTCCTCTGGCATCTGCAATTCTGTCCAGTCATTAATGAAGTCAACCAGCACTTGAGATTTGATCACAGTACGTGGCATATACTTCAAACCATGAGACCCAAGTTCAATAGCCCACTTGGCGACTCGTCATGTGGCTTCTCTATTTTGAATGATGTCTCCTAGAGGAGCAGAGCTAACCATAGTGATTGGGTGACCCTGAAAGTAATGTTTAAGCTTCCGGCTTGCCATGAACACACCATAAACGAGCTTCTGCCAGTGTGGATATCTTTGTTTAGATTCAATGAGCACCTCACTGACGTAGTAAACCAGCCGTTGGACCGGATGTTCCTTGCCAGCCTCCTTGCGCTCCACAACAATGGCCACGCTGACCGCATGTGAGTTAGCAGCTACATATAACAACAATGAAACTTTCTCAACCGGAGCAGCAAGAACCGGTGGCTCAGCGAGCTGTTTCTTCAGATCCTCAAAAGCAGAGTTAGCAGCATCACTCCAGACAAAGTCATCCGCCTTTTTCATCATTTGATACAAAGGCATCGCCTTCTCCCCTAACCGGCTTATGAACCGGCTTAAGGCAGCGACGCGACCCACCAAACGTTGAACGTCATTGATGCACACCGGTTTGGCCCGAGATGTAATTGCCTTAATTTTCTCCAGATTAGCCTCAATACCTCTGTTAGACACCAAAAAACCCAAAAGTTTACCAGCTGGGACTCCAAAAACACATTTGGCCAGGTTAAGCATCATCTTGTAGACCCGGAGGTTATCAAAGGTCTTCTTCAGATCAGTTACCAAGGTTTCCTTCTCTCTGGATTTTACTACTATGTCATCCACATAAGCATGAACGTTACGCCCAATCTGATTATGAAGACAATTCTGTACACATTGTTGATACGTCGCCTGGGCACTTTTCAGTCCAAAAGGCATAGACACATAGCAGAAGGCTCCAAACGGAGTGATGAAAGCCTTCTTCTCCTAGTCCTTAACTGCCATCTTGATCTGATCATAACCTGAATATGCATCCAAAACACTCAAACGCTCGCAACCTGCCGTAGTATCAATGATCTGATCAATACGAGGGAGAGCAAAAGGATTGGCCAGACAAGCCTTGTTCAAATCGGTGTAATCCACACACATCCACCAGGTGCCATTCTTCTTGAGTACAAGCACCGGGTTAGCCAAGCACTCTGGGTGAAAAACTTCAACAATGAACCCGGCCGCCAAGAGTCGGGCCACCTCTTCTCCAATGGCCTTGCGCCTTTCCTCGTTAAACCGTCGAAGAAACTGCCTGGCTGGCTTAAACTTCAGATCAATATTAAGAGTGTGCTCAGCGAGTTCTCTCGGGACACCCGGCATGTCAAAAGGTTTCCATGCAAAGATGTCCCGGTTCTCACAGATGAACTCAGTGAGCGCGCTTTCCTATTTTTGATCCAAGTTGGCGCCGATGATGAACTATTTGGATGAGTCGCCAGGCACAAAATCAACCATCTTGGTGTCATCAGCTGACTTGAATTTCAACACCGGTTCATGCTCCGTAGTTGGTGCTACCTCTTGAGCATTGCGTTGGATTTCCCCGAAGAGGAGAGGATGATGCAGCAAAGTAGTGTAAGTATTTCCCTCAGTTTTTGAGAACCAAGGTATCAATCCAGTAGGAGGCCACGCGCAAGTCCCTTGTACCTATACAACACAAAGAGCTCAATGCAACCAACGCGATTAGGGGTTGTCAATCCCTTCACGGTCACTTACGGAAGTGAGATCTGATAGAGATGATAAATAATATTTTTAGTATTTTTGGTATAGAGATGCAAAGTGAAAAGTAAAAGGCAAAGTAAAAACAAAGCAATAATAAAGTGATGGAGATTGATATGATGAGAAAGAGACCCGGGGGCCATAGGTTTCACTAGTGGCTTCTCTCAAGAGCATAAGTATTCTACGGTGGGTGAACAAATTACTGTTGAGCAATTGACAGAATTGAGCATAGTTATGAGAATATCTAGGTATGATCATGTATATAGGCATCACGTCCGAGACAAGTAGACCGACTCTTGCCTGCATCTACTACTATTACTCCACCCATCGACCACTATCCAGCATGCATCTAGAGTATTAAGTTAAAAACAGAGTAACGCCTTAAGCAAGATGACATGATGTAGAGGGTAGTTTCATGCAATATGATAAAACCCCATCTTGTTATCCTCGATGGCAACGATACAATACGTGCCTTGCTGCCCCTTCTGTCACTGGGAAAGGACACCGCAAGATCGAACCCAAAGCTAAGCACTTCTCCCATGGCAAGAACAACCAATCTAGTAGGCCAAACCAAACTGATAATTCGAAGAGACTTGCAAAGATAACCAATCATACATAAAAGAATTTAGAGAAGATTCAAATATTATTCATAGATAGACTTGATCATAAACCCACAATTCATCGGTCTCAACAAACACACCGCAAAAAGAAGATTACATCGAATAGATCTCCATGAGAGAGGGGGAGAACATTGTATTGAGATCCAAAAAGAGAGAAGAAGCCATCTAGCTACTAACTATGGACCCGTAGGTCTGAAGTAAACTACTCACACTTCATCAGAAGGGCTTGGATGATGATGTAGAATCCCTCCGTGATCGATGCCCCCTCTGGTGGAGCTCCGGAACAGGCCCCAAGATGGGATCTTGTGGATATAGAAAGTTGCGGCGGTGGAATTAGGTTTTTGGCTCCATATCTGATCGTTTGGGGTACGTGGATATATATAGGAGGAAGAAGTACGTCGGTGGAGCAACAGGGGGCCCACGAGGGTGGAGGGTGCGTCTGGGGGGGCAGGTGCACCCGCTACCTTGTGGCCTCCTGTTAATTGGCTTGATGTAGGGTCCAAGTCTCCTGAGTTGTATTCGGTGAGAAAATCACGTTCCTGAAGGTTTCATTCCATTTGGACTCCGTTTGATATTCCTTTTCTTCGAAACCCTAAAACAGGCAAAAAACAGCAATTCTGGGCTGGGCCTCCGGTTAATAGGTTAGTTCCAAAAATAATATAAAAGTGGATAATAAAGCCCAATAATGTCCAAAATAGTAGATAATATAGCATGGAGCAATCAAAAATTATAGATACGTTGGAGACGTATCAAGCATCCCCAAGCTTAATTCTGCTCGTCCTCGAGTAGGTAAATGATAAAAATAGAATTTTTGATGCGGAGTGCTACTTGGCATAATTTCAATGTAAATCTTCTTAATTGTGGTATGAATATTCAGATTCAAAAGATTCAAGACAAAATTTCATGTTGACATAAAAATAATAATACTTCAAGCATACTAACAAAGCAATTATGTCTTCTCAAAATAACATGGCCAAAGAAAGCTATCCCTACAAAATCATATAGTCTGGCTATGCTCTATATTCACCACACAAAGTATTTAAATCATGCACAACCACGATGACAAGCCAAGCAATTGTTTCATACTTTTTACATTTTCAAAACTTTTTCGATCTTCACGCAATACATGAGCGTGAGCCATGGATATAGCACTATATGTGGAATAGAATGATGGTTGTGGAGAAGACAAAAGGAGGGGAAGATAGTCTCACATCAACTAGGCGTATCAACGAGCTATGGAGATGCCCATCAATAGATATCAATGTGAGTGAGTAGGGATTGCCATGCAACGAATGCACTAGAGCTATAAGTATATGAAAGCTCAACAAAAGAAACTAAGTGGGTGTGCATCCAACTCGCTTGCTCACGAAGACCTAGGGCATTTTGAGGAAGCCCATCATTGGAATATACAAGCCAAGTTCTATAATGAAAAATTCCCACTAGTATATGAAAGTGACAGAATGAGAGACTCTCTATCATGAAGATCATGGTGCTACTTTGAAGCACAAGTGTGGTAAAAGGATAGTAACATTGTCCCTTCTCTCTTTTTCTCTCATTTTTTGGGCATTCTCTTTTTTTATGGCCTCTATTTTTTATTTTTCATCCGGAGTCTCATCCCGACTTGTGGGGGAATCATAGTCTCCATCATCCTTTCCTCATTTGGGACAATGCTCTAAAAATGATGATCATCACACTTTTTATTTTTCTTACAACTCAACAATTACAACTCAATACTTAGAACAAAATATGACTCTATATGAATGCCTCCGGCGGTGTACCGGGATATGCAATGAATCTAGAGTGACATGTATGAAAGAATTATGAACGGTGGATTTGCCACAAATACGATGTCAACTACATGATCATGCTAGCAATATGACAATGATGGAGCGTGTCATAATGAACGGAACAGTGGAAAGTTGCATGGCAATATATCTCGGAATGGCTATGGAAATGCCATGATAGGTAGGTATGGTGGCTGTTTTGAGGAAGGTATTTGGTGGGTGTATGATACCGGTGAAAAGTGCGCGGTATTAGAGAGGCTAGCAATGGAGGAAGGAAGGAAAGTGCGTATAATCCATGGACTCAACATTAGTCATAAAGAACTCATATACTTATTGCAAAAATCTAGAAGTTATCAAAGCAAAGTATTACGTGCATGCTCCTAGGGGATAGATTGGTAGGAAAATACCATCGCTCGTCCCTGACCGCCACTCATAAGGAAGACAATCAATAAATAAATCATGCTCCGACTTCATCACATAACGGTTCACCATACGTGCATGCTACGGGAATCACAAAGTTTCACACAAGCATTTCTAAAATTCACAACTACTCAACTAGCATGACTCTAATATCACCATCCTCATATCTCAAAACAATTATCAAGCATCAATTTTTTCTTAGTATTCAACGCACTCAAAAGAAAGTTTTTACAAATATTGAATACCAAGCATATTTATTATTAAGCAAATTACCATGCTATTAAGACTCTCAAAATAATCTAAGTGAAGCATGAGAGATCAATAGTTTCTATAAAACAAATCCATCACCGTGCTCTAAAAGATATAAGTGAAGCACTAGAGCAAAATTATATAACTCAAAAGATATAAGTGAAGCACATAGAGTATTCTATCAAATTCCAAATTATGTAAGGCTCTCTCAAAAGATGTGTACAGCAAGGATGATTGTGGTAGACTAACAAGCAAAGACTCAAATCATAAAAGACGCTCCAAGCAAAACACATATCATGTGGTGAATAAAAAATATAGCTCCAAGTAAAGTTACCGATAGAAGTAGACGAAAGAGGGGATGCCTTCCGGGGCAGCCCCAAGCTTTGACTTTTAGGTGTCCGTAGATTATCTTGGGGGTGCCATGGTAATCCCCAAGCTTATGCTCTTGCCACTCCTTGTTCCATAATCCATCAAATCTTTACCCAAAACTTGAAAACTTCACAACACAAAACTTAAAGTAGAAAATCTCGTGAGCTCCGTTAGCGAAAGAAAACAAAAGACCACTTCAAGGTACTGTAATGAAATCATTCTTTATTTATATGGGTGTTATACCTACTTTATTCCAACTTCTCTATGGTTCATAAACTATTTTACTAGCCATAGATTCATCAAAATAAGCAAACAACACACGAAAAACAGAATCTGTCAAAAACAGAACAGTCTGTAGTAATCTGTAGCTAGCGCAAGATCTGGAACCCCAAAAATTCTAAAATAAATTGCTGGACGTGAGGAATTTATATATTAATCATCTGAAAAAAATAATTAACTAAATATCACTCTCCAAATAAAAATTACAGCAGTTCTCGTGAGCGCTAAAGTTTCTGTTTTTTACAGCAAGTTCAACAAGACTTTCCCCAAGTCTTCCCAACGGTTCTACTTGGCATAAACACTAATTAAACACAAAAAACACAACCAAAACATAGTCTAAATAATTTATTTATTAAATAACTGCAATGAATAATATTGGGTTGTCTCCCAACAAGCGCTTTTCTTTAAAGCCTTATAGCTAGGCATTGATAATTTTAATGATGCTCCCATGAAAGACAAGAATTGAAGCACAAAGAGAGCATCATAAAACATGTGACAAACACATCTAAGTCTAACGTACTTCCTATGCATAGGCATCTTATAGGTAAACAAATTATCATGGCAAGCAAAAACTAGCATATGAATGGAAGAGGAAAGAAACAATAGTAGTCTCAACATAACGAGAGGTAATTTAGTAACATGAAAATTTCTACCACCATATTTTCCTCTCTCATAATAATTATATGTAGGATCATAAGAAAATTCAACAAAATAGCTATCACATAAAATATTTTCAACACGATCCATATGCATGCAAAGTTGACACTCTTCCAAAATAGTGGGATTAACATTAAATAAAGTCATGACCTTTCCAAACCCACTTTTATCAAAAATTTCATAAGATTGAACATTCTCCAAATATGTGGGATCTAAAGTTTACACTCTTCCAAACCCACTTTCAATAATATTGCAAACACTATTATCAATCTCATATTCATCATGGGGCTTAAATAAATTTTCAATATCATAAGAAGAATCACCCCAATCAAGATCGTTACAACAAGTAGTAGACATAGCAAAACTAGCATCCCCAAGCTTAGGGTTTTGCATATTATTAGCACAATTGACATCAAGAGAATTTATAGTAAAATCATTGCAATCGTGCTTTTTATTCAAAGATCTATCGTGAATCTCTTCATAAAGTAATTCATCACACTTTTTAGATTCATGAATTTCAAGAAAAACTTCATAAAGATAATCTAGTGCACAAAACTCACTAGCAATTGGTTCATCATAATTGGATCTCTTAAAAAGATTAGCAAGTGGATGAGGATCCATAGATCTTAGGTTCTCTGTTTAGTAATAAACAAACAACTATTCCAACCATATGAGCAAACAAGAAATGGACAAAAAGAGGCAAATAGAGGGAGGATAGAGAGAGAGAGAGGGAAAATAAAACGGCAAGGGTGAAGTGGGGGAGAGGAAAACGAGAGGCAAATGGCAAATAATGTAATGCGGGAGATAAGGGTATGCGATGGGTACTTGGTATGTTGAATTTTGCGCAGAGTCCCCGGCAACGGCGCTAGAAATTCTTCTTGCTACCTCTTGAGCACTGCGTTGGATTTCCCCGAAGAGGAGAGGATGATGTAGCAAAGTAGCATAAGTATTTCCCTCAGTTTTTGAGAACCAAGGTATCAATCCAGTAGGAGGCTACGCGAGAGTCCCTCATACCTACACAAAAACAATAGCTCAATGCAACCAACGCACTTAGGGGTTGTCAATCCCTTCACGGTCACTTACGAAAGTGAGATCTCATAGAGATGATAAATAATATTTTTGGTATAGAGATGCAAAGTGAAAAGTAAAAGGCAAAGTAAAAACAAAGAAATAATAAAGTGATGGAGATTTATGTGATGAGAAAGAGACCCCGGGGCCATAGGTTTCACTAGTGGCTTCTCTCAAGAGCATAAGTATTCTACGGTGGGTGAACAAATTACTGTTGAGCAATTGACAGAATTGAGCATAGTTATGAGAATATCTAGGTATGATCATGTATATAGGCATCACGTCCGAGACAAGTAGACCGACTCCTGCCTGCATCTACTCCTATTACTCCACCCATCAACCGCTATCCAGCATGCATCTAGAGTATTAAGTTAAAAACAGAGTAACGCCTTAAGCAAGATGACATGATGTAGAGGGATAGTTTCATGCAATATGATAAAAATCCCATCTTGTTATCCTCGATGGCAACGATACAATACGTGCCTTGCTGCCCCTTCTGTCACTGGGAAAGGACACCGCAAGATCAAACCCAAAGCTAAGCACTTCTCCCATGGCAAGAACAAACAATCTAGTAGGCCAAACCAAACTGATAATTCGAAGAGACTTGCAAAGATAACCAATCATACATAAAAGAATTCAGAGAAGATTCAAATATTATTCATAGATAGACTTGATCATAAACCCACAATTCATCTGTCTCAACAAACACACCGCAAA
Source organism: Triticum urartu (assembly GCF_056163025.1). Classification (NCBI taxonomy): domain Eukaryota; kingdom Viridiplantae; phylum Streptophyta; class Magnoliopsida; order Poales; family Poaceae; genus Triticum; species Triticum urartu. Next base: position 466,281,844 of record NC_141873.1, on the reverse strand, counting down.
AAGAAGATTACATCGAATAGATCTCCACGAGAGAGGGGGAGAACATTGTATTGAGATCCAAAAAGAGAGAAGAAGCCATCTAGCTACTAACTATGGACCTGTAGGTCTGAAGTAAACTACTCACACTTCATCAGAAGGGCTTGGATGATGATGTAGAATCCCTCCATGATCGATGCCCCCTCCGGCGGAGCTCCGAAACAGGCCCCAAGATGGGATCTCGTAGATACATAAAGTTGCGGCGGTGGAATTAGGTTTTTGGCTCCGTATCTGATCGTTTGGGGGTACGTGGATATATATAGGAGGAAGAAGTACGTCGGTGGAGCAACAGGGGGCCCACGAGGGTGGAGGGCGCGCCTCGGGGGGGGGGGGGGGGCAGGCGCGCCCCCCTACCTCGTGGCCTCCTGTTAATTGGCTTGGCGTAGGGTCCAAGTCTCCTGAGTTGTATTCGGTGAGAAAATCATGTTCCCGAAGGTTTCATTCCGTTTGTTCACCGTTTGATATTCCTTTTCTTCGAAACCTTAAAACAGGCAAAAAACAGCAATTCTGGGCTGGGCCTCCGGTTAATAGGTTAGTCCCAAAAATAATATAAAAGTGGATAATAAATCCCAATAATGTCCAAAACAGTAGATAATATAGCATGGAGCAATCAAAAATTATAGATACGTTGGAGACGTATCAGTTGGCTTCTTCAAAGATGTCATGTCTGTCGGGTCAACATTATCTTTATAAAACTTTAACTCCTCTGTCGCACAAACATATTCAGCATAAGCGGCATCACCTCCTTCACATTCCAGGGCTATTTTCCAGCTTCCATGTACTGTGATGGTGCCTTTATAACCCGGCATCTTGAGCTGCATATACACATAACACGGCCGAGCCATGAACTTGGCATAAGTCGGCCGTCCAAACAGAGCATGATATGGGCTTTTGATCTTAACCACCTCAAAAGTTAACTTCTCAGCCCTGGAATCATATTCATCCCCAAAGGCTACTTCCAGTTCAATCTTACCAACTGGGTATGCCGACTTACCACGCACAACACCATGAAAAACAGTGTTGGATTGTTTAAGACTCTTATCAGTCAACCCCATCCGATGAAACGTCTCGTAATAGAGGATGTTGATGCTATTGCCTCCGTCCATGAGCACCTTAGTGAACTTATATCCACCAACCTGAGGTGCCACCACCAAGGCCAAGTGACCCGAATTATCAACCCTGGGAGGATGATCTTCCCTACTCCACACAATAGGCTGTTCTGACCACCTCAAATAACATGGAATTGCTGGCTCAACAGCATTGACAGCCCTCTTATGAAGCTTATGGTCCCTCTTGCATAAACTAGTGGTAAATATGTGGTACTGCCCACTATTCAACTGTTTTGGGTTACTCTGATACCCGGACTGTTGCTGCTGTTGCTGCTGATTACTTTGGCCGGGTTGCTGATTATAGCCACCCTGGTTACCCGGATGGCCCTGACTGTGAAAACCGTCTCCGCCTGAACCGGCGCCCGGGCCATGAAAGCCGCCCCCGCCTGAACCGTCACCAGGTCCATGGCTACCATCAAACATGTTGGAATTTTTAAATGCCTTCATGATCGTACAGTCCTTCCACAGATGGGTAGCTGGTTTCTCCCGGGTGCCGTGTCTTGGATTAGGTTCATTCAGTAGTGGCTCGAGGGGGGGACCTGACCCGCCTGACCGAGGAGGCGGCCTACCCTTGCGCCGTTGGTTGTTGCCCTGTGTATTGGTGTTAGCCACAAACTCATCAGCCTTACGTTTATTACCTCCTTGATTCGTCGGGTTATGCTGGTGACCCTTGTCGTTGCCATTCTTCTTTCCCTTCCCTATCTTTTCTTCATCACACACGGGATCCTTGGTACTGTCAGAATCAGCATATTTGACCAGGGCCGCCATCAACTAGCCCATGTCATTACAATCACGCTTGAGCTGCCCCAGCTTCTGTTTCAAAGGTTCAAAACGACAATTTTTCTCCAACATTAAGACCGTAGAGCCGACATCCATCTTATCAGATGAATGTATTATCTCCTTGACCCGGCGCACCCAATGGGTCGTGGACTCACCTTCCTCCTGCTTACAATTAGTCACGTCCATGATTGACATAGGTTGTTTACATGTGTCCTTGAAGTTCTGAATGAACCGGGCTTTTAACTCCGCCCATGAGCCGCTGGAGTTGGGTGGCAACCCTTTCAACCAAGTGCGAGACGTTCCATCCAACATCATAGTGAAGTACTTAGCCATTGCTGCATCGCTGACCTCCAACAGCTCCATCGCCATCTCATAACTTTCAATCCATGCCCCAGGCTGTAAGTTGGCCGTGTAATTAGGCACCTTACGAGGCCCCTTAAAATCTTTTAGCAAGCTTTCATTACGTATAGCCAACACCAGGCAAGGGACACCTCCTATTCTTGTGGCCACTCCTGCCTTAACAGAGGTTGCCGGATAAGTCGGAAAAGCCTGATGAGCCGCCTTCTCAGCTGCCAGTTGAACCGCCCGCTCAGCCTCTTGACGGATTCTCTCTTGATCCGCCAAGTTAAGACCCCCCTGCACCGGCTCCTGCCTGCGCGGTTGGATACGGCGTTGAACATTGCTCGACATAGTGCCTGAGTCCATATGCCTGTTATAGCTCGGGCTCCGGCTCCGTCTTGGGCGAGGGGTTGAATGGATTCTGTCTCGACTGTAAGAGTACGCATCCTGCTGTGCCAGAGCCGTCTGAAGAAGCTCTCTCACCCTTCGTGTTTCAATTGCTGTCGAAGAGTCACGGTCCATTGGGAGAGCCGCCAAACGAGCCGACGCAGCGATGAGTTTCTCCAAAGGGTTAGAAAAGTGACCCGGTGGTATTGGTGTGTAATGAGGTGGAGCAGTATTCATACGGGGTGGTTCCATTGCCTGCGGTTGAACCGGCGCACTAGCCCCGGGTGTCGTGGTCCGGTTTGCGTCCGGCGGGTTACTCGGACCAGCCCCGGGTGTATGGAAGAGATTCTTAGGGTCGTAAGTCAGAGGCTGACGTGACTGAGTTTTCTGGTGCCTTCTCCTCATGACCTTGTTTGACGCGTTCAGATCCACCGACACCCGGAAAGTCTCTGCCTGAAGCTGCTGAGCACGAGCATCCAAAGGCGCCCGCTCCATGGCCATCCTGGCCTCTTCTCCTGCTAAATTTTCCTTGGCCTGTGCCATCTCTTCGCGCAACCGTGCCACCTCCGCGTCATGCTGAGCCTTATCCGCCGGCTCCACTACAACAGTCAACAGAGCCGTCAACTTATCCATGAGGTCCATTAGCACCTGAGCCGGGGGGCGCGTGGGGTCTCCTGACCCGGCTGCTGCCGACCCAGTGGTTATCGCTGCCGCAGCCGTAGAGTTCTGCCCGGGTTGAGTGCCAGCCATGAAAACTCCGGCTCGATTCGGCGGCTCAAAGAGGTCCGAAATACTGCTGCCATCGGAACAGCCCCCAAGCATGCCATCTTGTAACTGATACAAAGAATTTGTCTCGCCCGAGGACGACTCACCGTCAGAACAGATGGCCGTCTCACCGCCATCCACTGATCCTTCAGAGAATTCACCTCCATGGATGCAACCCACGAAGGCATGCCTCACGGCAGGTTGAGCCCGGGCGGATCTCGCACGCTGAGCCGTCTTGATGAGGTTGGTGCAAACGTCCGGCTCAGGGGCCGATTCGCCGATCCGGCCGATGAAGACATGGATTCCACCAAAGGGGACCCGGTACCCATACTCAATTAAGCCGGCCTCGGGGCCCCAGCCTTCATCGTTGATGTAGAGCTTGCCGCGATGACTTTTTGTCATCTGGCCCACAACGTATCCCTTGAGCCCTTCAAAGCTGCCCTTCAAGAACTCAAATCCACCGTGCGCTGGCCCCAAGGTGGGCGCCAACTGTCGTGGAATCGTCACGGCAGATGTCCTAGAAAAAGGACTTAGTCACAGGGCCATCGCAACTAGGAAGCTTAAAGGGGTTAATCAGGACAAAGGACACGAGAGGTTTATACTGGTTCGGCCCCTTACGGTGAAGGTAAGGCCTAGTCCAGTTGATGTTGTATTGCTATGTTTCGATGATCAAGCAGCAAATCTTCTAGCTTCGCTATCGATCTCTTGTTTCTTGTCCTAAGCCGCCGCCGGGTCGTCCCCTTATATACACGGGTTGACGCCTGGCGGCCTACAGAATACTGGCCGGCTCATAAAACGTGTCCGGCTCGGTGACTTCTTTTATATGCCTTTCTTTACAAGTCTTTGTCTACATATGGCGGTTCACAATATTGGGCCTTAAGCCGCCTCTGGGCTTAGGCTTTCTATAAGTTTTAATAAACTATCACCTTGAACATTTACTGGGCTTCTTCTCGTAACCCGCCATTGGGGTTTACCCGGCCCCTCCTGGGCGGGTCATACCTGGTAGCTATATCCCCAACAGCTAGTGTAATGCCCAGTCTTCCCGCACTTGTAACAGGTGACATGACTCAGATCCTTGTTAGCGGGTGTTGCTGGGTTGGAACGGTTCTGGTTGATGCTTGCTCCATTCCCATTTCCATTCTTGGGACCACTATGGTTATGTGAACTTCCTCCATTGTGATGTGGCCTCCATGGTTATGGGTGTATCCTCCTGAGTTCGGGGTAAAGCGAGGCTTCTGCTGAGCTCCAGAATTATACTTCCCTTGTCCATACTTCCTCTTGCGGCTCTCTATCTGCTGATGCTTCCCTTCAATCATAAGAGCCCTGTCTACCAACTCCTGGTAATTAGTAAATGTTGCTACCATCAACTGCATACTCACCCCATCATTTAGCCCTTCCATAAACTTCTCCTGCTTCGCGGCATCTATGGCCACATTATCCGGGGCATAATGAGCTAACTTGCTGAACTCATCCACGTACTGCCCCACAGTACGATTTCCTTGGCGTAAGTTGCGAAACTCACGCTTCTTCATGCTCATAGCTCCAGTTGAGACATGCAGTATGAAAAGCTTGCTGAAAGTGATCCCAAGTGACATTGGCTATAGGAAAAGTGGCTGTGTAATTCTCCCACCGTGAGGCTGTGGGTCCATCCAGTTGATGTGCGGCGAAACGCACCTTCTCAGCATCTGTGCAACCTACGGTGGTCAGCTCCCTTCCAATCCTGCGGAGCCAATCATCGGCAACAATCGGCTCGGTGCTACTAGAAAACACCGGCGGATTCAACCTCAGAAAACGGGCTAAGTTGTCAACTAGAGGTGGTGGCGGCGGGTTGTTGTTGTTGCCTTTATTCTGAACTAGTAGCTGCATCAAGGCATTCTGCTGTTGGATCAACTGAGTGAGCTCCGGTGGGAAGACAAATCTGGGGTCACGTCTCGGAGGCATCTGTTGGGTTTAGAGGGGAGAGATTAGAATAGAATGAGGTCTAAAGAGAAGACACTACCGTATGCACATGAGACGAACACATTTATATCACACCACTCAATTCAAAGAAGGGCATACAAACGATCTAACTACCGTTACAAAATACTCATGCTACCACTATATACATGGGGGAATACTACTGATAATATGGTGGTCAACTAGAAATTTTGATCGGTGGAAGACTCCATGATATCTGCTCGAGCTTCGTCTTCGTAATCATCATCACTACTGTCGGGGTTGGAATCTGTGTTGTCGATGATGATATAGTCTTTAGAATGGATGTCCTCCTCAGGTGTGATACATCTCCAACGTATCTATAATTTTTGATTGCTCCATGCTATATTATCTACTGTTTTGGACTATATTGGGCTTTATTTTCCACTTTTATATTATTTTTTGAACTAACCTATTAACCGGAGGCCCAGCCCAGAATTGCTGTTTTTTGCCTATTTCAGTGTTTTGGAGAAACAGAATATCAAACGGAGTCCAAACGGAATGAAACCTTCGGAAACGTGATTTTCTCATCAGATAAGATCCAGGAGACTTGGACCCTCCGTCAAGAAAGCCACAGGGCGATCACGAGAGTGGAGGGCGCCCCCCCTAGGGCACGCCCCCTGCCTCATGGGCCCCTCGAAGCTCCACCGACATACTTCTTCCTCCTATATATACCTACGTACTCCCAAACGATCGGGGACGGAGCCAAAAACCTAATTCCACCACCGCAACTTTCTGTATCCACGAGATCCCATCTTGGGGCATGTTCCGGAGCTCCGCCGGAGGGGGCATCTATCATGGAGGGCTTATACATCATCATCCAAGCCCCTCCGATGAAGCGTCAGTAGTTTACTTCAGACCTACGGGTCCATAGTTAGTAGCTAGATGGCTTCTTCTCTCTTTTTGGATCTCAATACAATGTTCTCCCCCTCTCTTGTGGAGATCTATTCGATGTAATCTTATTTTTGCGGTGTGTTTGTTGAGACCGATGAATTGTGGGTTTTTGATCTAGTCTATCTATGAATAATATTTGAATCTTCTCTGAATTATTTTATGTATGATTGATTATCTTTGCAAGTCTCTTCGAATTATCAGTTTGGTTTGGCCTACTAGATTGGTTTTTCTTGTCATGGGAGAAGTGCTTAGCTTTGGGTTCGATCTTGTGGTGTCCTTTCCGAGTGACAGAAGGGGCAGCAAGGCACGTATTGTATCGTTGCCATCGAGGATAACAAGATGGGGTTTTTATCATATTGCATGAAACTATCCCTCTACATCATGTCATCTTGCTTAAGGCGTTACTCTGTTTTTAATAATACTCTAGATGCATGCTGGATAGCGGTCGATGAGTGGAGTAATAGTAGTAGATGCAGGCAGGAGTCGGTCTACTTGTCTCGGACGTGATGCATATATACATGATCATACCTAGATATTCTCATAACTATGCTCAATTCTGTCAATTGCTCAACAGTAATTTGTTCACCCACCGTAGAATACTTATGCTCTTGAGAGAAGCCACTAGTGAAACCTATGGCCCTGGGGTCTCTTTCTCATCATATCAATCTCCATCACTTTATTATTGCTTTGATTTTACTTTGCTTTTACTTTTTACTTTGCATCTCTATACCAAAAATACCAAAAATATTATTTATCATCTCTATCAGATCTCACTTTCGTAAGTGACTGTGAAGGGATTGACAACCCCTAAGCGTGTTGGTTGCATTGAGCTATTCTTTTTGTGTAGGTACGAGGGACTCGCGCGTAGCCTCCTACAGGATTGATACCTTGGTTCTCAAAAACCGAGGGAAATACTTACGCTACTTTGATGCATCATCCTCTCCTCTTCGGGGAAATCCAACGCAGTGCTCAAGAGGTAGCAAGAAGAAGTTCTGGCGCCGTTGCCGGGGAGTTTGCGCAAAAGTCAACATACCAAGTACCCATCACAATCCCTATCTCCCGCATTACATTATTTGCCATTTGCCTCTCGTTTTACTCTCCCCCACTTCACCCTTGCCGTTTTATTCGCCCTCTCTCTCTCTCTATCCTCCCTCTCTTTCTCTATTTGCCTCTTTTTGCCCGTTTGCTTTTTGTTTGCTCGTGTGTTAGATTGCTTGTTTGTCGTGATGGCTCAAGATAATACTAAATTGTGTGACTTCACCAATACCAACAATAATGATTTCCTTAGCACTCCGATTGCTCCTCTTACCGATGCTGAATCTTGTGAAATTAATACTGATTTGCTGAATCTTATCATGAAAGATCCGTTCTCCGGCCTTCCTAGTGAAGATGCCGCTACCCATCTAAATAGCTTCATTGATTTGTGTGACATGCAAAAGAAGAAAGATGTCGATAATGATATTGTTAAATTGAAGCTATTTCCTTTTTCGCTTAGAGATCGTGCTAAAGCTTGGTTTTCATCTTTGCCTAAAAATAGTATTGATTCATGGAACAAGTGCAAAGATGCTTTTATCTCTAAGTATTTTCCTCCCGCTAAGATCATCTCTCTTAGAAACGATATTATGAATTTTAAGTAACTTGATCATGAACATGTTGCACAAGCTTGGGAGACAATGAAATTAATGATACGTAATTGCCCTACTCATGGTTTGAATTTGTGGATGATTATACAAATTTTTATGCCAGATTGAATTTTGCTTCTAGGAATCTTTTAGATTCGGCCGCGGGAGGCACTTTTATGGAAATCACTTTAGGATATGCTATTAAACTCCTAGATGATATTATGGTTAATTATTCTCAATGGCATACTGAAAGATCTACTAATAAAAAGGTGCATGCGATAGAAGAAATTAATATTTTGAGTGGAAAGATGGATGAACTTATGAAATTATTTGCTAATAAGAGTGTTTCTTCTGATCCTAATGATATGCCCTTGTCTACTTTGATTGATAATAATAATGAATATATGGATGTGAATTTTGTTGGTAGGAATAATTTTGCTAACAACGCGTATAGAGGAAATTTCAATCCTAGGCCTTATCCTAGTAATCCCTCTAATAATTATGGTAATTCCTACAACAATTCTTATGGAAATTATAATAAGATGCCCTCTGATTTTGAATCTAATATTAAAGAATTTATTTCTTCGCAAAAGAATTTTAGTGCTATGATTGAAGAAAAAATGCTTAAGATTGATGATTTGGCTAGGAACGTTGATAGAATTTCTCTTGATGTTGATTCTTTAAAGCTTAGATCTATTCCTCCTAAGCATGATATCAATGAGTCTCTCAAAGCCATGAGAATTTCCATTGATGAGTGCAAGGAAAGAACCGTTAGGACACGTGCTATGAAAGATGCCTTTATAAAAGCGTGTTCTTCTAGTTCCTATGAAAATAATGATGAAGATCTAAAAGTTATTGATGTGTCCCCTATTAAATCTTTGTTTTGCAATATGAATCTTCATAATGATGGGACTGAATATGATCCACCATTACCTAGAAGGCGTTCCAATAATTCTGAATCTTTTGATCTTGATGCTAAATTTGATAAAAGTGGGATTGAAGAAATTAAAACCCTAGATGTTGCTAAACCCACTATATTGGATTTCAAGGAATTTAATTATGAAAATTTCTCTTTAATTGATTGTATTTCCTTGTTGCAATCCTTGCTAAAATCTCCTCATGCTTATAGTCAAAATAAAGCCTTTACTGAACATATCATTGATGCCTTGCTGCAACCTTATGAAGAAAAACTTGAGTTGGAAGTTTCTATCCCTAGAAAACTTTATGATGTGTGGGAACCTACTATTAAAATTAAAATTAAAGATTATGAGTTTTATGCTTTGTGTGATTGGGTGCTAGTGTAGCTACTATTCCCAAAACTTTGTGTGATTTGCTAGATTTCCGTGATTTTGATGATTGCTCTCTAAACTTGCATCTTGCGGATTCCACTATTAAGAAACCTATGGGAAGAATTAATGATGTTCTTATTGTTGCAAATAGGAATTATGTGCCCGTAGATTTTATCGTTCTTGATATAGATTGCGATCCTTCTTGCCCTATTATTCTCGGTAGACCTTTCCTTAGAACGGTTGGTGCAATTATTGATATGAAGGAAGGGAATATTAGATTTCAATTTCCATTAAAAAAGGGCATGGAACACTTCCCTATAAATAAAATAAAATTACCATATGAATCTATCATGAGAGGCACTTATGGATTGCCTACCAAAGATGGCAATACCTAGATCTATTCTTGCTTGTTATGCCTAGCTAGGGGCGTTAAACGATAGTGCTTGTTGGGAGGCAACCCAATTTTATTTTCATTCCTTACTTTTTGATCCTGTTTAGTAATAAATAAATTATTTATCCTCTGTTCTGGTTGTGTTTTTTGTGTTTAATTAGTGTTTGTGCCAAGTAGAACCGTTGGGAAGACTTGGGGAAAGTCTTGTTGAACTTGTTGTAAAAAACAGAAACTTTAGCGCTCACGAGAACTGCTGTCATTTTTATTTGGAAAGCGATATTTAGTTAATTCTTTTCTCATATGATTAATAGATAAATTACTCATGGCCAGAAATTTATTTTAGAATTTTGGGGGTTCCAGATCTCGCGCTAGATACAGATTACTACAGACTGTTCTGTTTTTGACAGATTCTGTTTTTCGTGTGTTGTTTGCTTATTTTGATGAATCTATGGCTAGTAAAATAGTTTATAATCCATAGAGAAGTTGGAATACAGTAGGTTTAACACCAATATAAATAAATAATGAGTTCATTACAGTACCTTGAAGTGGTCTTTTGTTTTCTTTCGCTAACGGAGCTCACGAGATTTTCTACTTTAAGTTTTGTGTTGTGAAGTTTTCAAGTTTTGGGTAAAGATTTGATGGATTATGGAACAAGGAGTGGCAAGAGCCTAAGCTTGGGGATGCCACGGAAGGCATCCCCTCTTTCGTCTACTTCTCTCGGTAACTTTACTTGGAGCTATATTTTTATTCACCACATGATATGTGTTTTGCTTGGAGCGTCTTTTAAGATTTGAGTCTTTGCTTGTTAGTCTACCACAATCATCATTGCTGTACATACCTTTTGATAGAGCTATACATGATTTGGAATTTGATATACTCTATGTGCTTCACTTATATCTTTTGATCTTTATAGTTTTGCTCTAGTGCTTCACTTATATCTTTTAGAGCACGGTGGTGGATTTGTTTTATAGAAACTATTGATCTCTCATGCTTCACTTAGATTATTTTGAGAGTCTTATTAGCATGGTAATTTGCTTAAAATCCTAATATGCTTGGTATGCAAGATTAATAATAAAACTTTCTTATGAGTGTGCTGAATACTAAGAAAAGTTTGATGCTTGATGATTGTTTTGAGATATGGAGGTAATAATATCAAAGTCATGCTAGTTCAGTAGTTGTGAAATTGAGAAATAATTGTGTTGAAGTTTGCAAGTCCCGTAGCATGCACGTATGGTAAATGTTATGCAACAAATTTGAAACATGAGGTGTTATTCGATTGTCTTCCTTATGACTGGCGGTCGGGGACGAGCGATGGTCTTTTCCTACCAATCTATCCCCCTAGAAGCATGCGCGTAGTGCCGAGGTTTTTGTTGACTTGTAGATTTTTGCAATAAGTATGTGAGTTCTTTATGACTAATGTTGAGTCCATGGATTATACGCACTCTCACCCTTCCATCCTTGCTAGCCTCTTCGGTACCATGCATTGCCCTTTCTCACATTGAGAGTTGGCGCAAACTTCGTTGGTGCATCCAAACCCCTTGATATGATACGCTCTTTCACACATAAACCTCCTTATATCTTCCTCAAAACAGCCACCATACCTACCTATTATGGCATTTCCATAGCCATTCCGAGATATATTGCCATGCAACTTTCCATCATTCTGTTCATCATGACACATTCATCATTGTCATATTGCTTAGCATGATCATGTAAGACATAGTATTTGTGGCAAAGCCACCGTTCATAATTCTTTCATACATGTTACTCTTGGTTCATTGCATATCCCGATACACTGTCGGAGGCATTCATATAGAGTCATCTTTGTTCTAGTATTGAGTTGTAATCATTGAGTTGTAAATAAATAGAAGTGTGATGATCATCATTATTAGAGCATTGTATGAAGTGAGAAATAAAAAATAAAAAAGAGAGAAAGGCCATAAAAAGAGAAGGCCCAAAAAAGGAGAAAGGACGTAAAAAAGAAAAGGCCCCAAAAAATGAGAGAAAAAGAGAGAAGGGACAATGTTACTATCCTTTTACCACACTTGTGCTTCAAAGTAGCACCATGATCTTCATAGTAGAGAGTCTCTCATGTTATCACTTTCATATACTAGTGGGAACTTTTCATTATAGAAATTGGATTGTATATTCCAACAATGGGCCTCCTCAAGTGCCCTAGGTCTTCATGAGCAAGCAAGTTGGATGCACACCCACTAGTTTCTTTTGTTGAGCTTTCATACATTTATAGCTCTAGTGGATCCGTTGCATGGCAATCCCTACTCCTTGCATTAACATCAATCGGTGGGCATCTCCATAGCCCATTGATTAGCCTCGTTGATGTGAGACTTTCTCCTTTTTTGTCTTCTCGACATAACCCCCTCATTATATTCTATTCCACCCATAGTGCTATGTCCATGGCTCGCGCTCATATATTGCGTGAAAGTTTATAGGTTTGAGATTACTAAAGTATGAAACAATTGCTTGGCTTGTCATCGGGGTTGTGCATGATGAGAGCATTCTTGTGTGACGAAAATGAAACATGACTAAACTATATGATTTTGTAGGGATGAACTTTCTTTGGCCATGCTATTTTGAGAAGACATGATTTCTTAGTTAGTATGCTTGAAGTATTATCATTTTTATGTCAATATGAACTTTTGTCTTGAATCTTTTGCATCTGAATATTCATACCACAATTAAGAAGAATTACATTAAAATTATGCCAAGTAGCACTCCGCATCAAAAATTCTGTTTTTATCATTTACCTACTCGAGGACGAGCAAGAATTAAGCTTGGGGATGCTTGATACGTCTCCAACGTATCTATAATTTTTGATTGCTCCATGCTATATTATCTACTGTTTTGGACTATATTGGGCTATATTTTCCACTTCCATATTATTTTTGGGACTAACCTATTAACCGGAGGCCCAGCCCAGAATTGCTGTTTTTTGCCTATTTCAGCGTTTCGGAGAAACAGAATATCAAACGGAGTCCAAACGGAATGAAACCTTCAGAAACGTGATTTTCTCATCAGATAAGATCCAGGAGACTTGGACCCTCCGTCAAGAAAGCCACGAGGCGGTCACGAGGGTGGAGGGCGCGCCCCCTACCTCGTGGGCCCCTCGAAGCTCCACCGACGTACTTCTTCCTCCTATATATACCTACGTACCCCCAAACGATCGGGGACGGAGCCAAAAACCTAATTCCACCCCCGAAACTTTCTGTATCCATGAGATCCCATCTTGGGGCCTGTTCCGGACCTCCGCCAGAGGGGGCATCGATCACGGAGGGCTTCTACATCATCATCCAAGCCCCTCCGATGAAGTGTGAGTAGTTTACTTCTGACCTACGAGTCCATAGTTAGTAGCTAGATGGCTTCTTCTCTCTTTTTGGATCTCAATACAATGTTCTCCCCCTCTCTTGTGGACATCTATTCGATATAATCTTCTTTTTGTGGTGTGTTTGTTGGGACCGATGAATTGTGGGTTTATGATCCAGTCTATCTATGAATAATATTTGAATCTTCTCTGAATTCTTTTATGTATGATTGGTTATCTTTGCAAGTCTCTTCGAATTATCAGTTTGGTTTGGCCTACTAGATTGGTTTTTCTTGCCATGGGAGAAGTGCTTAGCTTTGGGTTCGATCTTATGGTGTCCTTTCCCAGTGACAGAAGGGGCAGCAAGGCACGTATTGTATCGTTGCCATCGAGGATAACAAGATGTTTTTTATCATATTGCATGAAAATATCCCTCTACATCATGTCATCTTGCTTAAGGCTTTACTCTGTTTTTAACTTAATACTCTAGATGCATGCTGGATAGCAGTCGATGAGTGGAGTAATAGTAGTAGATGCAGGCAGGAGTCGGTCTACTTGTCTTGGACGTGATGCCTATATACATGATCATACCTAGATATTCTCATAACTATGCTCAATTCTGTCAATTGCTCAACAGTAATTTGTTCACCCACCGTAGAATACTTATGCTCTTGAGAGAAGCCACTAGTGAAACCTATGGCCCCCGGGTCTCTTTCTCATCATATCAATCTCCATCACTTTATTATTTCTTTGCTTTTACTTTTTACTTTGCATCTCTATACCAAAAATACCAAAAATATTATTTATCATCTCTATCAGATCTCACTTTCGTAAGTGACCGTGAAGGGATTGACAGCCTGAAAGTGCAACTATCCCTAGGTGGTTTTGGTAATTCATAACAACATATAGCTCATTAAGCTAATACTATTCCAAGATAATTATTTCAGGAAAGCTCAATGATTGGCATGGCATGGATGTGAAAGTGGAACCCTCAAAATGCTAAGGACAATGGATTGGCTCAAGCTCAAAAGCTCAAGACTCTTCATTTTATATTTTAGTGATCCAAGATCACATTGAGTCCATAGGAAAAGCCAATACTATTAAGGAGGGATGAGGTGTTGCTTAATGAGCCTCTTGCTTCATGTGCTTAGTGATATGCTCCAAAAACCCTCAACTACTTTCCCACATCCACATATGACCTAAACTCTAAGCCAAACTCGGTCCTACCGATTCTTCCTATCCGGCGCCACCGAGTTTCACTTGTCATTAGCCACTGCCAAAACCCTAGCAATTCGGTTCTACCGATAAGGATCTCGGTCCCACCGAGATGGGGTTGCAAACTCTCTGTTTCCCTTTCGTAACTTTTCGGTCCCACCGAAATAGCGAATCGGTCCCACCGAGATTGCAATGTAAACTCAGTGTTTCCCCTTTGTAACTTTTCGGTCTCACCGAGTTCCACTCGGTCTCACCGAAAGAGCAAATCGGTCTCACCGAGATTACGTTATGCCCAAACCCTAACCGAATCGGTCCTACCGAGTTGCATGTCAGTCCCACCGAAATTCCTAACGGTCACTAGGTTTACTATTTCAGTCAGACCGAGTTTTCTGATTCGGTCCCACCGAGATTGGAAAACTGTGTAACGGTTGGATTTTGTGTGGAGGCTATATATACCCCTCCACCTCTTTCTCATTCAGTGAGAGAGCCATCAGAACACACACATCATTCCAACTCATATGTTCTGAGAGAGAACCACCTACTCATGTGTTGAGATCAATACATTCCATTCCTATCATACGAATCTTGATCTCTAGCCTTCCCAAGTTGCTTTCCACTCAAATCTTCTTTCCACCAAATCCAAATCCTATGAGAGAGAGTTGAGTGTTGGGGAGACTATCATTTGAAGCACAAGAGCAAGGAGTTCATTACCTACACACCATTTGTTACTTCTTGGAGAGTGGTGTCTCCTAGATTGGCTAGGTGTCACTTGGGAGCCTCCGACAAGATTGTGGAGTTGAACCAAGGAGTTTGTAAGGGCAAGGAGATCGCCTACTTCGTGAAGATCTACCGCTAGTGAGGCAAGTCCTTCGTGGGCGATGGCCATGGTGGGATAGACAAGGTTGCTTCTTCGTGGACCCTTTGTGGGTGGTTGATTCTTCGTGGACCCTTCGTGGGTGGAGCCCTTCGTGGACTCGCGCAACCGTTGCCCTTGGGTGGAGCCCTGTGTGGACTCGCGCAACCGTTACCATTCGTGGGTTGAAGTCTCCATCAACGTGGATGTAGGATAGCACCACCTATCCGAACCACGGGAAAAACATCCGTGTCTCCAATAGCGTTTGAATTCTCAAAACCCTTCCCTTTATATTCTTGCAAGTTACATGCTTTACTTTCCGCTGCCAATATACTCTTTGCATGCTTGCTTGAATTGTGTGATGATTGCTTGACTTGTCCTAAAATAGCTAAAATCTGCCAAGAACTAAAATTGGGAAAAGGTTAAGTTTTTATTTGGTCAAGTAGTCTAATCACCCCCCTCTAGACATACTTTCGATCCTACACAACCCCTAAGCGTGTTGGTTGCGTTGAGCTATTGTTTTTGTGTAGGTACGAGGGACTCGCGCGTAGCCTCCTACTGGATTGATACCTTGGTTCTCAAAACTGAGGTAAATACTTACGCTACTTTGCTGCATCATCCTCTCCTCTTCGGGGAAATCCAACGCAGTGCTCAAGAGGTAGCAAGGTGCAGGATCTCCCATGAATACTCCTAGCTTCTTCTTCAGGTATTCATTCTTCTCCAGTAACACTACAATTTTCGCCTCATATCCATCACGTGTAGACTTGAGTTCCTCTTCAAGCTCCATGTTCCTGGTCATTACCTTCTTCAGATCTATCATGTTGGCGCACATTTGGTTCTCCTGTCGACATATGTGCTGATTTAACTCCTGGATTAATGCTGCAATGGACTTGTCCCTCATGGTGCTGATCATCTCCCATCGCTCATCTCAGCACCCACATATCTGGTAGATGGTGTCCCCCAGATCCTTGTTGTAGACTTCGCCGATGCGTCCCATGGGGATGTGGGCTGCCATGCTCTTTCCTAGACTCCAGGTTGGTGCATCAAAGGAAAACTCTATGGGCTCAGTAACTGGCATGAATGTCCTTCCTGGAACATGAACTTGAATCATCCAACGCTCCTCTTCTGGTAAATTGGTAGTGTAGGTCCCGGTGAAGCTTGGTATTCCGATGTTCAGGTATCTAGTGTCTTCCTTCAAGTGTCGTCCAAAAGGGGTGTCTTCATCCAGTTGAGAAAACTTGTTCCTTGGGTCCGCCATCTATAGAGTGGAAAGTGGAGAAGAGTCAAAAATGAGTAGAGAAGAGTGACCTATGGCTTATCTTAGTGGTCTCGTCCTATAGTCAGCGTGTGCGCTGATACCATCTTGTAGCGATCCGACCTCAAACAGTCAAATCTCTATGTATAAGTGTCATCCCTGAATCGGTAATGCTGACACACACACAGTTCTTGAAGGATTTATAATAGAGTACAACCACACACTTATTACATCGAATGTCTCAAAAGGAGAACTGATTACAATAATATGGCTTAAGGCCATCTAAATAAGATAAAGTGCGGAAGCATCGAAGGTAAATGAGTGCATCAACTCCAACGGCATAGCTGAGTGCACGACAACGACCTAGCACACCTTACTCTTCGTCTGAAAAGTCTGCAACATAATACGTTGCAGCCCGAAACGGGTCAGCACATGGAATATGCTGGCAAAATAACACTATAGAGCAATGAACATGATAACAACTATATCTACATGCATATATGGCTGGTGGAGGCTCTATGGTTAACATTTTTGTGTAAAGCCAATTTTTCCCTACTGCAAAGGAATATATTTTATTTAACTACAAAGTTTGTTGAAAACATTGAGAGTGGAAACCCCATCTCAATCCCAAAATTAATAATCAATAACCCAACAAATTAATTAAGAGTGATGAGATCATCATAATAATTCAAGCATCAGATACTCAAGATGTCCATAACCGGGGACACGGCTAACCATGATTAGTTTGTACACTCTGCAGAGGTTTGTGCACTTTTCCCCACAAGACTTAATCTCCTCCGTTGGATTTCTCGCACTACATGGTGTTTGAGAAACGGATGACCGAGACATAGTCTTTCAGAAGCATTAACTCTTTTGACGGGTAAACCATACCACCTACATCCCCTGCATCTGCTAGTTTACCACTGAATGAGGTCACACAACATACTCAACTATGCCAGAGCCCATAATGGCTTGTGGCTACACACAGAAGTTTCTAGCATGAATAATCTTATGATCCCTTTGAGCCTGGGTGGCGGACCATAGGATGATCACACGGATTCCCCGGGATCTCCTTGGACAACACTGGATTCCCGAGGTGCCCACAAACAATCCACCCAGATGTGTATTAAAGCATCCACCTTAAATAAAACCTTAGTTCATAATAACCTCTCACATATGTCATGAATTCACCCAACCAAACCACGTCTACGAGCATATAGCATAGCAGTATAAGCATAACGTAGAAGTAACTCCCAGGGTTTGATTAAAAAGGGCAATAGGTAGTACCTCAACAACTACTTCCCAATACCCACATGTTAAGCAGATCCTACTCATGCAATGTTTAAGGGTAGAAACTAATGCATAAAAACTGGGTAATAAGGGATATGATCAAAGTTTTACTTGCCTTGCTGATGATCTGAAAACCCTAGTGACTCGTAGTAGCACGCTTCGCACTTTGGAAATTCTATCGCAAACAAACAATGGCATACATAAGCAATTAGGCATAGATGCAAGGGTAAAACTCAAATAAAAAGATCCAAACTGAAAGTCAAACTGAAGAGCTTCGATTTGCAAAAAGAATCAGTCAAATCGGAGCTACAGAACTCAAATTAATATCAAAAGAAGTTCAAATTCAAATCTGTTTGCAACCAAATTTTAATTTTTCAAAACCATGTTCAAGTTGATTAACTAGAAAGAGGGGTTCGAGACGAAGATTTTGGCATTGGTTTCACTGGATTTGGATGAAAGTTGCGAGGGTTTGAAGATCAGGGGCTAATCTGTGATAAAAATAAACGCAGATAGGTCCCTGGCCGAAAATAAAAGAAAAGAAAAACACTAACAAACGAACGTTCGCTAACAGAGACAAACGAACGAAAGACGTTCGTGAACAGAGACGTTCGGGTGAACATTCGCTAAATAGATCCGATCGGAAAACCGAGAAAAAGCTAAGAAAACCCTAACCCTAAAATTTAACCGATCTAGATAAAAAACCGAAAGAAAAACGGTGGCGGTTTTTACCGTTTCACGAAGAAAACCCGCGGTCAGCGGCAGCGGGATCCGGCAAACGGCGCGGCGGCTCAGGCAGCGGCGCTGTGGGGCGGCGGCGGCGACGGCACGCGGCGGCGTGGCGGCGGCAGCGTGGGCAGCAGGCGCCGCGGGTGGCGGCGAGTAACGACAGCGTCGGCGACGGTGGTGGCGCGGCTCGGGTTGGGGAGAGGCGGCGGGGCCTCGGCCCTATTTAAAGAGGCCGGGGGGCGGCTTGCGCGAGGGGCCGGCGCGGGGGCGAAGTCCGGCTCGGACTCCCCCTCGGTGTCCGTGCGGCGCACGGCGGCAAGGAAGGAAGGAGGCGGCGATGTGGGCTTCGGCCCGGCTCGGCTGGGCCTTTGACCCAGTCGGGCGGAAACTTTTTAAAAAAAAAATTCCGCTGTAGAAAAAATCCTAAAATGTAAAAAAATCTAAATAATGCCAAAAACAAATTTCATCGTCTAAATAAAATATTTAGAACAAAGTGAACATTTTTCTGGCCTAAGATGCAATTTTCAAAAAATGTATATTTTCCTAATTCAAAAAAATAGCAATAAAAATCCAAATAAACATTTATTTGATTTTAAAAAATTTCCTCCAATATTTCTCTCTCTTTGAAGAAGTCACATTATCTTCTCTCTTTTATTTTAATATTAGAAATATATGAAGAAAAAGATATTAAAAGCAAATTGATCCTCTTTTCAAATTTGAGAAAATTCAAATATGAAAATTTATGAAATCTCCAACTGTCTCCTTGGGTCCTTGAGTTGCTCAAGATTTCTAGTATCACCACCAAAATGCAGATAAAATATGATATGCATATGATGACCTATGTATAACATCCAAATTGAAAATTGGGATGTTACATGAGGATTCCTACTAGGACTCCCTAGTGCTAGTAGGATTTCACCTCCCACACGGAGTAGGAAAGGGGGAAGGGAGAAGGAAAAGGAAAGGGGGGCTTCTCCTAGTCCTAATCAGCCTCCTGCCTAAGGGGGGAGCACCAACCCCTTGTGGGCTGGTGTGCTTCCCTCTTATGGCCCATAAGGCCCGTAACTTCTCCCGGGGGGGGGGTCCGGTAACCTCCCGGTACTCCGAAAAAATGCCCGAACCACTCGGAACCATTCCGATGTCCAAATGCAACCTTCCAATATATGAATCTTTACCTCTCGACCATTTCGAGACTCCTCGTAATGTCCGTGATCTCATCCAGGACTCCGAACAGGCTTCGGTCATCAAATCACATAACTCATAATATAAATCGTCAGCGAAAGTTAAACATGCAGACCCTGTGGGTTCAAGAACTATGTAGACATGACCGAGACACATCTTCGGTCAATAACCAATAGTGGAACCTGGATGCTCCTATTGGCTCCTACATATTCTACGAAGATCTTTATCGGTCAAACCGCATAACAACTTACGTTGTTCCCTTTGTCATTGATATGTTACTTGCCCGAGATTCGGTCATCGGTATCATCATACCTAGTTCAATCTCGTTACTGGAAAGTCTCTTTACTCGTTCCATAATGCATCATCCCATAACTAACTCATTAGTCACATTGCTTGCAAGGCTTATAGTGATGATCATTATTGAAAGGGCCCAGATATACCTCTCCGACGTTCGGAATGACAAATCCTAATCTCGATCTATGCCAACTCAACAAACACCATCGAAGACACTTGTAGAGAATCTTTATAATCACCCAGTTACGTTGTGAAGTTTGATAGCACACTAAGTGTTCCTCCGGTATTCGAGAGTTGCATAATCTCATATTCATGGGAACATGTATGAAGAAAGCAATAGCAATAATCTAAACGATCATAGTGCTAAGCTAACGGAGGGGTCTTGTCCAACATATCATTCTCCAATGATGTGATCCCATTCATCAAATGACAACAGATGTCTATGGCTAGGAAACTTAACCATCTTTGATTAACGAGCTAGTCAAGTAGAGGCATGATACGTCTCCAACATATCTACTTCTTCTCACGCTTTTCCTCTTGTTTCGGACTCTAATTTGCATGATTTGAATGAAACTAACCCCGGACTGACGTTGTTTTCAGCAGAACTACCATGGTGTTGTTTTTGTGCAGAAATGAAAGTTCTCGGAATGGAACGAAACTTTTTGAGGATTTTTTATACCAATAATAATAATTTCTGGAGCCAAGACCCACCGGAGAGGGGCCCCTGGGTGGGCAAAACCCACCAGGGCGCGCTCCCCTCTCCTGGCGCGCCCAGGTGGGTTGTACCCATCTGGTGGCCCCGGTAATGACCCCCTGATACTATAAATTCACATTATTCCAGAAAAAAATCAGGGAGAAAGAATTATCGCGATCCACGAGACGGAGCCGCCGCAAAGCCCTGTTCCTCCTCGGGAGGGCAGATATGGAGTCCGTTTGGGGCTCCGGAGAGGGGGATCTTCGTTCTTCGTCATCACCAACCCTTCTCCATCGCCAATTCCATGATGCTCCCCACCGGGAGTGAGTAATTCCTTCATAGGCTCGCTGGTCGGTGAGGAGTTGGATGAGATTCATCATGTAATCGAGTTAGTTTTGTTAGGGCCTGATCCCTAGTATGCACTATGTTCTTAGATTGATGTTGCTATGACTTTGCCATGCTTAATGCTTGTCACTTTGGGCCCGAGTGCCATGATTTCAGATCTGAATTGTTTATGAATTCATCATTATAACCATGTTTTAGATCCGATCTTGCAAGTTATAGTCACCTACTACGGTTATGATCCGGCAACCCCGGAGTGACAACAACCGGGCCCACTCCCAGTGATGACCGTAGTTTGAGGAGTTCATGTATTCACTATGTGTTAATGCTTTGTTCCGGTTCTCTATTAAAAGGAGGCCTTAATATCCCTTAGTTTCCAATATCATCCAACAAGTCACTGATCCAATGCCTACGAATTTTTCCTTATTGTTTCTGCTAAGTTACTACTTCTATCATCACTGTTACACTTGCTACAAACTACTGGTATCACTGTTACTGTTATCATTGCTACTGTCATTGCTATCAAAACTACCAAACTACTTTGCTAATGATCATATTGTTGCAGATAATTAATCTCCAGGTGTGGTTGAATTGACAACTCAACTGCTAATACCTTCAAATATTCTTTTGCTCCCCTTGTGTCGAATCTATAAATTTGGGTTGAATACTCTACCCTCGAAAATTGTTGCGATCCCCTATACTTGTGGGTTATCAAGACCTTTTTCTGGCGCCGTTGCCGGGGAACATAGCTATATTTGTTGAGCCACTTGGGATTATTATCATATTATCACTATGAAGAATCTGGAGGATCCAAAGACTAAGATTTATCCCTCCGGAACTTAGTGGTTTTATTCACCATCAACACTTGATGTTCCTTGGGAAAAAAGATGGCGTCTCCCACCTCCCACCTCCCACCTCCCACCCCACCTCCGGCGATCTCCTCCCACCACCACTAAAACCCTAATCTTTCCCTACCAATCTCTCCGGCGTCTCCCCCCTCACTCAGGAGTCATGGTTTTCTCATCGGGATCAACCCTTGGCTTGGACTTCTCCAAGGGTTTGGAGTTTGCGGATAAAGTTTTCAGATCTACTGGTTTTTCGGTCCACCCTACGGAGGACACAGGTCACTTCAAGTTGGTGGTGTCCTTTAGCCGTCATGTTTTCAGGCTTGATGATCATTCTGTGGCGGCGGCTCTGGAGGCTGTTGTTGGTGGATCTACGATCGATTTGGGTGTCTCATGTTTACGTGACAAGGTTTATTCCTTCAACGTTTCTTCCAAGCAAGTTGGTTTCTTTATTGTTGATCTTCGATCTTTTGCTTGCTCGCAATTCAAATGTTATTTTAATTTGGGGCCGTGGAGGACCAAATTGGGTTCGTGAGTTTAAACTCTGGAAGTTGCAAAGTGATGCGGAATGGATCTTAGTTAGTCCATCTAAGAGACGGGCGGCGCTTGGGATGATCGCTATGCATAAACAACCGTCTAAGTCCTCTTTTAGATCTTCTGGTTCTGTGCAAAAGAAAATTTCTTTTGCAACATTCCAAAGCTATGATGCATGCAAGGGTTATAGATATCCAGCCACGCAGGATTGTATTGATACAGTTTCTGATGCTGGATATGTTGTCTTGGCAAATGAGCGTTTGATCATTCGACCATCGCCGCCGGCGAATCTCCAGTGGACTGTTGCATCTCCGTCGATTGTTTTCGGTTCTGTTGATCCGCCGTGGATTCAATGGAATTCACCTGAGGCTATTAGTTTGTTCTCGTCTGCTCTCGTTTCTCCTGCATCCCATGTTGGGCCAGCCCTGCATGACGGGCTACAGCCCACCACCCAGCCAATGGATATCCCGTCTACCCAGGAAGCTACTGATTTGTTTGATGAGATGGTCAATGACATGGTGGACCGTGTTCTAACTTGTTCCAACTGTCACCAGCGGGGCCACTTGTCGGTCTCTTGTCCTGTTTGCCTGGCTTGCTCACGTTATGGTCATCGTCGTCGGGATTGCATTAATTGGGCCCAGGATAATGGTTATGTTTGGAGAGTTAAGCACACAAAACAAAATCCAGAAAAATCTCCACTGTTGATTCCCATGCCCGCCACGAGTCAGCCTCCTACTCCATCGCCTAGGGACTCCTCGGGTATAGAGACAACCCACGCGCCGGTGCAGATGAGTCCCATCACGTCTTCACCCCTTCCCGTGCACCACCAACCTGCTCCACCTCCACCAGAGCAAGACATGGCAAACTTTCCCCTGGATCCTCTTGAGTTCCTTCCACCGGGGTTCGAGTTCATCGATGGAGGGCCAACCCGCGTGCCTCAGACTTTCTACTCTCCAGCCATTGCGCCGGACCATCGCCATGAGCAGTTTGCCATTGGCTTTGTTGAGCCTCCGCCGCCACCTGGACAGATTCATCACTTCCGGCAACTGGTTAGTGATTTTGTGATGACTCAGCTTCACCGTGACGTTCTTAGTGATCAGCAATGGATTGAGGGTGTTGGTTTGTTTGAGTTCCGATCTCCTGCATCTAGGCATGCCATTATAAATCATACTCCTTATGATCTTGGCAATGGTCACTTTGTTCGGTTTGTTCCTCATGATCAATGCATCAATCACAGAGCTATTCAGGGTTTTCATAGGGGCTGGATTATGATGTTAGGTGTTCCTTTGGATTACCGCACAGCACAGCATATTTCTAAGGCAGTTAGCACCTTTGGTCGTTTTCATATCTGGCATCAGGATGATCCGCGGCTAGTCAGGACTCTTGTTTATGTTTCTTTCCCAAGCCCTCAGCAAGTACCTAGGGATGTTGTCTATCGTGAGTATGCAGACTTTGGAGCTACGCGTCTTTCTTGGACAGCACCTATCTATGTGCTCTCTGCAGAATTTGCTGACATTATGCCAGCTGATGAAGATCCGATGCCTTTGAATGGAAACCCTCATCCGCTGCCCGGGAACATGCCTTTTGATGATGTTAACTTTGTCATGCCTGAGTTTCCAGAGCTGGGCTAGAATGAGGACCCTCATGCTCACAATGATGATCCGCAGCCTCATAACCAGCATGACAATGTCATTATTGAGGAGATTCATGAGGATGAAGCACTACCTGCTTCTCAAGAGTCAGTGGTTTTAGAGAACTCGGGGCCTGTTGATTCTGCTGAGGGATCTGTCAATAATCAGCAAGGTGTTGTGGCAGCCTATGTGCCTCCTTTGATCCAGCCTCATGTTGTTATTGGTCAAGTTCTGACAGTTTTTAGACCAGAGCTTCCTCCGGTAATGCAATGGACAAGATCTTTTTAGCGTATGATGCCAGTCTTTGATACAATGCACATTCCTCGAGGGTTACAGTTCTACAGTCCTTTTAAACCAATTCTACTGTCTAAGCGCTCTTGGGAGGTATCTTTCTCTTACTCTGCTATGAAGAACAAGCTAGTTTTTCATCCTTCACCTGTTCGTCGGATGGTGAATATTCCAAGGAAGCCTCCTGTTGCTCGTGCACTTTGTTTTGACAATGTTGCTGAGGATTGTGCCATGGTTGATCTAGCTTTGTCTGCTGTTGAGATGTATGCCTTCAATTTCTCTGCAGCCCCAAGTCAGCGTCCAGCTCATGCTCGTAAACCAAAGTCTGTGATTGTTGAGTCTGAGGTTAGGCGCAGTGCCAGGCTCTCAGCCCTACGTGATGGCTTCAGGCATTCTAATCCAGCCAAGTCCCCTATGAAGAAACCTGCAGCAAAGCCTCAGAAGAAGCGCAAGGTTACTGTGGATGGCGAACTACCACGGGCTCCTCCTCACGATGCAGATCAACCTACTGTGCCGCCGCCCACGCCAATCAATGTGCTGCAGCAGGTTGGTCTTCGCCTCGGCATTGGGCCGGAGAAGCTCACTAAGGAGAAGCTTGAGGCTTCTTCTTGCAAGTCTTCTGCTCCTCCTAGTTCCAATGATAGCTGATCGTTTCATTTGGTGGGGTTTATGGTTAACCCTTGTGAAAACCATTTATCTACACTTATCTTTTGGGCTTTGTCTGAACTTTTATGCTATCCCTTGGCTGAACTGGTACTGTCATTATGTGACAGTCTTTTGCTGTTACTTTATTATGGTCTGTAATGAATCAGAATGATGTTAGAGATTGGAAAGTTCTTTGTTGGAATGTGCGAGGTCTGAATTCAGATGACAGAAAGCGTGCAGTTCGTCAGAAAATCGATGAAAGTGCTTGTTCCATTGCTTGCCTCCAAGAAACAAAATGTGAGGTCATTGATCAGCGTTTCATCCGTAAGTGTTGTCCATGACGTTTCGATCAGTTTATCCATGTGCCTTCGTCTGGAGCTTCGGGTGGGTTGTTAGTCGTATGGAATACTGCTTTGTTTGCTGGAAAGCTAATTGAGTCCAATAGTTTTGGTATTATGGTGGAGTTCAAGTCTGTTCATAACTCCCAAACCTGGACTCTAGTTTCAGTCTATGGACCCTGTCAAAACCTAGCTAGAGATAATTTTATTAATTGGTTGCATGATATAATTATCCCTGATGATGCTAACTAGCTGTTACTGGGTGATTTCAATTTCATGCGATCAATGGAAAATAGGAATAAACCAGGTGGTGATATTAATGACATGTTCATCTTTAATGAGGTTATTGGGCATCTGGGCTTCATTGAATTACCTATCAAGGGCAGAAAGTACACTTGGACAAATATGCAAACTGCTCCTTTGCTTGAACAGATTGATTGGTTTTTTACAACCCCTTCATGGACATGTTCTTATCCTAACACTATGGTCCTACCTCTGGCTAGAACCACTTCAGATCATGTGCCATGTGTGGTGCAAATCAAAACCACTATTCCCAAGGCCAAAGTGTTTAGATTTGAAAATTACTGGACTAATTTGCCTAGTTTTCTTGATTGTGTCAGTGAATCTTGGAGTAGGCCAGTTCATAAGAGATCTTCTGCTGCTATAATATCTGCAAAGTTCAAAGCTCTCAGGCAGGCACTCAAACATTGGCACATTAGCCTTTCCACCGTCAAGGCTCTAATTTCCAACTGCAATAAAGTAATTCTTTGTTTGGATGGTCTTGAGGAGTTAAGGCCTTTGTCTGGGCCTGAGGAAAATTTCAGGAAAATTGTAAAGTTGCATTTGGAGGAAACTCTAAGGTTGCAATTTATCTACTGGAAGCAGAGATGTACCATTAGAAACATTAAAGTGGGAGAGGAAAACACCAAATTTTTCCATGCCATGGCCACAGAGAGATACAGGAATAACTCTATTTCTAGTATAACTTCTGATGATGGGCAAGTGACCTCTGATCATGCATCAATTGCTGGACTATTTTTGCAGGAGTTCAAGTAGAGGATGGGATGCACAAATAATACACAAATGGGTTTTGATATGCCAAATATTATCAAGAAAGTTCAGGGACTAGATGACTTGACCAAGCCCTTTTCTGAGGAGGAAATTGATTGTGTTATTAAGGAAATGCCTCCTGACAAAGCACCTAGGCCAGATGGTTTCACTGGCCTTTTTCTTAAGAAGTGTTGGCACATAATTAAAGATGACTTTCATCAACTGGTCAAAGAGTTGTCTGAGGGGCACCTTGATTTGGAGTGTATCAACAGTTCTCTCATAACCTTGATTCCAAAAAAGCTTTCACCTGAGGGTTTGAATGATTACAGGCCAATATCTTTGACAAATACCTGTTTGAAATTCCTCACTAAACTTTTGGCAAACAGGTTGCAGAAGGTCATCCTTTCCTGTATTCGTAAAAACCAATATGGGTTTATTAAATCCAGGTCAATTCAGGATTGTCTAGCTTGGTGCTTTGAGTATATCCACCAGTGTAATGCTTCAAAGAGACCAATAGTGCTGCTGAAATTGGATTTTACTAAAGCCTTTGACACTATTGAGCATGATGCCATTCTTAGAATCTTAAGATACAAGGGTTTTAATGACAAATGGATTTCCTGGATGCAAACTATTTTGTCTTCTGGTTATTCTTCTGTGCTTCTTAATGGTGTTCCTGGTAACCATTTTAAATGTAAGAGAGGAGTCAGGCAAGGAGACCCAATGTCACCTCTTCTTTTTGTCCTTGCTGCTGACCTGCTTCAGTCTGTTGTCAATGACATGTGCAGTAAAGGAATTCTGACTTTGCCAATCCCTTCCAATAGCCAGGATTACCCCATTGTTCAGTATGCTGATGATACACTAATTGTGTTGCCTGCTATTGATCATCAACTGCTTGCTCTTAAAGACATGCTTGATGTCTTTGCTGCCACAACAGGATTATCTGTGAATTTTACAAAATCCCTTATGGTGCCTATGAACATGTCATCTGATGAAGCTAACAGGTTGGCCTCAATTCTTGGATGTAGTATAGGAACCATGCCTTTTACTTACTTGGGTCTACCCATGGGGACTACAAGGCCCTGAATCCAAGACCTCATGCCCCTTGTGCATAGGATTGAAAGAAGATTGTCTGCCACTTCATGTTTTCTGAATCAAGGTAGTAGGTTGCAGTTGCTCCAGTCTGTTTTAACATCAATGCCCATATACTTCCTGTGCACACTAGTCATCCCAACTGGAATTTTGAAGCAAATTGAAAGGATTCAGAGACAATGTCTATGGAGAGGGAACTCTGATACTCCAAGACAATCTCTAGCTTCTTGGGACTTGGTATGCTTACCAAAAAACAAAGGGGGTCTTGGTGTGCTTAATCTCAGGGTGCAGAATGAGGCCTTGCTTATGAAGTTCTTGCACAAATTTTATAATCATCATGACATCCCCTGGGTTGGCCTTATTTGGAATGCCTACTATGCCAACTTTGTCCCTCATACTACCACACTCTGTGGATCTTTTTGGTGGCGTGATGTGTTTAAATTGGCTGACAAATATTGTCAGATGGCTACTCCAACGTTGGGTGATGGCAGGTCCATTCTCTTTTGGTCTGATAGATGGATGGTTGAGCTTAAGGGTTCCTGTCTCAGTGAAAAATTTCCCAGGCTCTTCTCCTTTGTTATTGATGAGCAGCTTTCAGTGTCTGATGTGCTTTCCCAGGAGTTTTTGTCAAATTTGCATTTGCCCCTCTCTACACAAGCCTTTGCTGAGCTTGAATGTCTTCAACAGCTGACTCATGCAACTCATGACGCATGGATTTGGCCTTTTCATAAGGGTTGTTTCAGACCCAAATCCTTCTATGTGTATGAGCATCAGCATATTATTGTTGATCCAATCTTCCAATGGATTTGGAAATATTCATGTACATTGAAAATCAAAATGTTTGGTTGGTTACTGCTGAGAGATCGTTTAAACACCAGAGACATGCTACTCAGAAGGCATTGGCATGTGGAAGATCATACTTGTGTTCTATGTCCATATCTGATCCATGAAGATCGTGCACATCTGTTCTTCTCTTGTAATTTTAGCATTAGAGTCTGGAATTACTTGCAGATTATCTGGGACCCACAACCTGGGATGACAACATACAACATGGCAGTAAAGGCTAGGAAGGATTTTGGGCATTCTTTCTTCATTGAAGTGGTCTTTACAGCAGCTTGGAACATTTGGATCTTGAGGAATGGCAAGGTTTTCAGGAATGAGACACCTTCTTTCAGCGCATGGAGACATAACTTCATCCATGACATAACCCTTCTTTCTCATAGGATAAAATGTAAATACAAGGATAGCCTTCTAACTTGGATCTCTAACCTTCCTTGGGTAGTGTTTTTCTTTGCCCTGCTTGGGTTGTAAGTTTGTAAGTATTTCTGTCTTCCTCTTTCCTTTACTTGTATGGACTTGTAATAGGACTTTATTCTTTGTTGTTTTCAATAAAGAGCTATGAGGCTGTTGCCTTGCAGTACATATTCAAAAAAAAAGATTTATCCCTCCAAGACGAGGGGAGGTAAGGAACTAACATCCAGTTCTGCTTTAGATTCACCTTCTGTTATGAGTAGACTTGCAACACCACCACATGCTATTAATTCTGATATGTCGCAAGTTATTGATGATGCTAGTACCTTGCTTGATAATGATGATGTGCGACTTGGTGAATTTATTGATAAACAAATTGCTAGAGTTATACAACATGATGTTGTTGAATCTGATGATGAGCTTGAAACTAAAACTCCTGAAACACCTGCTAGAACTAGCCTTCCTAGATATGAATTACCTAAGGTACCGGAAGGTTATGTTATGAGTGAAGAAGCAACTAGAGATATTCTTGCTTGCAATGAAAGAGATGATCTAGAGAAATTACTACAAAAGTATAAAGAAAAATCTTTGAAGGCTAGAATGAAAATTGATCCTAAGTTTGCTACTTCACCTATTTGTATTGTTGATAAGGATTATGAATTCTTTGTCGACCCAGAGCTAATTACTCTGGTTGAATCTGATCCCTTCCATGGTTATGAAACTGAAACTGTTGTGGCACATCTTACTAAGTTGAATGACATAGCCACCCTTTTTACTCATGATGAGAAAACTCATTATTACATTATTCTCAAATTATTTCCTTTCTCATTAAAGGGTGATGCTAAAGCTTGGTACAATACTCTTGCTCCTGGTTGTGTGCGTAGTCCCGGGGATATGGTTTATTACTTCTCTGAAAAATATTTTCCTGCTCATATGAAACAAGATGCCTTATAGGAAATATTTAACTTTGTGCAAACTAAAGAAGAGAGTCTCCCACAAGCTTGGGGGAGGCTTTGCTAGTTGCTTAATGCTTTGCCTGATCATCCTCTTAAGAAAAACGAAATACTTGATAAATTCTATAATGGACTAACCGATGCTTCTAGGGACTTCCTAGATAGTTGTGTTGGTTGTGTTTTCAGGGAACACACTATTGCTCAAGCTGAAGAATTATTGAATAATATATTGAAAAATTATGACGATTGGACTATTCCTGAACCACCGCCTAAAGCCACTCCGAAGAAGAGGGGTATATTATATCTCAGTCCTGAAGATATGCAAGAGGCAAAGAAATCTATGAAGGAAAAAGGTATTAAAGTTGAGGATGTTAAAAATTTTCCTCCTATTGAACAAATACATGGGATTAATACACCACCAATGCCTAAGTTGGTAGAGGTAAATTCTCTTATGAAGTTTAATGAAAATGATAATCCTCACAATATGCATCCTAGTCAATGCATCTATGAGTTTGAAATCTACATTAGAAAACAAGATCACTTCAATGCAAATGTTACGAAACAATTGAAATATAATTCTGATATGATTACCCGCTTGAGTGACTTTTTATTTATAATATCAAATGATGTTAGAGGTGTTGGAAAGCATGCTTCTATGGTTCAAACTCAATTAGAACAAGTTGCTAAATCACAAAGAGAATTACTTGATGAAATGAATCATAATATGCATGACTTTGTTGTTAGAGTTGAAATTAGAGGAGGTAAAATGACTCAGGAACCACTTTATCCCGAGGGACACCCTAAAAGAATTGAACAAGATTCACAAAGAGCTAACACTAGTGCACTTAGTTCTTCTAAAAATAAAAAGAAAAAGAAGAATGATAGGAATTCACATGCTCCTACTGAACCTGAAATAGAAAAACCTCCTGATAATGATAATGAAATTTCTATCTCTAATGCTGAAACTCAATCTGGTAATGAGCACTCACCTAATAAAAAGATAATGATGAGGTTCATCAAGACTCTCAACCAACAAATGATAAAGAACCAGATAATGATGTTGAGATAGAACCACCTGTTGATCTTGATAACCCACAACCTAAAAATAAAAGATATGACAAAAGAGACTTTGTGGATAGGAAACACGGTACAGAAAGAGAACCGTGGGTTCAAAAACCTATGCCTTTTCCACCCAAGTCAACTAAAAAGAATGATGATGAAGAATTTGAACGCTTTGCTGAGATGCCGAGGCCAGTATTTTTGTGTACTCGCTTGACTGATATCTTGAAAATGCCTCCTTATGCAAAGTATGTGAAATACATCATCACAAAATAAGAGAAAAATACCGGAAGCTGAAATCTCCACTATGCTTGATAATTATACTTTTAAAGATGGAGTACCTAAAAAACTTGGAGATCCGGCAATACCAACTATACCTTGCTCTACTGAAAAGAATTATGTGAAAACTGCTTTGTGTGATTTAGGAGCTGGTGTTAGTGTTATGCCTTTCTCTTTATATAAAAGACTTGACTTGAATAAACTCACACATACTGAAATATCTTTGCAAATGGCTGACAAGTCAACTGCCATACCTATCAGTATCTATGAGGATGTGCCCGTTGTTGTTGCTAATGTTACTATTTTGACTGACTTTGTTATACTTGAGATGCCCGAGGATGACAACATGTCGATTATCCTTGGTAGACCCTTCTTGAATACTGCAGTGGCTATTATTGATTGCAATAAAAGCAAGGCCACTTTTCATATCAACATACGGTGCACTTTCCGAAGAAACGATTCCAAGTGAATGGTATTAATGTTATTGAAAAATCTCTGACAATCACTATTGGAAGTTTTCAAATACCTATACCTACTGTCAAAAAGAAATATGAAATGCTTATTGTTGCGGAAATGCCTATCCCCATTAAGGTAACTTAGTGATTTACGGAAGTTATTTGGTTTCATACTAATCGAAAGTGGTTGTTAATAAGACTTGATCAACCTTATTAATGGATCATTTTTGAACGGTATGAAGTTGATGAATTTAGTAAGCACTACTTTCCATCCCTACTATTATTCTATGTTTTTATTAGTTAAATAAAATAAAATGCCATGTTTTGTCTGTTTTCTGAATTTCCCGTGCAATAAAAAAATGACCCAAAAATAAAAGTTCTCAGAATGCCCTGAAAATTTTATATGATTTTTCCTGAATATTTAAAGATTTTTGGTGCAAAAATAACCAGAGGGGGTGCACCAGGTGGGCACAACCCACCTGGGCGCGCCAGCACCCCCTGGCGCGCCCTGGGGGGTTGTGGTCCCCATGTGGGCCCCCTCACTTATGTCTTCGTCCCACATTGTCACTTACCCCCAGAGAAAATCACTCTCCTTCTCTCTCCCGAGTTCTTGCTCATTTTGCTGCCAATTTCGATCTCTTTGCTCGAAGCTCCATTTTCGAAACTGTTTCAGGAGATTGTTGCTTGGTATGTAACTCCACCGTTTGTCCAATTAGTTTTTGTTTTAGTGGTTTATACTTTGAATAATTAGCTACTCTTGGTGCTGCTGTAGATGTGCTTGCATGTTGAATTCTTAGTGTTCTAAGTAGTTTGAATGCTTGCTATGGCCTCTATGTATCCCTATGAGTAGTTGCTATTAGTTTTGTGAAGTTTTGTTGGAAAAATTTTGTGGACTAAAAATTCAGATTTTTGTTCATAGGAGAAATTGTACGCGGACATGAATATATTCAGGAAATATGGTTCAAGGAAGAACTCCAAGGGTGTTATTGGGGAGTCTTCTGACAATGATCTCCACCCTCGGAGGTTGGCGGAGGTACGGCCGTGCGAATGGCTGCACATCCCATTCCTGCAAGAAGCTCGAATTCATCAGGAGTTCATGCAATTCATTGCCAATGTCGGTCTCACCAACTTCATCGCAGATGAGTGTGACCAGCACTAAATCCTCACAAATATGTTTGTTCAAAGCTTTACTTTCCTGCCTAGAAATAATCCTCCTGAAGTGAGCTTTGACTTATATGCTGAAAATCATCAGATACCACTTACTGAGTTTTGTGACATATGATTGATCCCTTCTGATAGGAGCCTGGCGGAGCCTAGGCTGGCTGAGTTTGAGGATTTCTGTCGCACTTTGACGGTGGGTGATGAGAGGAGAGTGTCAGCCATCACTACCGATGGTTTACATTTTCCCGTTGTTCGTTACTTTGCATATTTCATTACCAAATGCTTTCTTGCTAGGGAGAAGGTGGGTGCACTTAGTTCAGCAGACCTTGCTGTTTTACGTCAT
This sequence comes from Triticum urartu, assembly GCF_056163025.1. Classification (NCBI taxonomy): domain Eukaryota; kingdom Viridiplantae; phylum Streptophyta; class Magnoliopsida; order Poales; family Poaceae; genus Triticum; species Triticum urartu. The sequence goes on along the minus strand of NC_141873.1, from coordinate 466,249,167 downwards.
GCCATTGAGGGCGACAACACGTATAGCTTAGGAGCTATCGTGGCTCGTCGCCTACACCTTAATAAATCTCAGGGCAAAATACATGGTGGGATTTATGCTACTCATTTGGCGGCTCACTTCGAGGTTGAGATACTCCCTCATGATTACCCTATGACCAAGGTGTACCTAGACCGTGCAGCCATGGATCACCATCACTTTCTTGCACATGATCGTCCTGACATTGCCATACCTTATAACTTGGTCTATAACATTGACACTCGTGATGTTATCCCCTTGCCTGCACCTGATTTGTTTGATTCTGTTGCCAGGGGCGGATACCGGATTATGCGTGCAGACATCCTCGCCTACTGAAACGCTCACGCTACTGCAAAGACTGCACAGGCACCTCCATAGTGGGATGAGTGGATGCATGCTCCTCAGGATCCATACTACCCTCCAGGCTACTGATTCACTACCAAGTTAGGCCAAAAGCCTAAGCTTAGGGGAGTACATGTTTCTCACCGACATTATATTCATGTTCACATATCATTCTATCTGTCGGTGTTCACACTTTTTCATTGTATCATCCATGCTTAGTTTTTTTCTTACTTTCTTCTTGTGTGTTTGAAAAACTTTAGAAAAACAAAAAAAAATTAGTTGTAGTAATTTACTTTCTATGCATGCTTAGTAGTGGCACTAAAAAGAAAATCCAAAAAGATTTCCTTGTTCTTCTTTTGCTTGTGGGGAGCTTTCCCGTGTAAATAGTTTTTCTCGTTTTTGTTTGCTTGCTAAAGAAAACCAAAAACTCCAAAAATATTTCAGTGTGTTTCTCTAAATTTATTTTCTTTTATTCGAGTTGTACCAAGGAGAAGACCACGATGAAAATGTTGAGTGGCTCTCATATGAATAACTGTTGAACTAATAAGAGCCCATTTTACCTTGTCTTCTCCTGTTGAATAAAATGTTTGCAGATTCCAGCTTAGTCCATGGCACTCTTGCACTATTATTATTTTCATATCATTCGGTCGTGCAAGTGAAAGGCAATAATGACGATATTCGATGAGCTGGCCGTGGCAAAGAGAAACTGGTATGAACTCGACTTGTCTTGTCTGTGTAAATATGTTTAACCCAGTGCCCATGATTCAGCCCGTTATGATTAAACATGTTTGCAATGACAATTAGAGATTATAGTTTCTCATGCCATGCATAAGTAGCTAGGAGTGGATAATGATTTATCTTGGATATCAACATAGCGTTAAAATGATTGTGATGTAGTATGATGATATGGTATCCTCCTCTGAATGTTCGAGTGGCTTGACTTGGTACATGTTCATGCATGTAGTTGAATCAAAACCAACATAGCCTCTATAATGTTTATGTTCATCGTGTTCATATCCTACTCATGCTAGTGTCCAATGTTACTTACGCATAATGCCTGTTCATGATCGTTGTTGCTCTCTAGTTGGCCGATTCCTGATGTCTACGACACAACCTTCTTCCAGTAGACGTTGTTGGGCCTCCAAGTGCAGAGGTTTGTAGGATAGTAGCAAATTTCCCTCAAGTGGATGACCTAAGGTTTATCAATCTGTAGGAGGCATAGGATGAAGATGGTCTCTCTCAAGCAACCCTGCAACCAAATAACAAAGAGTCTCTTGTGTCCCCAACACACCCAATACAACGGTAAATTGTATAGGTGCACTAGTTCGGCGAAGAGATGGTGAAACAAGTGGTATATGGATAGTAGATAAAGGTATTTGTAATATGAAATTATAAAAACACCAAGGTAGCAAGTGATAAAAGTGAGCATAAATGGTATTGCAATGCGTTGAAACAAGGCCTAGGGTTCATACTTTCGCTAGTGCAAGTTCCCTCAACAATACTAACATAATTGGATCACATAACTATCCCTCAACATGCAACAAAGAGTCACTCCAAAGTCACTAATAGTGGAGAACGAACGTAGATATTATGGTAGGGTACGAAACCACCTCAAAGTTATTCTTTCCAATCAATCCGTTGGGCTATTCCTATAAGTGTCACAAACAGCCCTAGAGTTCGTACTAGAATAACACCTTAAGACACAAATCAACCAAAACCCTAATGTCACCTAGATACTCCAATGTCACCTCGAGTATCCGTGGGTATGATTATACGATATGCATCACACAATCTCAGATTCATCTATTCAACCAACACATAGAACCTCAAAGAGTGCCCCAAAGTTTCTACCAGAGAATCACGACGAAAATGTGTGCCAACCCCTATGCATAGGTTCATGGGCGGAACCCACAAGTTGATCACCAAAACATACATCAAGTGAATCACGTGATATCCCATTGTCACCACAGATATGCACGGCAAGACATACATCAAGTGTTCTCAAATCTTTAAAGACTCAATCCGATAAGATAACTTCAAAGGGGAAACTCAATTCATTACAAGAGAGTAGAGGGGGAGAAACATCATAGGATCCAACTATAATAGCAAAGCTCGCGATACATCAAGATCGTATCACCTCAAGAACACGAGAGAGAGAGAGAGAGAGAGATCAAACACATAGCTACTGGTACATACCCTCAGCCCCGAGGGAGAACTACTCCCTCCTCGTCATGCAGAGCACCGGGATGATGAAGATGGCCACCGGAGAGGGATTGCCCCCTCCGATAGGGAGCCAGAACGGGTCTAGATTGGCTTTCGGTGGCTACAGAGGCTTCTGGTGGCGGAACTCCTGATCTATTTTCTGTTCTGGAAATTTTAGGGTACGTGAGGATATATGGGTGCAAGAAGTACGTCGGTGGAGCTTCGGGGGCCCCACGAGGCAGGGGGCGCGCCCCCCACCCTCGTGAGCACCTCCCTTGGCTCTTGATGTGGGGTCCAAGTCCATCCGGTAGCTTTCCTTCCAAAAATAACTTCTCCAGTTGATTTCGTTACGTTTCGACTCTGTTTGATATTCCTTTTTTTCGAAACACTGAAATAGGCAAAAAAACAGCAATTCTGGGTTGGGCCTCCGGTTAATAGGTTAGTCCCAAAAATAATATAAAAGTGGATAATAAAGCCCAATATTGCCCAAAACAGTAGATAACATAGCATGGAGCAATCAAAAATTATAGATACGTTGGAGACGTATCAGCATCCCCAAGCTTAATTCCTACTCGTCCTCGAGTAGGTAAATGATAAAAACAGAATTTTTGATGCAGAGTGCTACTTGGCATAATTTCAATGTAATTCTTTTTAATTGTGGCATGAATATTCAGATACATAAGATTCAAGACAAAAGTTCATATTGACATAAAAATGATAATACTTCAAGCATACTAACTAAGCAATTATGTCTTCTCAAAATAACATGGCCAAAGAAAGTTCATCCCTACAAAATCATATAGTTTAGTCATGTTTCATTTTCGTCACACAAGAATGCTCTCATCATGCACAACCCCGATGACAAGCCAAGCAATTGTTTCATACTTTAGTAATCTCAAACCTATAAACTTTCACGCAATATATGAGTGCGAGCCATGGACATAGCACTATGGGTGGAATAGAATATAATGTGGGGGTTATGTGGAGAAGACAAAAAGGGAGAAAGTCTCACATCAACGAGGCTAATCAATGGGCTATGGAGATGCCCACTAATTGATGTTAATGCAAGGAGTAGGGATTGCCATGCAACGGATGCACTAGAGCTATAAATGTATGAAAGCTCAACAAAAGAAACTAGTGGGTGTGCATCCAACTTGCTTGCTCATGAAGACCTAGGGCACTTGAGGAGGCCCATTTTTGGAATATACAAGCCAAGTTCTATAATGAAAAATTCCCACTAGTATATGAAAGTGATAACATGAGAGACTCTCTACTATGAAGATCATGGTGCTACTTTGAAGCACAAGTGTGGTAAAAGGATAGTAACATTATCGCTTCTCTCTTTTTCTCTCATTTTTTTGGGGCCTTCTCTTTTTTTATGGCATTTCTCTTTTTTTGGGCCTTCTCTTTTTTTATGGCCTTTCTATCTCTTTTTTATGGCCTTTCTCTTTTTTATGGCCTTTCTCTTTTTTATGGCCTTTCTCTTTTTTTATATTCCTCTATATGATGATCATCACACTTCTATTTATTTACAACTCAATGATTACAACTCGATACTAGAACAAAGTATGACTCTATATGAATGCCTCTGGCGGTGTACCAGGATATGCAATGAACCAAGAGTGACATGTATGAAAGAATTATGAACGGTGGCTTTGCCACAAATACTATGTCAACTACATGATCATGCTAAGCAATATGACAATGATGAATGTGTCATGATAAACGGAATGGTGGAAAGTTGCATGGCAAGATATCTCGGAATGGCTATGGAAATGCCATAATAGGTAGGTATGGTGGCTATTTTGAGGAAGATATAAGGAGGTTTATGTGTGATAGAGCGTATCATATCACAGGGTTTGGATGCACCGGCCAAGTTTGCACCAACTCTCAATGTGAGAAAGGGCAATGCATGGTACCGAAGAGGCTAGCAATGATGGAAGGGTGAGAGTGCGTATAATCCATGGACTCAACATTAGTCATAAAGAACTCACATACTTATTGCAAAAGTCTACAAGTCATCAAAAACCTCGGCACTACGTGCATGCTCCTAGGGGGATAGATTGGTAGGAAAAGACCATCGCTCGTCCCCGACCGCCACTCATAAGGAGGACAATCAAATAACACCTCATGTTTCCAATTTGTTACACAACGTTTACCATACGTACATGCTACGGGACTTGCAAACTTCAACACAAGTATTCCTCAAATTCACAACTACTCAACTAGCACGACTTTGATATTATTACCTCCATATCTCAAAACAATCATCAAGCATCAAACTTCTCTTAGTATTCAACACTCTATATGAAAGTTTTTACTAATCTTGTATACCTAGCATATTAGGATTTTAAGAAAATTACCATGATATTTAAGACTCTCAAAATAATATAAGTGAAGCATGAGAGTTCATCTATTTCTTCAAAATAAAACTACCACTATGCTCTAAAAGATATAAGTGAAGCACTTAGAGCAAATGACAAACTACTCCGAAAGATATAGGTGAAGATCAATGAGTAGTCGAATAATTATGCAACTATGTTATGACTCTCTAACATTTAAGAATTTTAGATCTTGATACTTTATTCAAACAGCGAGCAAAACAAAATAAAATGACATCTAAGAATAGCAAACATCATGTGAAGAAGCAAAAACTTAGGATCAACTGATACTAACCGATAGTTGTTGAAGAAGAAAGGTGGGATGCCAACCGGGGCATCCCGAAGCTTAGACGCTTGAGACTTCTTGAGATATTATCTTGGGGTGCCTCTGGCATCCCCAAGCTTGAGCTTTTGTGTCTCCTTAATTCCTCTCATATCACGGTCTCCCTAAATCTCAAAAGCTTCATCCACACAAAACTCAACAAGGACTCGTGAGATAAGTTAGTATAAACCATTGCCAAAACCTTATCATAATCTACTGTAGAAAATCACTAAAATTATTATTCAACATTGCATAATAAATGCCTCTGTATATTTAATAGTCATATCCTCAAATAGAATCATTAAAGAAGCAAACATATGCAAACAATGCAAACATAACAGCAATCTGCCTAACCAGGATAGTCTGTAAAGAATGCAGCAACATACATACTTCCATAGCTCCAAAAATTATGAAAGAAAATTCCCACTGTAGTAAATTTATCATAGCTTAATATGCAAAAGGTTTCAACATTTTATCACATTCTGAATTTTCTAGGGAATTATTGCAACAGTGGTAAACTTTCTGTTTTCAAACAGCAACATGTGGACTTCTAAAATAGGCATAGTAAAGGCTATCAATGCCACTTGTATTGAAATAAAAGATGAAAAACATTGTTCTAAATAACAGCAAGCAAATCCTAACAAAATAAATTGACGCTCCAAGCAAAACACATATCATGTGGTGAAAAAAAAGATAGCTCCAAGTAAAGTTACCGATGAACGAAGACGAAAGAGGGGGTGCCTTCCGGGGCATACCCAAGCTTTGGCTCTTGGCTATCCTTGAATATTACCTTGGGGTGCCTTGGGCATACCCAATCTTAGGCTCTTTCCACTCCTTATTCCATAGTCCATCGAATCCTTACTCAAAACTTGAAAACTTCACCACACAAAACTTAACAGAAAACTCGTAAGCTCCGTTAGTATAAGAAAATAAATCACCACTTCAAGGTACTGTAATGAACTCATTCTTTATTTATATTGGTGTTAAACCCACTGTATTCCAACTTCTCTATGGTTTATAAACTCTTTTACTAGACATAGATTCATCAAAATAAGCAAACAACACATAGAAAACAGAATCTGTCAAAAACAGAACATTCTGTAGTAATCTGGATCAAACGTATACTTCTAGAACTCATAAAATTCTCAAATAAATTGATGGACCCGAGGAATTTATCTATTAATCATCATTAAAAAATAATTAACTAAATAGCACTCTCCAAATAAAAATGGGAGCAATTCTTGTGAGCGCTAAAGTTTTTGTTTTCTTACAGCATGATCAACAAGACTTTCCCCAAGTCTTCCCAATGGTTCTACTTGGCACAAACACTAATTAAACACAAAAAACACAACCATAACAGAGGCTAGATAAATTATTTATTACTAAACAGGAGCAAAAAGCAAGGAACGAAAATAAAGTTGGGTTGCCTCCCAACAAGCGCTATCGTTTAACGCCCCTAGCTAGGCATGATGATTTCAATGATGCTCACATCAAGGATAAGAATTGAAACATAAAGAGAGAATCATGAAGAATATGACTAGCACTTTTAAGTCTAACCCACTTCCTATGCATAGGGATTTTGTGAGCAAACAACTTATGGGGACAAGAATCAACTTGCATGGGAAGGTAAGACAAGCATAACTTCAAAATTTTAAGCACATAGGGAGGAAACTTGATATTATTGAAATTCCTACAAGCATATATTCCTCCCTCATAATAATTTTCAGTAGCATCATGAATGAATTAAACAATATAACCAGAACCTAAAGCATTCTTTTCATGATCTACAAGCATAGAAAATTCACTACTCACCATATAAGCAAAATTCTTCTCATGAATAATAGTGGGAGCAAACTCAACAAAATAACTATCATGTGATTGGAAATTAAGATCAAGATGAAAAGTTTCATGGTTATCATTATTATTTAAAGCATACGTGTCATCACAATAATCATCATAGATTGGAGGCATGCTTCCATCATAATAAATTTTCTCATCAAAACTTGGGGGACAAAAAATATCATCTTCATCAAACATAGCTTCCCCAAGCTTGTGGCTTTGCATATCATTAGCATAATGGATATTCAAGGAATTCATACTAACAACATTGCAATCATGCTCATCATTCAAATATTTAGTGCCAAACATTCTATAGATTTCTTCTTCTAGCACTTGAGCACAATTATCCTTTCCATCATACTCACGAAAGATATTAAAAAGGTGAAACGTATGAGACAAACTTAATTCCATTTTTTTGTAATTTTATTTTATAGACTAAACTAGTGATAAAAAAACAAACTAAAAGACTCGATTGCAAGATCTAAAGATATACCTTCAAGCACTCACCTCCCCGGCAACGGCGCCAGAAAAGAGCTTGATGTCTACTACACAACCTTCTTCTTGTAGACGTTGTTGGGCCTCCAAGTGCAGAGGTTTGTAGGACAGTAGCAAATTTCCCTCAAGTGGATGACCTAAGGTTTATCAATCCGTAGGAGGCGTAGGATGAAGATGGTCTCTCTCAAGCAACCCTGCAACCAAATAACAAACAGTCTCTTGTGTCCCCAACACACCCAATACAATGGTAAATTGTATAGGTGCACTAGTTCGGCGAAGAGATTGTGAAACAAGTGGTATATGGATAGTAGATAAATGTATTTGTAATCTGAAATTATAAAAACACCAAGGTAGCAAGTGATAAAAGTGAGCGTAAACGGTATTGCAATGCGTTGAAACAAGGCCTAGGGTTCATACTTTCTCTAGTGCAAGTTCCCTCAACAATACTAACATAATTGGATCACATAACTATCCCTCAACATGCAACAAAGAGTCACTCCAAAGTCACTAATAGCGGAGAACGAATGAAGAGATTATGGTAGGGTAGGAAACCACCTCAAAGTTATTCTTTCCAATCAATCCGTTGGGCTATTCCTATAAGTGTCACAAACAGCCCTAGAGTTCGTACTAGAATAACACCTTAAGACACAAATCAACCAAAACCCTAATGTCACCTAGATACTCCAATGTCACCTCAAGTATCCGTGGGTATGATTATACGATATGCATCACACAATCTCAGATTCATCTATTCAACCAACACATAGAACCTCAAAGAGTGCCCCAAAGTTTCTACCGGAGAATCACGACGAAAACATGTGCCAACCCCTATGCATAGGTTCATGGGCGGAACCCGCAAGTTGATCACCAAAACATACATCAAGTGAATCACGTGATATCCCATTTTCACCAGAGATACGCACGGCAAGACATACATCAAGTGTTCTCAAATCTTTAAAGACTCAATCCGATAAGATAACTTCAAAGGGGAAACTCAATTCATTACAAGAGAGTAGAGGGGGACAAACATCATAGAATCCAACTATAATAGCAAAGCTCGCGATACATCAAGATCGTATCACCTCAAGAACACGAGAGAGAGAGAGAGATCAAACACATAGCTACTGGTACATACCCTCAGCCCCGAGGGAGAACTACTCCCTCCTCGTCATGGAGAGCACCGGGATGATGAAGATGGCCACCAGAGAGGGATTGCCCCCTCCAGCAGGGTGCCGGAACGGGTCTAGATTGGCTTTCGGTGGCTACGGAGGCTTCTGGCGGCGGAACTCCTGATCTATTTTCTGTTCTGGAAGTTTTAGGGTACGTGAGGATATATGGGTGCAAGAAGTACGTCGGTGGTGCTTCGGGGGCCCCACGAGGCAGGGGGCGCGCCCTAGGGGGGGCACCCTCGTGAGCACCTCCCTTGGCTCCTGACGTGGGGTCCAAGTCCATCCGGTAGCTTTCCTTCCAAAAATAACTTCTCCAGTTGATTTCGTTCCGTTTCGACTCCGTTTGATATTCCTTTTCTTCGAAACACTGAAATAGGCAAAAAATAGCAATTCTGGGCTCGGCCTCCGGTTAATAGGTTAGTCCCAAAAATAATATAAAAGTAGATAATAAAGTCCAATATTGCCCAAAACAGTTGATAACATGGCATGGAGCAATAAAAAATTATAGATGCGTTGGAGACGTATCACTTCCCAGTCTTAAATTGCTAGCCTTCGCCTGTACTAAGTGCGAATTCTGCTTGTACATCAAAAACCTTGAACCCAAGGTTATTACATATGAGTCCACCATACCTACCTATATACGGTATTACCCTGCCGTCCTAAGTAAATTTGCATGTGCCACATCTAAGAACTTATAAAAAAATTATTATCCGTTTTGTGTGCCTGGATCGTTCATGGAACGACAGGAGGTGGTCGATATCTTCCATGCTAAGCATGTTATCCTCAGGTCGAGTGTATATTCACTCGCCATCACACGAGGAAATGAGCGGTAATAGGGATGCCCAGTCCCAAACTGCAAAATACAAAAAAGAGTTCATCTCTTACATAATCAAACAAAAACTCCCAATGGAGTCAAAACCTTTACTTCCCGCCTGGGGACCGCCACTAGCGTGCTTAGCATGGAAGACATTGATAACTGATGGTTGTGAAATGAATCAGAAGGGTGCATGTCTCAAAATTTCATTTATCTCTATTTTAAAAATTGAGCTCTGGCACCTCTGCAAATCACTGCTTCCCTCTGCGAAGGGACTTTCTATTTACTTTTATGTTGTGTCATCACCTTCTATAAAGAAGCGCCAGAAACTGAGTAGAGCACAACGGTCATGATTTATGCATTGTGTATAGCTAATGTTGGGTGCATCGTGATTGGATCTTTTCTACCATGAATTATAATGTTTAGTCGCTGCTTGAACTTCGGAGGTTCTCTGCATTTATGTTTTGCGGTCTCAGAAAGGGCTAGCGAGATACCATTATTGTCATATTATATCATGGTTGTTTTGACAACGTGTTGCTGTTTTAGATATCTTATTATTGCTCGCTAGCTGATTATGTCATTGATATGAATCATTATAATCTTTAAGAGTTATTGTCAACATGGTTAGTTATAATGCTGGCTGAAAACCTGGGTGTTGTTTAAGCTTATTTATGAAAACAAGAGCAAAAGAGTTCGTAAAACTTTTTATTTCTCACTTTCAGTTTATCAACCGAATTGCTTGAGGACAAGCAAAGGTTTAAGCTTGGGGGAGTTCATACATCTTCAACGTATCTACTTTTTCTCACGCTTTTCCTCTTGTTTTGGACTCTAATTTGCATGATTTGAATGAAACTAACCCCGGACTGACGCTGTTTTCAGCAGAACTACCATGATGTTGTTTTTGTGCAGAAATAAAAGTTCTTGAAATGGAACAAAACTTTTTAAGGATTTTTTTATACCAATAATAAGAATTTCTTGAGCCAAGACCCACCAGAGAGGGGCCCCTGGGTGGGCACAACCCACCAGGGCGCGCCCCCCTCTCCTGGCGCACCCAGGTGGGTTGTACCCACCTGGTGGCCCCGTTGATGACCCCCTGATACTATAAATTCACATTATTTTGGAAAAAAATTAGGGAGAAAGAATTATCGCGATCCACGAGACGAAGCCGCCGCCAAGCCCTGTTCTTCCTTGGGGCGGGGGGGGGGGGCAGATCTGGAGTCCGTTTGGGGCTCCGGAGAGGGGGATCTTCGTTCTTCGTCATCACCAACCCTTCTCCATCGCCAATTCCATGATGCTCCCCACCAGGAGTGAGTAATTCCTTCGTAGGCTCGCTGGTCGGTGAGGAGTTGGATGAGATTCATCATGTAATCGAGATAGTTTTGTTAGGGCCTGATCCCTAGTATCCACTATGTTCTTAGATTGATGTTGCTATGACTTTGCCATGCTTAATGCTTGTCACTTTGGGCCCGGGTGCCATGATTTCAGATCTGAACCGTTTATGAATTCATTAACCATGTTTTAGATCTGATCTTGCAAGTTATAGTCACCTACTACGGTTATGATCCGGCAACCCCGGAGTGACAACAACCGGGCCCACTCCCAGTGATGACCGTAGTTTGAGGAGTTCATGTATTCACTATGTGTTAATGCTTTGTTCCGGTTCTCTATTAAAAGGAGGCCTTAATATCCCTTAGTTTCCAATATGGACCCTGCTGCCACGGGAGGGTAGAACAAAAGATGTCATGCAAGTTCTTTTAATAAAGCACGTATGACTATTTACGGAATACATGCCTACATTATATCGATGAACTGGAGCTAGTGTCGTATTGCCCTAGGTTATAACTGTCTCATGATGAATATCATCCAACAAGTCACCGATCCAATGCCTACGAATTTATCCTTATTGTTTCTACTAAGTTAGTACTGCTATCATCAGTGTTACAATTGCTACAAACTACTGCTATCACTGTTATTGTTACCATTCCTACTATCATTACTATCAAAACTATCAAACTACTTTGCTACTGATCATATTGCTGCAGATAATTAATCTCCAGGTGTGATTGAATTGACAACTCAGCTGCTAATACCTTCAAATATTCTCTGGCTCCCCTTGTGTCGAATCTATAAATTTGGGTTGAATACTCTACCCTCGAAAACTGTTGCGATCCCCTATACTTGTGGGTTATCAAGAAGGCATACTAGGGACACTCTCTTTGTCTGTGTATTCACACATGTAGTAAGTTTCTGGTTAATACAATTCTAGCATGAATAATAAACATTTATCATGATATAAGGAAATATAAATAGGGCATATTTCCTTCACGCACCATATCTAATAAAGTACGGTTACGATGTTTGGACACACCATTATGCTGTGGTGTTCCAGGTGGCGTGAGTTGTGAAACTATTCCACATTGTTTTAAATGAAGGCCAAACTCGTAACACAAATATTCGCCTCCGCGATTAGATCGTAGAAACTTTATTTTCTTATTACGATGATTCTCCACTTCACTCTGAAATTCTTTGAACTTTTCAAATGTTTCAAACTTGTGTTTCATTAAGTAGATATACCCATATCTGCTCAAATCATCTGTGAATGTTAGAAAATAACGATAGCCACTGCGGCCTTAAACACTCATCGGACCGCATACATCAGTATGTATTATTTCCAATAAGTCATTAGCTCGCTCTATTGTTCCGGAGAACGGAGTTTTAGTCATCTTGCCCATGAGGCATGGTTCGCAAGTATCAAATGATTAATAATCAAGTGATTCCAAAATTCCATCCGCATGGATTTTCTTCATGCACTTTACACCAATATGATCTAAACGGCAGTGCCACAAATATGTTGCACTATCATTATCAACATTGTATCTTTTGGCATCAATATTATGAATATGTGTATCACTACGATCGAGGTTCAATAAACCATTTATATTGAGTGTATGACCATAGAAGGTTTTATTCATGTAAACAGAATAACAATTATTCTTTGATTTAAATGAATAACTGTTTTGCAATAAACATGATCCAATCATATTCATGCTCAACACAAACACCAAATAACATTTATTTTAGGTTCAACACTAATCCCGAAGGTAAAGGGAATGTGCGATGGTGATCTTATCAACCTTGGAATCACTTCCAACACACATCGTCACCTTGGCCTTAACTAGTCTCTGTTCATTTTGTAAGTCCTGTTTCAAGTTACTAATCATAGCAACTGAACTAGTATCAAATACCCGGGGGCTACTATGAACACTAGTAAAGTACACATCAATAACATGTATATCATATATACTTTTGTTCACTTTGCCATCCTTCTTATCCGCCAAGTATTTGGGGCAGTTCCGCTTCCAGTGACCATTTCCTTTGTATTAGAAGCACTCAGTTTCAGGCTTGAGTCTAGCTTTTGGGCTTCTTCATGGGAGTGGTAACTTGCTTGCCATTCTTCTTGAAGTTCCCTTTGTTTCCCTTGGCCTTTTACTTGAAACTAGTGGTCTTGTCAACCATCAACACTTGATTCTTTTCTTGATTTCTACCTTCACCAATTTCAGTATCGCGAAGAGCTCGGGAATCGTTTTTGTCATCCCTTGCATATTATAGTTCATCACAAAGTTCTAGTAACATGGTGATAGTGACTAGAGAACTCTGTCAATCACTATCTTATCTGGAAGATTAACTCCCACTTGATTCAAGCGATTGTAGTACTCAGACATTCTGAGCACATGCTCACTGGTTGAGCTATTCTCCTCCATCTTGTAGGCAAAATATTTGTCACGGGCATGAGTCTGAAATACCAATTTCAGCTCTTGCAACATCTTATATGCTCCTTGGCGTTCAAAACATTTTTGAAGTCCCGGTTCTAAGCCATAAAACATGGCGCACTAAACTATCAAGTAGTCATCATACCGAGTTTGCCAAACGTTCATAACGTCTACATCTGCTCCCGCAATAGGTCCGTCACCTAGCGGTGCATCAAGGACATAATTCTTCTATGCAGCAATGAGGATAATCCTCAGATCACGGATCCAGTCCGCATCATTGCTACTATCATCTTTCAACTTATTTTTCTCTAGGAAAATTAATCATATTACTTAAGAACTCCCACTTAGATAGACATCCCTCTAGTCATATAATGATCACGTGATCCAAATTGACTAAACCATGTCCGATCATCACGTGGGATGGAGTAGTTTTCAATGGTGAACATCACTATGTTGATCATATCTACTATATGATTCATGTTCGACCTTTCGGTCTCAGTGTTTCGAGGCCATATATGCATATTCTAGGCTCGTCAAGTTTAACCCGAGTATTCTGCATGTGCAAAATTGCCTTGCACCCATTGTATGTGAACGTAGAGCTTATCACACCTGATCATCACGTGGTGTCTCAGCACGAAGAACTGTCGCAATGGTGCATACTCAGGGAGAACACTTATACCTTGAAATTTTAGTAAGGGATCATCTCATAATGCTACCATCGTACTAAGCAAAATAAGATGTATAGAAGATAAACATCACATGTAATCAAAATATGTGACATGATATGGCCATCATCATTTTGTGCCTTTGATCTCCATCTCCAAAGTACCGTCATGATCTCCATCGTCACCGGCATGACACCATGATCTCCATCATCTTGATCACTATCAACGTGTCGTCACATGCTCTTCTCGCCAACTATTGCTTTTGCAACTATTGCTATCGCATAGCGATAAAGTAAATCAATTATATGGCGCTTGCATCTTATGCAATAAAGAGACAACCATAAGGCTTCTGCCAGTTGCCGATAACTTTAACAATATATGATCATCTCATACAACAATTTATATCTCATCACGTCTTGACCATATCACATCACAACATGCCCTGCAAAAGCAAGTTAGACGTCCTCTACTTTGTTGTAGCAAGAACCGTTCTTACCTACGCATCAAAACCACAACGATTTTTCATCAAGTGTGTTGTTTTAACCTTCAATAAGGACCGGCCGTAGTTGTAACATCCCAAATTTACAATTTGGAATGTTATACATTAGATCATCATGCATATCATATTTTCTTGCATTTTGGTTGATCCTAGAAATTTCACGCAACTCAAGGACCCTCGGAGAGAGTTGGAGATTTCGTTATTTTCATATTTGGGGGTTTTCTCAAATTTTGAAAAGAGGATCATTTGATTTATTTATTTCATCTTCAATAATTTTTCCGATAACAAAAATATAAGAGAGGGAATAATATGACTTTCCCAAAATTGAGGAAAAATGAAGATTTAATAAATAGATCAAATTTTTGTTTGCAGGAGTTCTATTTGCATTTTATTTGGATAGGGAAAAATGCGCGTTTTCGAAAATTGCATTCTAGGTCCGGAGTAAAGTTCATTTTGTTCGGCTCATTTTTAGGAGTCGGGGAAAATTTACTTTAGAAATTTTGGAGCCCGATTAGATTTTCTTTTCTGTGTTCTTCTCCGCGCGAAACCGTTTAAAAAATCCAGCAGGCCAGCCGGGCCAAGGCCCAGGCCAGCCACCGCCTCCCCAGCGCAGGCAGCCGGCCGCGCCAGGCCATCGCGCGCGCCAGGCGCCAGAGGCAGGAGCCGCCGCCGCCCCTTTTTGATTCCTAGTAGGACTTTAGTCCTACTCCGTTTCCTCTTTTTCTTTCCTATTCCTACTCTATTTCTTGTCCCCTACCCCAAGAAACCCCCTCCCCTCACCAATATAAATACCCCAACACCCCCCCTCCAAATCATCAAACCAAACCCCAAGCCCTCCACCGCACCCCACCCCGCGCCCTACACCGCGCCACCCCACACCCGCGCCGCCGCACCTTGCCCACGCTGCCGCCGCCCTACGCCACGCCACCGGAGCCCCTCGCCAGAGGTTGCCCCGCGTCTCTTTTTCTCGGATCGTTTTCTTCTAATCGTTCCGATGCTTTTCTTCTCTTCTGATTCGTTTTCTAGATCGGTTTTTCGTTTCGGTTTTCTTCTCCGAAACCATAGATCGGATTCGTTTTCTTTTCCGATTTAGTTGCCTTTGGACCGTTCGCCGGACCGTTCGTCCTAACGAACGTGATCACCGGATTCTTCTAGGTTAACGAATGTCCGTTCGTCTAACCGTTCTTCTTTTTCTTCTCGTCGGATTTATTCCGCGATCGCGATCTCAGATCCGATCTTCGTTCTAGTTTATCTTCTCGCTCGTTTATCGGAATCAGGTGATTCAAGCGCCTGGAGTTTCGTTTCGAAGCCGCCGTTCCGTCTAATCAACTTAAACAAGTTTTTGCCCTGGTAAAATTTGACCTAGTTTCAACTTGCTAGAACCGAGTTGTTTTCTTCCGCCGTTTGTTTTCCGTTTCTTTGTTAGGTTCATTCTTTCTTTGCAACCGGAGTTCTTAAGTTGAACTTTCTGCTTCGATCTCTTGTTCGAGTTTTACCTGTGCATTAGATGAGTACTTATTGTGTGCTTGTTGTTTGTCCGCGATAGATCACCCGGATTGCGCCGCCTGTTACTTCGAAACCCTAGGACTCGCGGATCATCAGCAAGGCAAGTAACACTTTGATCATACCTTTTCTACAACCCATGTTTTATTGCATTAGATCAATCCTCTCACATTGCATGATTAGGATCTAATTAAATTGTGGGATGGGAAGTAGATGAGGTAGTACCTATCACCTGTATTATTATTAAGAAACCTTTGGGAGTTACTTCTATGTTTGCTTATTATGCCATGCTATGCTAGTAGACGTGGATTGGGTGAGTGATATCCATGACAGATGTGAGTTGATAATTTTAATGGTTTATCTAAGGTGGCAACTTAAACACACATTTGGGTGGATTGAGGCACCTGATGTCTATCAGGACTTGCCTGTTTTTTTTCGGACCGCCACCCAGGCTCAAAGGGATCATAAGATCTTTCATGCTAGAAACTTCCGTGTGCAGCCACAAGCCATTATGGGCTCTGGCATAGTTGACTAAGTTGTGCGAACTCTTACGGGGTGGACTAGCAGATGTAGGGGTTGTAGGTGGTACGGTCTACCCCACATGTAAGGTGCGAGCGCTTCTGAAAGACTGTGTCTCGGTCATCCGTCTTCTCATACACCATGTAGTGCGAGAAACCAAACGGAGGCGATCGAGTCTTGTGGGGAAAAGTGCGCAAACCTCTACAGAGTGTACAAACTAATCATGATTAGCCGTGTCCCCGGTTATGGACAACTTGAGTATCTAGTACTTGAATATCATGTGAATCTCAACATGTTACTTCTAATTAATATTGTTGGGTTTTAATTGTTCACTTAATTGGAGTAGGGAAAAACTGGCTTTACGCAAAACTGTAACCATAGAGTTTTCCACCAGCCATATATGCATATAGTATAGCTGTTTCATTCCATTACTCTCTATGTGTTACTTTGCCAGCATATTCCATGTGCTGACCCGTTTTAGGGCTGCAACTTCTCATGTTGCAGACTTTTCAGACGACGAGTAAGGTGTTTTAGGTCGTGGTTCTATACTCAGTGATGCCGTTGGAGTTGATGGACCCATTTATCTTCCGAGTCTTCCGCTGTTATCGACACTAGATGGCCTTAAGCCATTTTTATTGTAATAAGTTCTCTTTTGAGACAACGATGTAATAAGTGTGTGATTGCCACTCTGCTATAAATCCTTCGATGTACTGTGTGGTGTCAGCATTACTGATCCAGGGATGACACCTGAGCACAGAGCACTTGATCCATTCGGGTCGGGTCGCTACAGTAGTCAAACTCAATTCAACTAAATTTGGTGAAACTAACACCCGTCAGCCACCTGTGTGCGAAGCACGTCGGTAGAACCAGTCTCATGAACGCGGTCATATAATGTCGGCCCGGGCCGCTTCATCCAACAATACCGCTGAATCAAATTAAGACGTTGGTGGTAAGCAGTACGACTATTATCGCCCACAAGTCTTTGTGTTCTACTCGTGCATATAACATCTACCCATAGACCTGGCTCGGATGCCACTGTTGGGGAATGTAGTATTTCAAAAAAAATCCTACGATCACGCAAGATCTATATAGGAGATGCATAGCAATGAGACGGGGAGAGTGTGTCTACGTATCCTCGTAGACCAAAAGCGGAAGTGTTTAGTAACGCAGTTGATGTAGTCAAACGTCTTCACGATCCAACCGATCCAAGTACCGAACGTACGACACCTCCGTGTTCAGCACACATTCAGCTCGATGACGTCCCTCGAGCTCTTGATCCAGTTGAGGACGAGGGAGAGTTCCGTTAGCACGACGGTGTGACGACGACGATGATGAAGTTACGGGCGCAGGGCTTCGCCTAAGCACTACGACGATATGACCGAGGTATGTAACTGTGGAGGGGGGCACCGCACACGACTAAGAAAAATCTTGGAGTGCCTTTGGGGTGCCCCCTGCCAACGTATATAAAATAGGAAGGGAGAGAGGCCGGCCCTCCTAGGGGCGCGCCAAGTGTAGGGAGTCCTACTAGGACTCCCAAGTCCTAGTAGGATTCCCTTTCCTTTTCGGAGTAGGAAAGAAGGAAAGGAGGGAGAGGGAGAAGGAAAGGGGGGCACCCCTTCTCCAATTCGGTTTGGGCAGGAGGGAGGCGTGCGCCACATCGTGGCCCTTCTTCTCTCTCTCCACTAAAGACCAATAAGGCCCACTAAATTCCCCCGGCAAATTTTCGTAACTCTCCGGTACTCTGAAAAATACCCGAATCACTCGGAACAATTCCTATGTCCGAATATAGCCTTCCAATATATCGATCTTTACCTCTCGACAATTTCGAGACTCCTCGTTATGTCTGTGATCTCATCCGGGACTCTGAACAAACTTCAGTCATCAAATCAATTAACTCATAGTATAAATCGCCATCGAACATTAAACGTGCGGACCCTACGGGTTCGAGAACTATGTAGACATGAACGAGACACATCTCCGGTCAATAACCAGTAGCGGAACCTGGATGCTCATATTGGCTCCTACATATTCTACGAAGATCGTTATCGGTCAAACCGCATAACAACATACGTCATTCCTTTTGTCATCGGTATGTTACTTGCCCGAGATTCGATCGTCGATATCATCATACCTAGTTCAATCTCGTTACCGGCAAGTCTCTTTACTCGTTCCGTAATGCATAATCCCGCAACTAACTCATTAGTCACATTGCTTGCAAGGCTTTATAGTGATGTGCATTACCGAGAGGGCCCAGAGATATCTCTCCGATACACGGAGTGACAAATCCTAATCTCGATCTATGCCAACTCAACAAACACCTTCAGAGACACCTGTAGAGCATATTTATAATCACCCAGTTACGTTGTGACGTTTGGTAGCACATAAGGTGTTCCTCCGGTATTCGGGAGTAGCATAATCTCATAGTCAAAGGAATATGTATAAGTCATGAAGAAAGCAATAGCAATAAAACTGAACGATCAATATGCTAAGCTAATAGATGGGTCTTGTCCATCACATCATTCTCCTAATGATGTGGTCTCGTTCATCAAATGACAACACATGTCTATGGTCAGGAAACTTAACCATCTTTGATTAACGAGCTAGTTAAGTAGATACATACTAGGGACACTTTGTTTTGTCTATGTATTCACACATGTACTAAGTTTCCGGTTAATACAATTCTACCATGAATAATATACATTTATCATGATATAAGGAAATATAAATATCAACTTTATTATTGCCTCTAGGGCATATTTCCTTCAGAGGGAGCTGCGACCGTCTGTCGGCGAAGCTGCAACCATAGACGCATAATGCTACGACCGCCACTTTTCTTTGCTTGAAGCCAAAAAAGCGGGTGGTGCATCGGGCGCCTAGCGAAGCTGCAACCAGCAACACAAATGCTATGACGGGCATAGTTTTTTGCTGGAACGAGAGAGTTGTGACATTGGGGAGAAGATGTAAGCAAGGCAGAGGGATGGTAGAATCGGATTCGTCTGATACTAGAATCGATAAGCTTTTTTGCTATGATCGATGAATTTTGTTGCTGTGACCGGCTAACTGTCGATGCTTGAACGAGGTTTTGCCGACACGACGACAAGACAAGATGTTTCAACCGGCACGACACAAAGCTACAACTGGTGATGAATTTTGCTGGAATAGGGGTGAGCCACTTTTATTGGGATTAGTGACGGCGAGGCATTTTTGCTGGAAGTGACAAGCATTTTTGCTATGACCAGCTAGAATTTTGCTCCGGCTGACAATTGAGGCAAGGGTACACCGTGAGCTTGTCGACAGGTGCTGCGGCCAACGACCGTCGCCACCTGAGTTGCTACCGTCACACTGGAGCTGCAACCGTGGTACACGTTGTTGCATGCGTGAAGCCGATGAGGAACCAGGAGACGACAAGGTGGAGGTAATTGCTTCGCCGACGACAATGGGGCTACGAACGTCGGCGGCGACGAGGCGGCGAGTGGGGCAGCAATAGTTCAGACGGGGGCTAGGTGGGCCAACGACGTGAGCTGGGGGCGGTGCTCTCTTTTCTCCCTTTTTCCCTTGCGGATGATGGCGAAAGGGGAGGTAGGGAATAGTTCTAAAATTGTTCGGACGGCTTGGTCTGGACATTTGCGGTTGTTTTGATGATCCGTGTTTGAGGATGCTTTGAAGCTTGTTTCAAGCCACATATACATAATTTGTGCCATTGTATTCAAGTCGGTAGTTGGCTTGCTGAAAAAAACATGTTTTCTATAAAATGAAACAAGATTTTGGATAGCGCCATTGGTACAACTCTAGTCCCGACGACGTTTGTCGTTAGTTGCAAGTTGTTTGTTTATTTGTGTGATTTTGTTGGCTTTGTTTGGCAGTACTATCTCTGTCCTGGTTTATTGATGTCCTTCGTATTTTATGTCAAATTTTGATCATAAATTTAACTAATAAAATGTTAATGAATGTCGTAAAAAGTTATATCGTTGGATTCGTATTTAAACATAGTTTTAAATGATATAATTTTTGGTGACATGCATTGTCATTTTGTTAGTTAAATCTATAATAAAAAATTGGCACTAAATACGAAGGGAAGGAGGTAGTAGATCCATATTTCCTGTACAAAACCCCCGCAACCAAAAAAATTATTGTACTAATTATGTATCAGAAGTTATTTGCCGTGTACAGGACACACGTTCGTTGCACACGCTCACTCAACAATCACTTTATTTCAGAGGCAATTGTCACATTTGTATAAGTCATCACCAGAATTAGCGAAAGTCACAACATTTGATATTCTTCGCACCTGGTTGTGCTCACTCTTCTTTGAGTGAAGTATATGCGTGCAACAGATAAATGCATTCTGTTTGGATAGACAGCCATATGGATTTTTTTCGGAATTAAATACTGAATATTTAACTAGATATACTAATATTATAAAGACAGATTCTTTATTATTTCCTATTAACGCAAAGTGAATAACTGATTGAGTAGCAATACCGATAAAAAGAACTCTGAGCCATAGGTTTAGAAAAAAGACAGCCACATACAGGACGGTAATATAAATTTGTTATTTGGTTCATTTTAAAAAAAATCATTTGTCCAGTTCACCAAACACTAATGCATAATTACTGTCATTCTCCTAAGTAGTTGAATCTTTCCCTCAGCTGACTCACTTGTTTCCTTCTTACACCCAACAGCATCTCAATGTGTACACATCAATGACGACTTCTTAACACAATTATCAACGAAAGGAAGCAATCTGTTTCCGTGGCAGACAGAAGAAATTCCTAGAAAAGCAAAAATGACATCAAAGTAATCTGTATCGTTGTCAGTAGCAGAATACTGAAAAGGTTGATATGGACAGGAAGCAAAACATTTCACTTGCAGTTTATCTAGTTTTGTCGCTGTGCTCGTGTTGTACTTTGTGTTTGCTCGCTCTCGATAACGTCTCTATGGAGTTTCCGTTACCAAGTATCTGAAATTACACCTGTAATAGTTTCTCCTTCATAACCTTTTCTAGAGTTTCTTGATCAATTTTTTCTTTGGAACAAAGGCTCAAGAAGAGCCCACCTTCAAATTAACAAAGCCATCTACTTGTAGGAGTACAAGAACTTTTCTGTTGGTGTAATAGTTTCCCGGTCAATTGATGCAGATTCGACATACTTTACCCTCCCCAAACTTTTCAATTGTGGGATAGCATGGTTGAAATTCGATTAAAGTACTGATAATAGCATTTCCTGTTTTACGGCTCAGCAAAGACTTGCAGAAGTTGGCATAATGATGTGTGATTCCCATGTTTCCCGCCTTTTCTACTTACAATGTATTGCATTTGTTGAGTCTTCATTGCCTTTAGTCCTCTTGTCATTATCTCATCAGAAATTGCCGCAAGAATCCGTCATTGTATTTGGCAAGTGGTAACAAAAGGATGGTGAAGTCGATTGAAAAACCTTGGGAGCACATTTACGCAACTTTTCATGCTCCAGTGTGAGTAATTTTTCATTATTTCTTCCTTATAAGCTAAACTAAATGCGCATCAAATTTAGAACTTTCATGAAAGTGATCCTTTCATGTGCATTGTAGCTTGTTGGTTTGATTTCATTGCTATCGGTAGACCACTCCCCCGATCCCGTAATGCGGTTTCTAGTTTTGTCTTAAGTAAATTATCTGATGACCATTCACCTCCTTTATCATTGTATTGTATGAAAAAGTAATAGCAGTTTTATTTGTAATCGCCACCTCGTGATATTTGTTAGTAGATTATACAGCTTAAAAGCTTTCAAATGTACACATAAATATCTCGTTAGTATATGATATGTAATTGTTTTAATATTTTTCTAGATGCATGAATTGTAATCGCCATGGAAAAGCAAACACTTATTCTTAGTAATGTTTTAGCAATG
This sequence comes from Triticum urartu, assembly GCF_056163025.1. Lineage (NCBI taxonomy): Eukaryota > Viridiplantae > Streptophyta > Magnoliopsida > Poales > Poaceae > Triticum > Triticum urartu. The sequence goes on along the minus strand of NC_141873.1, from coordinate 466,226,747 downwards.
GATGGTACCGTTGTTAAATAGACAAATAAAGTACATGTTTGCCTGTCAAGATCATATTGATGCTTATAAATTCATGGGCTGATCGAATCTTACATTGTCACTATTTTCATTTTAGTATTTCATTTTTGACCTCTTCATGATTATTCACTCTTTGTTCTTGGACACCATACTGATGTTGTCTTCAAAACTATTTTAAAGGATAGTTCTTTATTGATAGTGTACATACAATTTTTTTATGAGAAATCATGATGTGGACAAGTATTACCTTGGCATTACTTGACGCTGAAATAGATGTATACTAAAGGAAAAAAACAAATGTCTTGCAATCACTTCATGTCTCTGCATTACTGCTACGTGTCACCGTAGTTGCTGTGGATGCACTGCAGTCTGGCTTGGTGTCAGGCGTCACGGCCTGTGTTGATAGCCAACTTGTGTGTTTGGAATGTATTGGAGATTTTCTTGCATGCGCCTGTTACCTTGTCTTTTTGTTAGTGGAGCTTTGCCGAGCACGGGTGGATATGCAATATTTGCTTCCAGATGCCTATGCTTGAGATGGAAATCAATCAGGCAACTGCATATCCGTGTGCTACTCTACATTTATTTTTCCCTTTTTCACAGGCCATGTGCTACTCTTCACTGTTTATTTTCTATGGCTTTAAAATAATACTTCCTCTGTAAACTAATATAAAAGCGTTTAAAATACTAAAGTAGTGATCTAAATATTTTTATATTAGTTTAGAGAGGGAGTACTACCTCTGTCGGGTAATATAAGATGGTTTTACAGTTTTTCCCCTCTCTTTTTATTCACTTTATTTTTTTTTGAAGTATTTTTATTCACTTTATTATTACTTCTATTATAGATCCTATCCCTATGGTGAAATACAAAATGGAAGGTATAATAACTGGTTGGTATAATAAATGAATATAAAATGGAAGGTATAAGAAATGGATATAATGAAATTCTTGATTCGATCTTACGACATAATTATTTGATTGATGGATCAACAACCGAACCACACATTTTATGAAAAAGAAGGAGCATGGTCTTATTCAAATTCAAAGCGCTTCGTAATCTTCAACCAGTTTTGTGCTTCAATACAATTTTCGGTAGTAAGCGCTATAATTTGTTTCCAATATTAAGCACTGTTCAAAATATCTTTCGATATTCCGATAAATCGGTCGATTTATCGCTTACCGTTGTCTGACCGATAAGATAAATCGGCCGATAAATCAACCGATATGGCGATAAATCGGCCGATATGCCGATAAACTGGCCGATTTACCTCTTATCATGGGTCGACCGATAAGTTCCCGATAAACGATATCCCCAACATTGATATTAAGCAACTTCCTCAAACCAAGCTTCCACAATTATCGAATCACCCTGTAGAATGGCATGTTCTCCTTGGTCGGAATATGCAGTTCCTTTTCTTAGACCGTACTTAAACTGCAAAACCGTTTTATATCAAGGGACAAAGGGAGTGCAATAAAAATATTTACATTGGTGTACAATTACACACCATTCACTTACCCCTATATTATCCATAGTTATTTAGATTATTGTTTTCTTCAAAAGTGTGATATTTATGACAGCAAAAGCAACTAAATTACTTGTGAGCACAATTGTTCCCCGTTGCTTTCGCAAGGCAACCATGTGGTTGCCAATCATTATCACTTTTTTTACACTAGTAAAAAACAAGAAATTAATTGGAAAGTAGTTTTTCGTCGCTCAAGCTCCACTGAATCCAAGTAAAAGGAACCACCTTCCATATTTTCTTTGCAAATTCTCAATTTACTTTTACCTACAACTTGGATTTGCCTTTGTTTTTCAGCTTTACAAATAAACATATAGATGGACTAAACTTATCTTTCCAGCTCAATTTTTCCTTAATTTTTTACAATGTTTTGTGCATTCATATATGAACTTTTAGAAGAATTTCAGAATTATTAAAACTTAGATACATGATTTAAGATTTATTAGAAATAAAGGAGTGATTCATGCTCGAAAAAACTGTATTTGCTCAAATTTACAAACACATGCCGTCACATTGTAAGGAGGGATTCTCATACCAGGTGACGGTGGGCGCCGAAGGGTAGCTTGAGCTGTGGGATCCACACTACCTTCCTCTTGGTCATAGCATATTTTTAGTTTGAAAAACACAGTGCAAACATAAATGCTTGTATATATGTATATACGCCTACCCTTTATGAATGCACAGAAACACGCGTCTTACCTTCTAGAGACGGAGCTGCCATATTTTGATATTGACGAAGTCGCCTCACGTAATTCGTAGTCGAAGGGTGTGTCATACCATTGAAATTAACGATGTCGAAAAGATTAAAACAAATCTAGTAGTAAAATGTAAGCACATGTGCTAATCTTGGATTTAAATCTAGATGGACAGATTTTCACCACACCGAACCTATCGAGTTATGTTCATTTATTCTGGTGCACGACAGTAGCACATGTGCACGCAGCGCGCTACAAGGGGCAGCGAGCCAGCCAGCAACGCACGTTGCCGCCCGCGAGCATCGAAATCTCCTCCCTCCCGTGCGAGCGGTGCGGCGGAACGATGCCGGCCAGTGAGCCCCTCCGCGGCCGTGGTGCCGGCAACAGGCCTGCAGCGCCGGCCACAGCGTACTCTGGTCCTCATCGCCTCTTCTTCTTCCTCTCGGTCCACTTCGGTCGTTCTGGCTCGCTTGACCAAGCAAAGATTTATCCATGGCTGACTTTTCTTATCCCACAGGCACTGCCAAGAAGCTGCCACTGGCTCTGCTCGTGTTCTTCTCGGCCCTGCTGTACAGCCAGATTCAGCCGCCGCCGCCAAAGGTCCCTGGCTCGCCGGGCGGGCCTCCGGTGACGGCAAACCGGACAAAGCTAAGGGACGGCAGGCACCTGGCCTACCTGGAATCCGGCGTCCCGAAGGAGCAGGCCAAGTACAAGATCATTTTCGTCCATGGCTTCTTCTGCTGCAGATACGACGTGCTCAACGTCTCCCAGGTACATGGAGTCAGGGATTTGGAATCAATCTAGCACCATGTATGTACATGTATCGTACGCAGACGAACCAGAGCGTTGAATGCCCTGGATTGTACTCTGTTTTCAGGGGCTGCTACAAGAGCTGGGCATCTACCTGCTGTCCTTCGACCGGCCGGGGTACTGCGAGAGCGACGCGCACCCGGCGCGGACGGAGGAGAGCATCGCCGTCGACATCGTGGAGCTGGCCGACAACCTGCAGCTGGGGCCGAGGTTCCACCTCATGGGCTTCTCCATGGGCGGCGAGATCATGTGGAGCTGCCTCAAGCACATCCCGCACAGGTAACAAGTGCTGGAACATCATCTTCTTCCCCCATTTCAACCCGTGGAGTCCTAACCATGGAATCGGCCGGCGCAGGCTCGCCGGCGTGGCCATTCTCGCCCCGGTGGGCAACTACTGGTGGTCCGGCCTGCCGCCGGACGTGTACCAGGAGGCGTGGTACGTGCAGTTCCGGCAAGACCGAGCCGCCGTCTGGGTCGCCCACCACCTCCCGTGGCTGGCCAACTGGTGGAACACCCAGCGGCTGTTCCCGAGCTCCAGCGTCAAGGCCCGGAACCCCGCCATCTACTCCAAGGAAGACAAGCCGCTCACCGCCAAATTCGCCCAGCGAGCCCACAACGCAAGAACACTTGAACTTGAATGAACCACAGTAGCAATTAAGCTCCTGATCTGACGCTTTGGTTTGCTTGCTTGTTGGGGTGATGCGCAGAAGCAGGTCACGCAGCAAGGAGAGCACGAGTCGCTGCACCGGGACATGATCGTCGGGTTCGGGAAGTGGGGGTGGAGCCCGCTGCAGCCGGGCAACCCGTTCGCCGGCGTCGGCGACGATGTGAAGGTGCACCTGTGGCACGGGGTCGAGGACCTGTTCGTGCCTGTAGCCCTGTCGCGGCACATCAGCAAGAGACTCCCCTGGGTGATCTACCACGAGCTCCCGACGGCCGGCCACCTGTTCCCGGTCGCCGACGGGATGCCCGACGTCATCGTCAAGTCGCTGCTGCTCGGAGACGGGTGATGACGGTTTCTTTCGAGCGAGAGCGAGAGATGGGCAGTTAGTAGGATTTCGAATAAATTCACCATTTTAACACTTGAATTTGATTGAGCACTTGGCCCGGGGAGTAAAAGTAGACTATTCCTGTTTTAATATGCACTTCGAGGTGTACTCCGGTGACAAGCTGCTGCGATATCAATCAAATACTGAAACGTGGTTTCGGCGTGTCCCCTGCAATAAAAAATTGTAGAGATTAGCGTGCCCTAGGTACCCCTGTCCGGGCTGACAGGATCCCTCATTTTTTTAGGTCAAAATTTGGTCATAAACTTAACAAATATATATAAGTTTGTTCATATGTATCAATTTTTTTCCTATAAAATATAATTGATTATTTAAATTAAATTTGTTATAAATTAATAATTAAATTTGATTCAAAATACAAGGAGCACTTGTAAAAATTGTTCAAATCTACCATCCACCTTTTTGTGTTCTCGGCTGCTTTATATACATCTAAGAAGGGGTCTTTGCTGTAGGGACTAGCCTGTTGGCTGCTTGTTCTAGCAATGTTTTATTTTGGATAAAACTCTCTAAATTAACCACACACATAAAAGACTAGCCGATGCTAAAGTTTCAAAGCACGGTACTATCCCCGTCCTTGTCCATGTCACTTTTCAGGACTAGATATGCCTTCCAAGAATTGTATTGACACTTAAATCCAACAAACGACATAAATGGATAAAGAAGCCATCCTGCATTTCTTGCAAAACCCTTAAGGCCTCCTTTGGTTTGTAGGAATTTCATAGGATTTTTATAGGATAGGATTTGCAAAGGAAAATTTTTTTAAAGCCATTTGGTTCGTAGGAATGGATTCCTATTCCTATATAGGATAGGAATCGATCCTTCACATTTTGGAGAAAAAAAACATTAGCTAAGACTCAATGGAAAAATTCCTATCCTATGCATCAAATGACATCTCCTTCTCTATAGGAATTGAGATGCATGTCATCTCACTTCCTATGATTTTCCTATTCCTATAATATTCCTATCCTATGAACCAAAGAAAGCCTTAGCTTTTTCCAGTGGAATAGAATAGTTGTTCAGTTTGAGACATGTCCACGAGTGTGTCACTTGACTTTGGAATCAGAGCTACACTTTTGAGGGCTCTCCCAATGCTGATTTCTTAGCAAGTTTTAGAGCAAATACAATAAGGTGATAAACAGATAGTAAGTATTTGAATATAATATTATTGTTAAGTTGGAGAGGAAAGAAGAGTAGTGGATTGTAGATTAATAGTCAGCTGCAGCACAAGCCCCAAGATACTTTATGAGAGAAGAATATGGGCCGGCGAGTGATAAAGTAGTAAATCTCTATAGGGAGGTGGATTAAGAGCACACGGCGACGGCGCCCTCTGAAATCACGGCCTGTCGTCTGCCCCCGGGGATTCGCGTCACTTTAGCCGAACTGATTTTTTACGCATGAATACACGGCGAAGTTGTATAGGTTAGCAGTGCCCCTGGGTATATTTGTGCAGCATGATGGGGTAGCATACTAAATTGGACAGCAAAAGTCAACATTTCAGTTAATGTCACGTGTTTGCATGCAAGAAAGGTTCATGTGATGTCCTTTGTCTACACAGGTATGTCAGAGTAGTTATTAGTGTACTACGTGATCAATGTGTTGTGTTGGTGTTCAGAGGTATGACACGACTCGATAAATAAAAACAAAACAGCTGGATGCAATGTAATTATCGTCAATTCATCTTTGCTGGGCCATGAAGTGAACGATTAAATGCGACTACGCTGCACTGATAAATCAGATAAGGTGACTAATAACATAGTTTTTAGAGAAGGAAAAGTTTTGGAATTACTAGAATTATTATCACGAAGTCTTGGGTTTAACTAAAATAAAAATAAGAAGACTTAATTTCATGGAATTTATTCCATGAGTTTTCCAGCAATTAGAATATTGGAATTCTCTCTTTATTTAAAATTCTAATAATAATGAAATCCACTATTTTAATTGTCATAGGATGAGGTTCTCAATTTTATAGAAGACACATAACTCGATGTTTTTTTCGATATTACAGTTTTAAAACTAAAACAAAAACATAATCTTGCAAAGGATATTGTCAAATGAAAAATAATATTGAAGTTTGAAAACTTGGTAGAAACTAAATATTAGATGTGTTATATGATTCAAAACGCATGGCTCAATAAAATCCGCTTGCATGTAGGGCCACTTGTCGGTGTCAAAACCGGCGGATCTCGGGTAGGGGGTCCCGAACTGTGCGTCTAGGCGGATGGTAACAGGAGACGGGGGACACGATATTTTTACCCAGGTTCGGGCCCTCTCGATGGAGGTAAAACCCTACTCCTGCTTGATTGATCTTGATGATATGAGTATTACAAGAGTTGATCTACCACGAGATCGAAGAGGCTAAACCCTAGAAGCTAGCCTATGGTATGATTGTTGTTGTTGTTGTTCCTACGGACTAAACCCTCCAGTTTATATAGACACCGGAGGGGGCTAGGGTTACACAGAGTCGGTTACAAGGAAGGAGATCTACATATCCGTACTGCCAAGCTTGCCTTCCATGCCAAGGAGAGTCCAATCCGGACACGGGACGAAGTCTTCAATCTTGTATCTTCATAGTCCAACAGTCCAGCCAAAGGATATAGTCCGGCTGTCCGGATACCCCCTAATCCAGGACTCCCTCAGTAGCCCCCGAACCAGGCTTCAATGACGATGAGTCCAGCGCGCAGATTGTCTTCGGCATTGCAAGGCGGGTTCTTCTGCAAACTCTGAGTACCTGCTAAATAGTGTCCGGCTTCTCGTAAATGTTGCGCTTCTTGGCTTCTGCGTCCAATAATGGCCATCTTCCATGTGTCAAGCGAATGTGAGGAGCCAGGGTGTTTTTACATTTACCACCCCATCTATGTGAATGAACTGTCTATTAAAGAGACGAGGATCCTCATATCCAAACCACACTGTCGGTGTCAAAACCGGTAGATCTCGGGTAGGGGGTCCCGAACTGTGAGACTAAGGCGGATGGTAACAGGAGGCAGGGGACACGATGTTTTACCCAGGTTCGGGCCCTCTTGATGGAGGTAAAACCCTACGTCCTGCTTGATTTATTCTTGATGATATGAGTATTACAAGAGTTGATCTACCACAAGATCGGAGAGGCTAAACCCTAGAAGCTAGCATATGGTATGATTGTATGTTGTCCTACGGACTAAAACCCTCTGATTTATATAGACACCGGAAGGGACTAGGTTTACACAAGGTCGGTTACAAAGGAGGAGATATCCATATCCGTATTGCCTAGCTTGTCTTCCACGCAAAATAGAGTCCCATCCGGACACGAGACGAAGTGTTCAATCTTGTATCTTCATAGTCCAACAGTCCGACCAAAGGATAGAGTCCGGCTGTCCGGATACCCCCTAATCCAGGACTCCCTCAGTAGCCCCTGAACCAGGCTTCAATGACGACGAGTCCGGCGCGCAGTGTTGTCTTTGGCATTGCAAGGCGGGTTCCTCCTCCGAATACACCATGGAAGAATTTGAATACAAGGATAGTGTCCGACCCTACAAAATAAGTTCCACATACCATCGTAGAGAGAATAATATTTCCAGAAATCTAATCTGCTGACACGTTTTGGCAACATTAAGCCATGGCCCGGTGATTATTCGAACCATTTCCTTTAACTAGCCCCGCACATAACGCGAGGCAGTTTTTTGACACGTCTTGTCAAAGCAGAGATCGTGTTCCCCTTATTACGGGATTCTCATCAATACGGGTGTGGGTAACCCAACCGCGCCATCGATTACGGCGCTTGGGGGACGAGCGAGTTTTACCAGGCTAGTGGGGGCGCATAGTTTCGGCCACCCTTATAAAGGGATAAGGTTTAACCTTTCTCTACCCACGCCTTCTTCCTCCTTGCTCATCCATTCTTGCGCACTCGAGCCCCAACGCCCAAGTCCACATCTTTCTCCTCAACATCCTCCAAACATGTCCGGAGCGGGAGGCAAGTGGATGGCTTCCTCCGTTACGGAGGAACACATCAAAAAGCTGCGCAGAGCCGGATACCTAGCCGCGAATATCGCGCATCGGCTGCCCGCTGCGGGGCAGATCGTCCCTACCCCAGAACCCCATGAGAGGGTAGTTTTCCTCCACCACTTCCTCCGCGGACTGGGATTTCCCCTTCATCCATTCGTCCGCGGTCTCATGTTCTACTACGGGCTGGACTTCCATGATCTGGCCCCGAACTTCATCCTCAACATCTCGGCGTTCAACGTCGTCTGTGAGGCTTTCCTCCGCATCGCCCCCACTTCGGTCTCTGGCTAAAGACCTTCAATATCAAGCCGAAGGTGGTGGGCGGCCAACAAGAAGAATGTGGCGGAGCCATGGTGAGCAAGATGCCCAATGTTACATGGCTTGAAGGCTCCTTCATGGAGACCATAAAGGGGTGGCAATCGGCCTGGTTCTACATCACTGAGCCGCGCGACACCAACTGGGCGGTGGCCCCCGAGTTTCGATCCGGATTCCCTACACAGTTCACTTCCTGGAAAGAGAAGGGCTTGTCGTGGGGTTCATCGTTGGAGCTGGATGGACTCCAGAAATGTATGCTGAACATGGAAAGCAAGAAACTCAAGCTTGTCAACATAGTTTAGGTCATGCTCATCCGCCGGATCCTCCCGTGTCAACAACGGGATTTTAACTTATGGGAGTTAGACCCGGCCCGACACCAAACTCTGAGCGAGCTCTTCGACACGACACACAAGGACGTCTGGAGGGTGCTGTTCAAGGGCGCCGAGGTCCCTCCCTCTCTCACCAAGGACTGCGGGCTACGCGTGAAGCGCCGAGCGCATCCGGTGAGTTCTATACATCCGGTAGGATATTTACTTCCCCTTGCTTAACCATGTGCGGGGTCTGAGCTCCATGCCTTTGACAGGACTGGGTGGAGACGTCGGGGTAGATTAACTGTCCGGCCCCTCTGCCCGAAGACACTGTGGACGCTCTCCTGACGGAGATGCTGACTCCGGCTCCTTACCAGGTGTCGGAGAAGACCAAGAAGGCCAAGGGAACCCGAAAGAGTTCCCGGCTCCAGGTGTTATCGGACTCATCGTCCAATAACTCTGCTACGCACTCCTCCCCCGAAGGCGAGGAGGAAGATGAAGATTCCCCCCCTTTAGTCGGGGGAGACAAGAAAAGGAAGGCCGCCCCACTGGGGGGCCGAAGGGTCCGAGAAGGGAAGGACTCTCCTTCCGGACTACTCCACCACCACCGCCGAAGGCGAGGACGAGTGGATGCTCAGGGCCTAGCCCCTGGCGAAGTCGTAAGTATTCGGATAGCAGAGTAACTCATAGCATACTTTTGTCGCACTGCTTCTCCTAACGCCGGATTATGATTATGCAGACCGCCCCGAGCCCGTATCGACGTTGTTGGGGAACGTAGCAGAATTTTAAAATTTTCTATGCATCACCAAGATCAATCTATGGAGTCATCTAGCAACGAGGGAGAGGGGAGTGCATCTACATACCCTTGTAGATCGCGAGCGGAAGTGTTCAAGAGAACGGGGTTGATTGAGTCGTACTCGTCGTGACCCAAATCACCGATGACCGAGCGCCGAACGGACGGCACCTCCGCGTTCAACACACGTACGGAGCAGCGACGTCTCCTCCTTCTTGATCTAGCAAGGGGAAGGAGAGGTTGATGGAGATCCAGCAGCATGATGGCGTGATGGTGGAAGCAGTGGTGATCTCGGCAGGGCTTCGCCAAGCTCCAACGAGAGGGAGAGGTGTTACGAGGGGAGAGGGAGGCACCAGGGACTTGGGTGCAGCTGCCCTCCCTCCTCCCCACTATATATAGGGCCCCTAGGGGGCGCCGTCCCTAGGAGATTCCATCTCCAAGGGGGGGGCGGCGGCCAAGGGGAGACTTGCCCCCCAAGTCAGGTGGGGCGCCCCCACCCCTAGGGTTTCCAACCCTAGGTGCAAGGGGAGGCCCATGGGGGGTGCACCAGCCCACCAGGGGCTGGTTCCCCTCCCACTTCAGCCCATGGGGCCCTCCGAGATAGGTGGCCCCACCCGATGGACCCCCGGGACCCTTCCGGTGGTCCTGCTATAATACCGATTACCCCCGAAACTTTCCCGATGGCTGAAACTGGACTTCCTATATATAAATCTTCACCTCCGGACCATTCCGGAACTCCTCGTGACGTCCGGGATCTCATCCGGGACTCCGAACAACTTTCGGGTTACCGCATACTAATATCTCTACAACCCTAGCATCACCGAACCTTAAGTGTGTAGACCCTACGGGTTCGGGAGACACGCAGACATGACCGAGACGACTCTCCGGTCAATAACCAACAGCGGGATCTGGATACCCATGTTGGCTCCCACATGTTCCACGATGTCGAGGATTCAATCTATCTCGTATTCAATTCCCTTTGTCAATCGGTACGTTACTTGCCCGAGATTCGATCGTCGGTATCCCAATACCTCGTTCAATCTCGTTACCGGCAAGTCACTTTACTCGTACCGTAATGCATGATCCCATGACCAAACACTTGTTCACATTGAGCTCATTATGATGATGCATTACCGAGTGGGCCCAGAGATACCTCTCCGTCATACGGAGTGACAAATTCCAGTCTCGATCCGTGTCAACCCAACAAATACTTTCGGGGATACCTATAGTATACCTTTATAGTCACCCAGTTACGTTGTGACGTTTGGTACACCCAAAGCACTCCTACGGCATCCGAGAGTTACACGATCTCATGGTCTAAGGAAATGATACTTGACATTGGGAAAGCTCTAGCAAACGAACTACACGATCTTGTGCTATGCTTAGGATTGGGTCTTGTCCATCACATAATTTTCCTAATGATGTGATCCCGTTATCAATGACATCCAATGTCCATAGTCAGGAAACCATGACTATCTGTTAATCAACGAGCTAGTTAACTAGAGGCTCACTAGGGACATGTTATGGTCTATGTATTCACACATGTATTATGATTTCCGGATAACACAATTATAGCATGAATAATAGACAATTATCATGAACAAGGAAATATAATAATACTCATTTTATTATTGCCTCTAGGGCATATTTCCAACAGTCTCCCACTTGCACTAGAGACAATAATCTAGTTACGTTGTGATGAATCGAACACCCATAGAGTTCTGGTGTTGATCATGTTTTGCTTGCGGAAGAGGTTTAGTTAACGGATCTGCAACATTCAGATCCGTATGTACTTTGCAAATATCTATGTCTCCATCTTGAACATTTTCACGAATGGAGTTGAAGCAACGCTTGATGTGCCTGGTCTTCTTGTGAAACCTGGGCTCCTTGGCAAGGGCAATAGCTCCAGTGTTGTCACAGAAGAGAGTGATCGGCCCGACGCATTAGGTATGACTCCTAGGTCGGTGATGAACTCCTTCATCCAGATTGCTTCATGCGCTGCCTCCGAAGCTGCCATGTACTCCGCTTCACATGTAGATCCCGCCACGACACTTTGCTTGCAACTGCACCAGCTTACTGCCCCACCATTCAAAATATACACGTATCCGGTTTGTGACTTAGAGTCATCCAGATTTGTGTCGAAGCTAGCATCGACGTAACCCTTTATAACGAGCTCCTCATCACCTCCATTTATGGGAAACATGTCCTTAGTCCTTTTCAGGTACTTCAGGATGTTCTTGACCGCTGTCCAGTGTTCCATGCCGGGATTACTTTGGTACCTTCCTACCAAACTCACGGCAAGGTTTACATCAGGTCTGGTACACAACATGGCATACATGATAGACCCTATGTCTGAGGCATAGGAGACGACACTCATCTTTTCTCTATCTTCTGCCGTGGTCGGACATTGAGCTGAGCTCAATTTCACACCTTACAACACAGGCAAGAACCCCTTCTTGGACTGATCCATATTGAACTTCTTCAATATCTTATCAAGGTATGTGCTTTGTGAAAGACCTATGAGGCGTCTCGATCTATCTCTATAGATCTTGATGCCTAATATGTAAGCAGCTTCTCCAAGGTCCTTCATTGAAAAACACTTATTCAAGTAGGCCTTAATACTGTCCAAAAGTTCTATATCATTTCCCATCAAAAGTATGTCATCCACATATAATATGAGAAATGTTACAGAGCTCCCACTCACTTTCTTGTAAACGCAGGCTTCTCCATAAATCTGCATAAACCCAAATGCTTTGATCATTTCATTAAAGCGAATGTTCCAACTCCGAGATACTTGCACCATCCCATAGATGGAGCGCTGGAGCTTGCATACCTTGTTAGCATTCTTAGGATCGACAAAACCTTGCAGCTGCATCATATACAATTCTTCCTTAAGAAAGCCGTTAAGGAATGCCGTTTTGACGTCCATTTGCCATATCTCATAATCATAGTATGCGTCAATTGCTAACATGATTCGGACGGACTTCAGCTTCGCTACGGGTGAGAAGGTCTCATCATAGTCAACCCCTTGAACTTGTCGATAACCCTTAGCGACAAGTCGAGCCTTATAGATGGTAACATTACCATCCGCGTCCGTCTTCTTCTTAAAGATCCATTTATTCTCTATCGCTCGCCGATCATCGGGTAAGTCTGTCAAAGTCCATACTTTGTTTTCATACATGGATCCTATCTCGGATTGCATGGCTTCAAGCCATTTGTTGGAATCTGGGCCCGCCATTGCTTCTTCATAGCTCGAAGGTTCACCGTTGTCTAACAACATGATTTCTAGGACAGGGTTGCCATACCATTCTGGTGTGGAACGTGTCCTTGTGGACCTTCGAAGTTCAGTAGCAACTTGATCCGAAGTACCTTGATCATCACCATTAACTTCCTCTCTAGTCGGTGCAGGCACCACAGGAACATTTTCCTGAGCTGCGTTACTTTCCGGTTCAAGAGGCAGTACTTCATCGAGTTCTACTTTCCTCACACTTACTTCTCTCGAGAGAAACTCTTTCTCCAGAAAGGACCCGTTCTTGGCAACAAAGATTTTTGCCTTCAGATCTGAGGTAGAAGGTATACCCAATGGTTTCCTTAGGGTATCCTATGAAGACGCATTTTTCCGACTTGGGTTCGAGCTTTTCAGGTTGAAGTTTCTTGACATAAGCATCGCATCCCCAAACTTTTAGAAACGACAGCTTAGGTTTCTTCCCAAACCATAATTCATACGGTGTCGTCTCAACGGATTTAGACGGTGCCCTATTTAAAGTGAATGTAGCTGTCTCTAGAGCGTATCCCCAAAATGATAGCGGTAAATCAGTGAGTGACATCATAGATCGCACCATATCCAATAGAGTGCGATTACGACGTTCGGACACACTGTTACATTGAGGTGTTCCAGGCAGCGTGAGTTGTGAAACGATTCCACATTTCCTTAAGTGCGTACAAAATTCGTGACTTAAATATTCTCCCCCATGATCTGATCGTAAGAATTTTATCTTTCGGTCATGTTGATTCTCTACCTCATTCTGAAATTCCTTGAACTTTTCAAAGGTCTCAGACTTGTGTTTCATCAAATAGACATACCCATATCTACTTAAGTCATCAGTGAGAGTGAGAACATAACGATAGCCACCGCGAGCCTCAATGCTCATTGGACCGCACACATCAGTATGTATAATTTCCAATAAGTTGGTTGCTCGATCCATTGTTCCGGAGAACGGAGTCTTGGTCATTTTACCCATGAGGCAAGGTTCGCACGTGTCAAATGATTCAAAATCAAGAGACTCCGAAAGTCCATCTGTATGGAGCTTCTTCATGCGTTTGACACCGATGTGACCAAGGCGGCAGTGCCACAGATATGTGGGACTATCATTATCAATCTTACATCTTTTGGTATTCAAACTATGAATATGTGTAACATCACGTTCGAGATTCATTAAGAATAAATCATTGACCAGCGGGGCATGACCATAAAACATATCTCTCATATAAATAGAACAACCATTATTCTCGGATTTAAATGAGTAGCCATCTCGTATTAAACGAGATCCAGATACAATGTTCATGCTCAAAGCCGGCACTAAATAACAATTATTGAGGTTTAAAATTAATCCCGTAGGTAAATGTAGAGGTAGCGTGCCGACGGCGATCACATCGACCTTGGAACCATTCCCGACGCGCATCGTCACCTCGTCCTTCACCAGTCTCCGCTTATTCCACAGCTCCTGTTTTGAGTTACAAATATGAGCAACCGCAACGGTATCAAATACCCAGGAGCTACTACGAGTACTGGTAAGGTACACATCAATTACATGTATATCACATATACCTTTAGTGTTGCCGGCCTTCTTGTCCGCTAAGTATTTGGGGCAGTTCTGCTTCCAGTGTCCCTTTCCTTGCAATAAAAGCACCCAGTCTCAGGTTTGTGTCCATTCTTTGGCTTCTTCCCGGCAACTGATTTACCGGCCGCGGCAACTCCCTTGCCGTCCTTCTTGAAGTTCTTCTTACCCTTGCCTTTCTTGAAACTAGTGGTTTTATTGACCATCAACACTTGATGTTCCTTTTTGATTTCCACCTCCGCTGATTTTAGCATTGAAAATACTTCCAGAATAGTTTTCACCATCCCCTGCATATTGTAGTTCATCACAAAGCTCTTGTAGCTAGGTGGGAGCGACTGAAGGATTCTGTCAATGACCGCCTCGTCCGGGAGGTTAATGTCCAGCTGGGACAAGCGGTTGTGCAACCCAGACATTTTGAGTATGTGCTCACTGACAGAACTATTTTCCTCCATCTTACAACTGTAGAACTTGTCGGAGACTTCATATCTCTCGACCTGGGCATGAGCTTGGAAAACCATTTTCAGCTCTTCGAACATCTCATATGCTCCGTGTTGCTCAAAACGCTTTTGGAGCCCCGGTTCTAAGCTGTAAAGCATGCCACACTGAACGAGGGAGTAATCATCAACGCGCGACTGCCAGGCGTTCATAACGTCTTGGTTCTCTGGGATGGGTGCTGCACCTAGCGGTGCTTCTAGGACATATGCTTTCTTGGCAGCTATGAGGATGATCCTCAGGTTCCGGACCCAGTCCGTATAGTTGCTGCCATCATCTTTTAGCTTGGTTTTCTCTAGGAACGCATTGAAGTTGAGGTTGACATGAGCGTTGGCCATTTGATCTACAAGACATTTTGCAAAGGTTTTTAGACTAAGTTCATGATAATTAAGTTCATCTAATCAAATTATTTAATGAACTCCCACTCAGATAGACATCCCTCTAGTCATCTAAGTGATACATGATCCGAGTCAACTAGGCCATGTCCGATCATCACGTGAGACGGACTAGTCATCATCGGTGAACATCTTCATGTTGATCGTATCTTCTATACGACTCATGTTCGACCTTTCAGTCTTCCGTGTTCCGAGGCCATGTCTGTACATGCTAGGCTCGTCAAGTCAACCTAAGTGTATTGCGTGTGTAAATCTGGCTTACACCCGTTGTATTCGAACGTTAGAATCTATCACACCCGATCATCACGTGGTGCTTCGAAACAACGAACCTTCGCAATGGTGCACAGTTAGGGGGAACACTTTCTTGAAATTATTGTGAGGGATCATCTTATTTAAGCTACCGTCGTTCTAAGCAAATAAGATGTAAAACATGATAAACATCACATGCAATCAAATAGTGACATGATATGGCCAATATCATTTTGCTCCTTTTGATCTCCATCTTCGGGGCGCCATGATCATCATCGTCACCGGCATGACACCATGATCTCCATCATTGTGTCTTCATGAAGTTGTCTCATCATCTATTACTTCTACTACTATGGCTAACGGTTTAGCAATAAAGTAAAGTAATTACATGACGTTTATGTTGACATGCAGGTCATAAATAAATTAAGACAACTCCTATGGCTCCTGCCGGTTGTCATACTCATCGACATGCAAGTCGTGATTCCTATTACAAGAACATGATCAATCTCATACATCACATATATCATTCATCACATCCTTTTGGCCATATCACATCACACGACACATGCTGCAAAAACAAGTTAGACGTCCTCTAATTGTTGTTGCAAATTTTTACGTGGCTGCTATAGGTTTCTTAGCAAGAACGTTTCTTACCTACGCCAAAACCACAACGTGATATGCCAATTTTTATTTACCCTTCATAAGGACCCTTTTCATCGAATCCGATCCGACTAAAGTGGGAGAGACAGACACCCGCTAGCCACCTTATGCAACTAGTGCATGTCATTTGGTGGAACCTGTCTCACGTAAGCGTACGTGTAAGGTCGGTCCGGGCCGCTTCATCCACGATGCCGCCGAATCAAGATAAGACTAGTAACGGCAAGTAAATTGACAAAATCGACGCCCACAACATCTTGTGTTCTACTCGTGCATAGAAACTACGCATAGACCTAGCTCTGATACCACTGTTGGGGAACGTAGCAGAATTTTAAAATTTTCTACGCATCACCAAGATCAATCTATGGAGTCATCTAGCAACGAGGGAGAGGGGAGTGCATCTACATACCCTTGTAGATCGCGAGCGGAAGCGTTCAAGAGAACGGGGTTGATGGAGTCGTACTCGTCGTGATCCAAATCACCGATGACCGAGCGCCGAACGGACGGCACCTCCGCGTTCAACACACGTACTGTTGGGGAAGACGTCTCCTCCTTCTTGATCCAGCAAGGGAAGGAGAGGTTGATGGAGATCCAGCAGCACGACGGCATGGTGGTGGAAGCAGCGGTGATCTTGGCAGGGCTTCGCCAAGCTCCAACGAGAGGGAGAGGTGTTACGAGGGGAGAGGGAGGCGCTAGGGACTTGGGTGCGGCTGCCCTCCCTCCCCCCACTATATATAGGGCCCCTAGGGGGGCGCCGGCCCTAGGAGATCCCATCTCCAAGGGGGGGCGGCCAAGGGAGGACTTGCCCCCCAACTCAGGTGGGGCACCCCCACCCCTAGGGTTTCCAACCCTAGGCGCAAGGGGAGGCCCATGGGGGCGCACCAGCCCACCAGGGGCTGGTTTCCCTCCCATTTCAGCCCATGGGGCCCTCCGGGATAGGTGGCCCCACTCGGTGGACCGCCGCGACCTTCCAGAATCCGGGAGCAGAGGGAGCAAGGCTCCCGAGAGCTCCGAGTTCGGCCCTCAGCCGAAAACCGCGCCGGAACCTCCAGTGGTTCCGGACTCAGGCAGGCGGCCTCCTTCCAAGAGGGGCAAAACGCCTGCGCCGGTGACCTCTATCCATCCAGAGGCACCGGATAGTCTACTGGGAGCGCTTCGCAGCGCTTCCATCGACGAAGAGCACCGCACTATTATGAGTGCGGTGGTCCAGAAGGTTCAGTCCGCCAAGAGCGGACTGACTGAAGCCTGTGCCAGCCTTCTAACAGGCTTTGAGGTAAGTTTTTGAAATATAGGAAAATATTACCGCATAGACAGTAGCCCCTGATGCTCTGTTTGGTGTTCACAAAGAAAAGCTGAACAGAGGATCAAACAATATCGCAGGAGACTAATATAAGTATGTCTATATGCGTATGCAGGCTTCGCTGCTGGCCTTTGCCGCACTAACTGCGGAGGTCGCCGCACTGAAGCAGGATCTCCAAGGGTCCAAGGAAGAGCTCGGCCTTGCCAAGAGGCAGCTCGAGGAGAACAAAGGTAAGTAGTACCTAGTCTATGGATATATATATATATAAAGAATGCGATTGCGAAATAATAGGATTGTCGTAAATTTGCCAGGGGCTACGACCGAGGTGGCGACACTAAAGCAAGCGCTATCCGAGGCCGAAAACAAAGCGGCCAAGGAGCGCACCGAGCGGGAAAGGCAGGAGGCTCGGGTGGGCGAGGTGCAGCAAGAGCTCCACGCTCTCGTGACGAAGCACGAGGCGTTGGAGCTTGACTTGAAGACGCGAGAGTCCGAGCTTGCCGCGGCCCTTGAGAGCGCAAAGAATGCCAAGGCCGAAGCCCAAAAGGCCCTCCAGGAGATTGATGCGATGAAGAAGATAGCGGCGGGTAAGGCATTCTATATGCAAAGCAAGCATGTAAAAGTAAATTACTTGTTACTTACCCGAATCCGGAGCTCTCCAGAAGCATTCACAGATTTGCCCCGCAGCATGTCGGATGCCGCGAAATTTTATTGGGCCGAGGAGGGAAGCTCCACGGAGAAGCTGTTCTAGTCTCAGTATACTGGGACCGAACACCCAGTGCCTATGAGCGACCAGCTAAAGCAGCTGGTCGAGCTACACAAGGCGGCCGAACAGGCCATGAAGGGCTTTATAGTCCGGATGTGGCCTGGCGACGCCCTTCCCAACATCTACTTCGGCCTGGTGAGGCGGCTTGTGGATGCCTGCCCACGGCTGGAGGTCATCAAGCAGTCCGTCTGCACCGAAGGTGCACGCCGGGCTTTCGCCTGTGTGAAGGTGCAATGGGCCAAGTTGGACGCCGTGAAGCTGATCAAGGAAGGGCCGCCGGAGGGCAAGGAGCATCGCCACCCCGAGATGTACTATGAGGGTGTCCGTCTCGTAGCGGACGAGTGTACGAAAGACATAATATTTGAGTAAACTTGCTCGTGTAATCCTGTATGCATGAAAACTTGTTCATATGCGCTATGCAACGCTTGTCTGGATTTAAAATATTACCTTCTGTTCGGCTGTTTATCAAATCTGAGAGATGGCTAGTCGTCGGCTTCTGCCCCCATGCCACTAGTGCTGGGGTGTTCGAGATAAACATGAGCACTCTTGTTCCCATTTTTGGGTCCGTCGAGGGAGGTGCTCAGCACAACGAACAAGGCAATCGGACTATAATGCATTATCACTCTCACTTAGCCATAGAATTCTATAATTTTAAATTTTGGCGAAGCCCCTAGTGTTCGGAAGGCCGAATTCAGGGCGCGATACACGCCTTAAGCCGGACAGGGCCGACTCCTCGCTCTAAGCGGCGTAAGTCTTTAGGGACTCGAAACCTCTCGAACAGCGACCAGTCTCTCGCCTTATCATGACAGTCAGTTTTAGCTTTCTCTACTGCGGTGCTTAGCCCAGCAGAACCGGGGAACAATCGTAGTAGTTCTCCTAGTGCTACCTTAGCCGATATAGCAGAACGTAAGGTACCAAAACATGGGAGCCGGCAAACCCAACTATTGACCCAAGACATGATTCGGAGCTGATGCATATAATGTTATAAGTTCGGAATGCCGCACTGTCGAAAGTGTTCGAACTTCTCACGCCGTATTATGGGGTATGCTTAAGCCCCTAGCGTATTGGCCGTACCAGAGTGTACGGGTGCTGGATGTCATGAATGGACATATATATTTTAAAAAAGAAGAATGTAGTAATAGTCTTAATGATATGCATTGTTTATTCAAAAAGGTGCGGTAAAGCAGAATGATACAGGTAAAGTGATAAGCAAAAAGTAGGACTATGTCCCTTCCAAGGGCAAGCTGAAGAATGGTATTAAAGCAATTATTTCACTCGTTATCGTAATCCTCCTGGGAGTTCCGTGGTGTGACGTAGCTTTCTGCCTTCTTGGTTGCTGCATCATATATTCGGCAATCATGCTGCCGGACAGGGTTTCCAGAGATTAAAGTCCTGAAAGAGAAAAATAACAAAGCAGGAAGCCCCTAGTGCGGTTTAAGCCGCGTCTTGGAGCATGTCGTAATCGTGCCCCCACCCTACATGTGCCCATGGTATTTTTAGTGCGTAATTATGTATGCGTGGCACGAGTTTAGCCGTTTGGCTTGGGCCGGGGTGGGGGCCGCATTGCTATGCAAGCTCGGAACGTGCCAGGCGGTCCTGTTGCCGATTGCTTCGGGCGCGCTTGAAGGTGTTCGGGTCCTTAAACGCCGAACTAGTGGATTGCCTTAAGAGGCTGCATTGCGCTTCTGCTGCGAGGGCCGCAGTGTGCTCCTCCGTTCGGAGAGAGCGCTCTGTGTTTCCATTAACTGTAATGACCCCCTGAGGTCCTGGCATCTTGAGCTTGAGGTATGCATAATGCGGTACCGCATTGAATCTCGCAAATGCGGTTCGCCTGAGCAGTGCATGATAACCATTGCGGAACGGGACTATATCGAAGACTACTTCCCTTCGGTAGTTATTCTGGGATCCGAAGACCACTTCCAGTGTGACTGATCCTATGCAATGGGCCTCTACACCTGGTATGACGCCTTTAAAGGTCGTTTTTGTGGGTTTGATCCTTGAGGGGTCTATACCCATTTTGCGCATTGTGTCCTGGTAAAGCAGGTTCAGGCTGCTGCCACCATCCATAAGGACTCGAGTGAGGTGAAATCCGTCAATGATTGGGTCTAGGACCAGTGCGGCGAATCCGCCATGACGGATACTAGTGGGGTGGTCCCTCGATCGAAGGTGATCGGACAGAAGGACCATGGGTTGAACTTTGGGGCGACTGGCTCCAACGCATATACGTCCCTGAGCGCATGCTTCCGCTCCCTCTTGGGGATGTGGGTTGCATATATCATGTTCACCGTCCGCACTTGTGGGGGGAACCTCTTCTGTCCTCCGGTGTTCGGCTGCCGGGGCTCTTCCTCGTCATCACTATGTGGCCCCTTATCTTTGTCTTCGGCATTTAACTTGCCGGCCTGCTTGAACACCCAACAATCCCTGTTGGTGTGATTGGCTGGCTTGTTGGGGGTGCCGTGTATTTGACACGAGCGATCGAGTATACGGTCCAAACAGGACGGGCCCAGAGTGCTTCTTTTGAATGGCTTTTTCTGTTGACCGGGTTTAGAGCCTTTGAATCCGGCATTGACTGCCGTATCCTCTGTATTGTCGCTGTTAATGTGGTGCTTATGTTTGTTGCGACGTGGCCTGCTATTGCCGTCTTTGGTATCCGAAATATCATGGTTCTTTGATATGTTATTACTGCGAGCCAGCCAGCTGTCTTCTCCCGCATAAAAGTAGGTCATGAGTGTCGTGAGGGCTGCCATAGATTTCGGCTTTTTCCTGACCCAGGTGCCGGGCTAGCCACTCGTCACGGATGTTGTGCCTGAAAGCTACTAGGGCCTCTGCATCCGGACAGTCGATGATTTGATTTTTCTTTGTTAGGAACCGTGTCCAGAATTGCCTGGCCGATTCCTCTGGCTGTTGAATTATGTGGCTCAAGTCATCGACATCTGGTGGTCGCACATAAGTGCCTTGAAAGTTGTCGAGGAATGCGGCTTCCAGATCTTCCCAACAGCCGATGGACTCTGCTGGTAAGCTATTGAGCCAATGCCGAGCTGGTCCTTTGAGTTTGAGTGGGAGGTATTTAATGGCGTGTAGATCATCACCGCGTGCCATATGGATATACAGGAGGAAATCCTCGATCCATACCGCAGGATCTGTTGTGTCGTCGTATGATTCTATATTTATGGGTTTGAAACCCTCTGGGATTTGATGATCCATTACTTCGTCTGTGAAGCATAAGGGGTGTGCGCCACCTCTGTACTGGGCTATATCGCGACGCAGCTCCAATGAGTCTTGCCCGCTGTACTCGGCCCGACCGGATTTACTTTTACTGTATCCGGCGTGACGATTATCGTCTCGCATAGTGGTGCGCCCTCGTGATCCGTAGATCGATCTTGCATGTTTTGCTTTGTCCTCCAATACATCTCGCAGGTCTGGCGTATTTCCCCATGCCTTTTTATTTGAATGGCGTCGGGGTGCGGGCTGAGCTTTTGGCTGGAATGCCTCTATGTCGCGGCCACGAGGTGGCCGATCAGCCGTGTCATACGCTTGTTCCTCTAGTCGGGGTAGCAACCTGCATTTTGGGTAACTCTTGGAGGGGCGTTCGAGTTTATATTCCTCGACCGCCAGGACTTCAGTCCATCTGTCCGCTAGCAGATCTTGATCAGCTTGAAGCTGCTGCTGCTTTTTCTTAAGGCTATTTTCTATGGCTATAAGCCGTCGCTTGAAGCGCTCTTGTTCGACAGGATCCTCTGGCACGACGAATTCGTCATCGTCGAGGCTTGCCTCGTCTTCAGAGGGAGGCATGTAATTGTCATCCTCCTCTTCTTCATCTGCCGCTCTCTCAGGAGGGCTGGCTTCTCCCTCCTCCTGCCCTAAATCATGCTGGGTGGGATTGTTGCCATCTTCGGCACTATCCGGAGTGCTATTATCTCCTGTGCCGGTATCACCACTTTTGCTTTGGCGGGACTTAGAGCGGCGCTGTTGACGTCGGCGCTTGGGTTGCTTCTTGGAGGGGTCATCCTCCGCTGTCTCGTCGCCATTGCCTTCTTTGGGTGTGTCCACCATGTATATATCGTATGATGAGGTGGCTGTCCAGTGCCCTGTGGGCAGTGGTTCTTCTTCTTCTCCCGCATCGTCGTCCATACCGTCGATGTATTCGGAGTCGAAGTCGAGCATGTCGGTTAAGTCGTCGACAGTGGCTACTAAGTGGGTGGTGGGTGGGCAGTGAATTTCTTCGTCATCCGCATCCCAATCCTGCCGGGCATAGTTCGGCCAGGATCCTTCTGACAAGGAGAGAGACCTTAATGAGTTCAATATGTCGCCAAAGGGCGAGTGCTGAAAAATATCCGCGGAGGTAAACTCCATGATCGGCGCCCAATCGGATTTGCTAGGAACGGGGGCAGGCGGTTCGGAGTCTGTGGCCGGAGAAGGATCCGGCAGTTTCACAACACGGCTCTCGTGCAGGGTAAGGTCGATGTTCGGCTCGATCGCCGCTGAGGATAAGGCCTCCGTGGCGGGGTCTATCCACCCGTCCATCGACGGCGCAACTGGCTCCGAATTGAGGGTCGGAGCGGCTGCCGGTGCGATCTCCTGAACACTGTCCGATGGTAGAGCTAAATCGTACTCATCGTGACCGTGTGACGCACAAGGCAGAGACTCGAATCCGTCGAAGATCAAGTCTTCGTGGATATCGGCCGTGTAGTTTAAGCTTCCAAACCTGACCTGGTGGCCACGGGCGTAACTTCTGATCTGCTCCAGATAGCCAAGCGAGTCGGCCCGCAGTGCGAAGCCGCCGAACACAAAGATCTGTCTGGGGAGAAAAGTCTCACCTGGACTGCATCGCTATCAATGATCGTAGGAGCCATCAAGCCTAACGGTGACGACACAGAGGAACTCTCAATGAAAGCACCAATGTCGGTGTCAAAACCGGCAGATCTCGGGTAGGGGGTCCCGAACTGTGCGTCTAAGGCGGATGGTAACAGAAGGCAGGGGACACGATGTTTTACCCAGGTTCGGGCCCTCTTGATGGAGGTAAAACCCTACGTCCTGCTTGATTTATTCTTGATGATATGTGTATTACAAGAGTTGATCTACCATGAGATCGGAGAGGCTAAACCCTAGAAGCTAGCCTATGGTATGATTGTATGTTGTCCTACGGACTAAAACCCTCCGATTTATATAGACACCGGAAGGGGCTAGGGTTACACAAGGTCGGTTACAAAGGAGGAGATATCCATATCCGTGTTGCCTAGCTTGTCTTCCACGCCAAGTAGAGTCTCATGCGGATACGAGACGAAGTCTTCAATCTTGTATCTTCATAGTCCAACAGTCCAGCCAAAGAATAGAGTCCGGTTGTCCGGATACCCCCTAATCCAGGACTCCCTCACACACCATCCTCCCTCAGCGAGCATTCATCGGAGCGCGCCTGAAAAAATCCATCCCAACATGGCCGTCCAGCGTAGCTCCTCCTCTCGCTCCCGCAGCCCCAAGCCCGGAGACTGGGAGAAGTGTTCCGTCCCGCACAGCCAATTAGTGAAGCTATAGACCCAGGGATTCCTCCCTCCAGCGTATATGGTCCCGGTTCGAGCCGGGCTCGCCACCTATAATGGCGGGGAGCAAGCGGAGAGCTTTCCCAACCCCTCTAAGGGAGAGCGGGTATGCCTTGTCCCTTATTTGTTAAGGGGACTCGGATTTCCAATCCATTCATTTCTCCAAGGGCTCCTCGAGTTCTACGGCCTCCAATTGCACAACCTCACCCCTGCCTCCATACTGCACATCGCTGGTTATGTAGCCCTTTGCGAGCTGTTTCTGGGTTGCGAAGCTCATTTCGCGCTGCGGAAGAAGTTGTTCTGCCTTGTGCCCCGTACACAGAGGGGATCAATATATCAAGTGGGCGGAGCCGAAGTATGGCGTATCGCCGGGACCGGATACCCATCCGGTACCCCGAAGAAGACGTCCGAGGACTGGCCTTCGGAGTGGTTTTATATGGAGGATGTTCCTCTCTCGGATCCTATTCGGATTGGTCTTCCTGAGTTCGACAACGCCCCTTTGAAGAAACGCCTAAGCTAGCGCCCACGGAGCCCACAGGAGGAAGATGATAGAGACATATTTTATCTGATGGGCCGGATAAAGTTGCTGGCCAAATCAGGACTGACCATAACCGAGGTTACGGCAATATGCATTATGCGGGGGGTGCAGCCACTTCAATATCGAGACCACCCATTGTGGTACTTCAATGGGGAAGATGATGCCAATCGCTGAGGGCGCAAGGGACCGGACTCAGTTGTTGCTCTAGAAAAAATTCTATCCGATCTGTATAAGGGGGAAGAAGAGGAGTTCCTCCGCATCAAGCCACGGGATGGATTCTCCATGAATAACCCTCGAAGCTGGGTGAGCTTCCGCTCTTTTTACTTCCATCCTACCCTTGTTTTCATGATAAATATTTACCTTACCGTTTCATCGCAGGAACTGCGTAAGGCGGTAGGGGAGATCAATAGCCCACCTCCACAACCGGAGGATCCTGAGAGGGTCCTCGACCCCGGCCTGAAAGAGAATCCAGACATATTCATGGAGCTGATTGATAGGATTTTCTATCAGCTAAGCTGTGCTGATGCCATGGTGGCCATTATAGCCGACTACCCTGGGCTACTCCCAGCCTTGCAGGTAAATGAGACCGGAGTCCCAACCTTCGAAAAGGATTTCCTTTTATGCACTTCACCTACCGTATACAAACAGTGTTTTATAGGGAAGGCCCTCAGGACGCCATGCCGAGCCCGCGGCGACTCGCCAACAAGGGGTTTCAAAGCCGGACAGGCTAAAAGGGAAGGCGGTCCGAACGGAGACGCCGACGCAGAGGTATGATGCAACACCTCACTCCATGGTTGTCATCTTTAAAAACATAATAACACCCGTGTTTCCTAGAAGGAAGAATGCTCGCCGGACAATATCCGGAGAGGTCACTGATCACGCCTCTACCAGTCGGGCTTGAGGGCCGGACACAGAGGCGGAAGCTAACACGAGGTACATGCCGGATGCTCCTTCTACAAAGGATGCGGATAAGATATCCGCTACGAATTCCGAAGTGGAGAGCGCCATGAATCACAGGCGTCGCCGAGCCGTACTCCGTGACGCTTGTTTCTCCCAAGAGGCGTTTGATGCATTCAACTCGGGAGATGCGTACATCCGTGCTGCTCAAAATGGTCTAGACAGAGCCACGGACCAGTATGTAAAGGATGTACGGGTAAGAAAATTTGATGAGTATATATATATCAGTAGCCCCTGAGACTTGAAACAGTTGGCACACCTGATTTAAGGATCGTTTATTGTGCAGGTTCTTACAGAGAAGAATACTCGACTGTCACAGGAGTTGGAGGAATGCAAGACCCAACTTCGGGCCGCCGTTGCCGCATTGAAGGAACCTGAAAAGTCCCCAGCTGGTAACATTTGTTTCAAAGAATGAGAGGTACCATATACTGTGCGGCATGGCTGCAGATCTAACAATAGATATTGCAGATGACTCCGGAGAGAATCCGGAGGACCAGCATGTCGTACGACAGCTAAAGGCTGGCGAACGTGTGCTGACTAAGGTCATGCGGGAGAAAAACAATCTCCAAGACGCCAATACCAAGCTGAGCGTGGAACTGAAAGATGTTCGAGCCCAGCTTGCGGACTCCGTGAAGGAGAATAAGCGGCTTCGACGCGGCATTTTCAGTAAGTGCTTGAACGAACCCTTAAAAGAGTGCGGCGGAGAAGCCGACTAACAGATTATGTCTGCAGGTATGCTGACGGGTCTTCCCGCGGAGGAGATGCCCGGGTCTGCGGGTGATCTTCTACCCAAGCTCTCACAACTGCACGAACAAGTTCGACAGGTGATGCAAGGTATTGCCCAGGCCTTGTGGCCATCCGTCTCCCTGCCAGCAGGCATTGGAGAACTTGCGGAGAAGCTCAAGGGAGCACGGCGGCACTTCCGATTATGGAATATATCGGCCTGCCGTCAAGGTGCCAGGGAAGCCTGGGCCATGGTGAAGACGCGATATACCAAGGCTGACCCAAACCACATGGCCGAGGTCGGACCTGTGGGGCCCGATGGGAAAGAGATCCCCGTTAGCTTAGTGTATGGGCAAGTAGAATTAGCCGCAAAGTGTTCCCAACAGGATTGTAGGCTAGACAGCCTGTTGGATGGTATAGAAGAGGAATTTAGTCAGTCTACATGACTATGTAATTGAAGTGACATGTATAATGCCTTCTAGCCGGATTGTAAATCATTTGTCATGGCGGACCTTTTCGCTTCAACCTCGGGACCCGATAGTCCGGAGTGTATCCGAATAACCGCTCAGTTATATAAGAACCGGGGTATGCATGGAAACCAGGCGTGGGGGTCATTAGTGCTTGAATAGACAAGTACCCAACTAGTTATGTTATATTACATGGGTAGTAAGAAACATCTTCCAGGGAGAATAGTTCCGTTAAGGGTTCCTTTCCCTGGGTATGCATGCCCTAAAGTGCATGTCCGGACTGCGAGAGGAGACGCAGGAAAAAACATCTAGGGGCACATAAGGAAAATAAATAAAAATCATCTTTTGTTCACTAAGCAAATATTCCCTTAAGAACGCTAGCTTTCGGCTTCACCCAGTCTGAGGTACACATCCGGCTGACCCGATAGTAACAATCGCAGATGTGCTCCCCTTATGCCCTAACCGAATTAACGGGAACGTAGGGCATAAATACAAGAGCCAGGCAACCCAGCTTGGCCAAAACTTAAGTCATATCGATGCATATAATGGCGAAGAAAAGGTACATGCGGAAGAATAACACATGTGCGTGGCATGAATCCTAGATAAATAATTAAGCTTCTGTGTAAGAAGCCCCCAGGTATAATGAGCGCGATTAGCGCGTCAATAGTGTGCAAGTAAGGCACAAGTTGGCCCTTGAAGGCCTTGAGAAAGAATAAAAGAAAGAAAGAGAAAAAATACGAATAATGTATATGCAAAAAATGGACAGAGGAAGGAGACGAACATAGAGTCCGGCACTAGGCGTAGAATCTTTGGAGCCTGGCTGCGTTCCATGGGTTCGGCTCAAGTCGATTATTCGATGCATCCTGCAGACGGTACGCTCCACCGGTCAGAACTTGGTCAATAATGAAGGGACCTTCCCATTTGGGCTCGAGCTTGGTCTTTTTCTTCTCCGGCAGGCGTAGAACTAGCTCGCCAATATTATAAGTTTTGGCCCGTACTTCTCTGCTTTGGTATCTGCGAGCCTGTTGCTGATAGAATGCGGAACGGGCTTTCGCCACGTCGCGCTCCTCCTCCAGGGTGTCCAGACTGTCCTGCCGATCGAGCTCGGCTTCTCTTTCTTCGTACATGCGCACTCGAGGTGAGTCATGAATTATGTCACAGGGCAGAACCGCCTCTACGCCGTACACCATAAAGAAGGGTGTGTATCCGGTAGTACGATTCAGCATGGTCCGCAGCCCCCAGAGTATGGAGTCGAGCTCCTCTACCCAGTGCGTGTTAGACTCCTTTAAGGACCACACTATGATAAGACCATTTACTCGCTCAACTTGGTCGTTAGTTTGTGGGTGATAGACAGAGGCATAATCGAGCTTAATGCCCATGTTGCTGCACCAGAGTTTTACCTCGTCGGCCATGAAGTTCGTGCCGTTGTCAGTGATGATGCTGTGGGGGACGCCATAACGGTGTACAATCCCGGATATGAAGTCTATCACCGGTCCGGATTCGACCGTTTTAACAGGTTTGGCTTCTATCCATTTGGTGAATTTATCCACCATGACCAGTAAGTATTTTTTCTTATGGGTTCCCCCTTTAAGGGGTCCAACCATGTCAAGCCCCCAGACCGTGAAGGGCCAGCTAATGGGGATTGTTTGGAGGGCGGTGGGTGGCATGTGGCTTTGGTTTGCAAAAAGCTGGCAACCGACGCAGCGTTGGACCAAGTCCTGTGCATCTACCCGGGCCGTCGGCCAATAAAAACCTGTACGGAAGGCCTTGCTTACAAGGGCCCGGGCTACGGCATGGTGGCCGCCGAGTCCGGCGTGAATTTCTGCCAAAAGCTTCCGCCCTTCCTCTTTGGAGATGCATCTTTGAAGGACTCCGGTAGTGCTTTTTTTATACAGCTCTCCCTCATGGACCCTGTAGGCTTTAGATCGCCGCACTATGCAGCGTGCCTCATTTTGGTCCTCGGGAAGTTCCTGCCTAGTTAGATAGGCCAGGAATGGTTTTGTCCACGGGGCGATGATGGCCATTATTACGTGGGCTGAAGGTGTTATTTCGGTGTTCGACATCGGTGTCTTATGATAGTGCACCCTTTTACTTCGGACTGGGTGTATATTCGGTTCCAAGTGCTTTCCATCGCACAGTACTTTCGTACTATGGACGCCAAGTCAGCGAAGCGTGATATGTCACGACGACTTATGGCGTTAAGGATTCCCTTGTACGTGCAATTATTGCGGAAAAATGAGACTGCGTCTTCCTCGCGATAGTCCTTAACCTTGTTCATCACAAGGAGGAATCTGGCCCAATAATGATGTACTGTTTCCTGGGGCGCTTGCCTGATGTGGGAAAGATCGTCTATGTTTGGGTGGGTGGGTGGATTTGAGTCCGAACCCTTACCCGATCTGAGACCCAGGGGCCGAGGAGTTTCCAATCTTGGAAGTTCGAGTTCCGGGATGTTGCCCGATAAGTCTGGCCCGCCGCCTGACTCTAGTTTCAGGGCTTGGTTGATGTCCTCCCGTAAACGGGTATCCGGCTCGGAGAGCTCAGGAATCCGGACATAGTTAGTCCTCAAGATAGAGAAAGAATCGCGGCATTGTTCCTCCACCACCGCAATATGATGGGTGACCGGTGGAGAGTTAATCTCCCTTTGATCGGGTTTAAGCCCAATCCGATCATAGTCCGTAGCGACTCCCAAGGCGGCGATGCGATCCAAGAACTCGTTTAGGGATGAGAGCTCCATTGGATCTATCTGCTCGACAAATTCCGAGCTGACATGGAGGCTGTTTTCGATGACCCGAGAAGTCATCGTCGGTGCAGCAGCTGAACGGGCGGTCATGATGAAACTGCCAAGTCGGAGAGTTTGGCCGACAGCCAGGGCTCCCCCGGCGGTAATGTTGTTTTTAACAACGAGACGAGGCATCCTTTCTTACGGTGACGGCACAGTGGAACTCTCAATGAAAGCACCAATGTCGGTGTCAAAACCGGCGAATCTCGGGTAGGGGGTCCCGAACTGTGCGTCTAGGCGGATGGTAACAGGAGACAGGGGACACGATGTTTTTACCCAGGTTCGGGCCCTCTCGATGGAGGTAAAACCCTACTCCTCCTTGATTGATCTCGATGATATGAGTATTACAAGAGTTGATCTACCACGAGATCGAAGAGGCTAAACCCTAGAAGTTAGCCTATGGTATGATTGTTGTTGTTATTCCTACGGACTAAACCCTCCGGTTTATATAGACACCGGAGGTGGCTAGGGTTACACAGAGTCGGTTACAAGGAAGGAGATCTACATATCCGTACTGCCAAGCTTGCCTTCCACACCAAGGAGAGTCCCATCCGGACACGGGACGAAGTCTTCAATCTTGTATCTTCATAGTCCAACAGTCCGACCAAAGGATA
Organism: Triticum urartu; assembly: GCF_056163025.1. NCBI lineage: Eukaryota > Viridiplantae > Streptophyta > Magnoliopsida > Poales > Poaceae > Triticum > Triticum urartu. Next base: position 466,196,940 of record NC_141873.1, on the reverse strand, counting down.
TAGTTCGGCTGTCCGGATACCCCCTAATTCAGGACTCCCTCACTGCTGTCAGATGTCAGTCAGCCACCCACATCTCCATACATTTATTCTTAGTCAGAGATCATTAAAAGTTTGGAAGAATACAAACCCTATACCTCTCCTAAAAGAAAACATACGTCAATCTAAACTAAAATATACATGTCGTCTAATATAGCGACATGAATCCCTATGCTTATTTAATGGATAGATATCAGGGTGGTGAGCCTGCAGGTGCTCCTAGGCATTTTCGATCTCTATAGCTACCTATTATATCAATTGGCTGTAGATGGCAGGAGGTGGATTAGGCTACCAATAGTGGGGTAACTTAGGTAGTAATTTAACACATCCCAAGACAATTTTGCTTATGTAGCAAGTATTTAATGAAAGAAGAGGTGCTTGTAGTAACATAATATGTTATTGTAACATAGCGTTTTCCGAGGCAAAAAGACTATGAGCTAATAAATGAAGCAATCTATGATACTACTAGTATATTACTTTGCATTATGAAGGTAGTAACTTAGACTAGTGTCATATGCATGATACTGGTATAAGTTACTCCCCACTATGACCAGCCTTGAGAGCACACGGCAACGACGCCCTCCGAAATCACGGACTGTCGTCTGTCCCCTGGGGATTCGCGTCACTTTAGTCTAACTGAGTTTTTACGCGTGAATACACGCCGAAGTTATGTAGGTTAGCAGTGCGTACATGTCCTTTGACATTAATATAGTTATCATTTAATGGTATATTTGTGCAGTGTGGTGGGGTAGCATACTAAATTGGAAAGCAAAAGTCAATATTCTCAATTAATGTCGCGCGTTCGCATGCAAGAAAGGTTCATGTGATGTCCTTTATCTGTACAGGTATGTCAAAGGAGTTATTAGGGCATGTACAATAAAAGCATCACTCTGGTACTGCCTCAACTGTTAAACTAATCAAAAAGTGAGGAAACCACCGTTTTTGAAAAATTATGGCCAACCGTAGCCACACTGCTGTAGCGGGACCCGTCGTCCTTCACATGCATAGTACTCCCTCCGTTCCCAAATATTTATTTTTTTAGAGATTTCAACAAGTGACTACATACGAAGCAAAATGAACGAATCTACACTCTAAAATATGTCTACATACATCCGTATGTTGTGTCCATTTGAAATGTCTAAAAAGACAAATATTTGGGAACGGAGGGAGTATTTTTCTTCCTCTCTCTACCTCTCTCCTTGCATGCATCAGCGGAGCTTCCTTTTTCTTTCTTTCTCTCGCTTTTCACACCGAAGAGGTTGGCTCTTCTGCAGGCTACACATGCTAGTGCGAGGCGATACCTTTTAGTCCGAACCTACGTGGACCGGCGGGGCAGCAGGTTGAGGCCACCCATTGGCCATGCCCTTAGTGTACTACATAATCAATGTGTTGTGTTGAAGCTCAGAGGTATGACACGACTCAATAAATAAAAACAAAACAATTGCATGCAATGTAATTATCGTTAATTCATCTTTGTTGGGCCATGAAGATGAACGATTAAATGCGACTACGCTGCATTGATAAACCAGACAAGGTGACTAATAACATAGTTTTCAGAGAAGGAAAAGTTTTGGAATTACTATAATTAATTTGTCTAGAATTATTATCACGAAGTTCTCGGGTTTAACTAAAATAAAAATAAGAAGACTTAATTTCATGGAATTTATTCCATGAGTTTTACAGCAGTTAGAATATTGCAATTCTCTCTTTATTTAAAATTCTAATAATAATGAAATCCACTATTTTAATTGTCATAGGATGAGGTTCTCAATTTTATATAAGACACATAACTTGATGCTTTCTCTTCGATATTACAGTTTTAAAACTGAAACAAAAACATAATCTTGCAAAGGATATTGTCAAATGAAAAATAATACTGCAGTTTGAAAACTTGGTAGAAACTAAATATTAGATGTGTTTTATGATTTAAAACGCATGGCTCAATAAAATCCGCATGCATGTAGGGTCACTGTCAGATGTCAGTCAGCCACCCACATCTCCATACATTTATTATAGTCAGAGATCATTAAATTTTTGGAAAAATACAAACCCTATACCTCTAAAAGAAAACACACGTCAATCTAAACTGAAGAATACATGTTGTCTAATATAGCGGCACGAATCCATATGCTTATTTAATGGAGAGATATCAGGGTGGTTAGCCCGCAGGTGCTCGTAGACATTTTCGGTAGATGGCATGGCTACTTGACACAACCAGCAACACATTGCCATAGGGAAAAAAATTGCTAGCCCACTCACATGTATGCATAAGTTCTAAATCGTTAAAGTTAGATACAACCCTAACAAACAATGCATTGGGCTAGTTGTCTTTTTTTATATCTCCTATGGTAACATGCTAAGAGACGGAGCATTGAGAGAGGCCTTAGATGATTCAGTAATGCGTGCCCATCATTCATGATCCTGCACAAACTATTGAAACAAAAATATGTGTAGTCATTCGGACTCTCTATTGTGGCAGAGTATTAAATTGTACATTAAAGTGAACACCTATTTACTGTTTCTCATTATATGGCGAGATTTGGTATGAGGTGCTTCAGATCTATGCAAAATAACGGCGACGCCTACGGCTCAGCAATGTTGTTCTTTAGGAACACGTGCACGAAGACTTCCCAATTGTTATCGATAAGGTCAAGTCGGCTCCAGTAGAAGAGCGGCGACAGCAGTACGTCGGCGACTCGTTCTGATGGCAGTAGTGGTCGTTTGGTGTCCTCGAAATCTCGATGTATTTACCGATAGCAAATTAGCCCTACTGACCGCTACCTCAGATCTCACGCGCTCCTTTGACCTAGCCAAACGCCCCTCCAAAAAGCTAGGGTACTCTGCCTCCCGCCGGCGCCGGTGCCGGTCCGTCCCGTCTTCGGTGGCCTTAGGGCCATGGAGGCGGAGTGGATCTCGACCCTTGCCGGTGGGAGGGCTCTGTTTTTAGATCTTTTTTCGATCTTTGTTAGGATTTGCGTCCTACTCAGGAAGGCGAGACGGCGGCGGCTCCTTGAAGATGGAATAAAGGTCTCCCCGCCTAGCCCCCGTTTCGGTGATGTGTTCAACATCATCGGTGGGCGTGTGGAGTTGTGTCTCCGGCTGATCTGTGCTTGGTGGATTTGCTTGGATCTGTTTGTCGTTCGTCTTCGTTCGTGTGTCTTCAGGTTGGATCCTTTTAATCTACACTCTTCATTTGCGGCGGTTGCTGTTCTGGTGCGTTGGTTCTATGGGGCCTTAGCACGACGACTTCCCGATTGTGTACTACAACAAGGTTTGCCCGGCTCCGATGAGGGAGGGGCGATGGCAGCGGCGTGCCTTCGGCTCGCTTCAGTGCTTATAGTCGTCGCTAGGTGGTCTACGGATCTAGATGTAATTTTTATTATTTCTAGTATTCGTTGTACTACCATGATTGAAGATGAATAGATTGGAAGTTTTCCCCGCAAAAAAAAGAAATCTCGATGTATTTTTTTTATGTTCAAGATGCTTTGTATTTGCGGTGAACTTTTATAATAGATCAGATTCTTTTCAAAAAAAAAAGAAGTGAACACTTTTTTATTTTTTTTATTATTAGGATGATGCGGGGGCTAAGTTTTTGTAAGCAAAGGGCTAGGATGATTATAAATAATGTGATGGACTTGGGTTTGAAACTGGCATCAAGTGTGCTGCTCTCCCCCTCATGGACTTGATTAGTCGATGATCTAAGTGGAATCCTATTTGGGCCAAATATAGCGTGTTTGGTATTTGGTGCGCACCTCGTCAATTCCCATCGTTGCATAGCATGCGATACGGTCGGAAACTCCTCCGGGAAGCTTCCAACCCAGTTTTGGGAAGCTCCAAACTTTATTTTTATTTTTTTGCTTTTCTACTATTTTACCTGGTTTTGTTTGGTTTTAATTTCTTTTCTATTTTTTATTCCAAATTCTTTATTTATTTTTTATTTTTTTAGAAATATGAACTTTTTCTATTTCTGCAAGTGTTTTACAAATTATGAACTTTTCCAAGTATTGTATTTTTTCTCAATTTTGTGAGAATTATTTCAAATTTTATGGTTTTTTTTCAAATTTACAATCTTTTTTCAAACTTCTGAATATAGTTTTTTAGTATTTCATGATTTGTTTTCTAACCCGTGAACATTTTTTGAAGCCTCAAACATTTTTTAAACTCACGATTGTTTTTCAAAATTTTGAAATTAAAAAAAAAGGCGAGCGAACTGGGGTTGCTGGTGATGCTGGCGCCACAGGCGCTGCCAAGGATCTAAGACTCCCTATATGACGCCTGCTGCGTCAAAATACAGGGAAGCCACTCACGCTTCTCCCTATGGACCGCCCAAGCATGGCCGAATAACAATAGGTCCTTTCCTCCGAGAACAGCTTCTCAAAAATATGTTATGGTATATGTATACTTTAATGATGCTTTCATAAATTGTTCACCTTGTGTTTAAAAATGTCCAGCGTTTGTTAAAAATGTCCATCGTGTATTAAAAAAATATTAACCCTGTATTTAAGAAATGTCCGTCTTGTAGTATTAAAAAACGTTCACCATCCTTTGGGGAAAATGTTCATTGTGCAATTGAAAAATGTTCATGTATAAAATATGGATTTATAAATGATAACCAAAAAAATAGAAAAAAGAAAAGAAGACAAAAACCAAAAGGGGGAAAATAAATCCAACCCCAAAACCAAAGAAACAACCAAAATAAATAAAAAATCGCTAATGAAGAAGCGCTCCAAAAGTTAATAGGGCTGCCCCCAGGAGTGAACCGATTTTGCATGTTCCCTTCTATTTGACGCAACGGGCCTCAAACAGAATTTTCACGACGATCATGTCATCCTATCATCTGATACATAGCTAGGCTTACTTCCCTTATGTGCTACCTACTTGGTCCAGATCCAATTTGCCTTCTATTTGTGTTGTTCTATGGTGACATCATTAGCACCAACCGTGGGGAATCATGAAGAAAAACCATGCTTCCCAAGAAGAAGCCAGATTCTCACTCCATTGATGAGTCAAAGCAAATCAAACCTCAAACGGACCACCAAAGATCCTGAGGCATCTCAATATCCAGAGGGCTCAAAATCGTCGATGAAGTTGACAGTAATTCCCAAGTGGTGGACCGCTCGTTGTCCTTGAGATCGGGGTTATCGTCGTCAAGATCGAAGAAAGTAATATGGTTTCATAAATCCTTATTATTAATAATTATAAGCAGAATGTGACCTCTTTGTAGAACCCTCTCGTACGCTAACCCATTTGTAACAAGGAATGTCATTCACCATGGAATATCAATTTCAAATCTGAAATGCAAAGCACATGCTAATATGCTCTAAATTTGCAATTGAAAGCAAATAGGAAGCTCCACTCTATATTGTAGGCGTCATTAATGAGAGGGTATTTTCATCTCCCATGTCCATTGTGTCACTTTGATATCAGCCTTCCCATTGTTGAATACGTAGAGGTGAGCATTCTTGCATATGGCAAGTGATAACAAATTTCTTGGGATTATGCAAACCTTCCCTCGAGCCGAAAACTCTCGACAACATACCATCTAAGAAATAAAAAGTTGGAGAGAGACAAAATAAGAAATGAGATTGCCTGAACTTGTATAACATAAGAACATGTTAAATGGTAGCATACCGGACATGCCAATTTGTCTTAGAAAGAAAAGTTGAAGAGCGAGGATCTCAAAAAATCGAAGAGAGAAAAATAAAAAAAAATTGATTCTTTCCGGACTTGTGCAACATAAGAACTAGTTGAATGGTAGCATACCATACTTATGAGAGATATCTTGCCATCTCTTGTGTCAATATCAGAATATAGTCACGGAGCTTCGAAGGGGCCATCCCTCCCACCACCCCCCCCCCCCCCCCCCCCCCACAAATATTTTTGAGAAAATTTTAGCCGATCGATCTCCTAGTTTTTCCGCTACACTCACATAGAACTGAGAACCGTGCATCATCGATCTAATATATTGCTTCCTGCTAAGCTCACCAGTGGTCGGGCTCTTAGAGGCATGAACATTGTATCAGTGTGCTGTCGGTGCCATTGCAGTGCTTGTTATGTCGTCGAAATGATTCCCTATTGATTTTCCTGTGGTTTCGGTGTGTTGTTTGTTTCGCCATCAAGTATATTACCACATATTATATCAAAATTAATTCCCAATGTCCATCCGTATACACGGACTACCACTTGTAGGAAAAATATGCACTACTGTACTATTTGAATTGCACAAAGGCAACCAATTTTATCTGTATCTTAATTTCCTTTTGATAATTTGAGTTACCGACAAATTTCATTAAAAACTTAGATTTTTGGGAAACAACGGGACTCTGCCACATATTTTTATTTATTTTGAAAAAGTAGTACAAAATATGTGGCTAAGAAAGCCAACTCAAAAAGGAAAAGAAAACCATACAAGCGAGAGAAGACCAAAACAAAACAAATAGCAACTGTACAATAATAAACTTATTCACTTGAAGTTGCACATTAATTGGCCTATAAATTATATGTTGGTTGTTTCCAATTTATACAATATAAGTGTAATGTTAATGCAACTTTGATGTATAATTAATATGTTAGGTGCCAATCCTATATGACGCCCATGTGTGTCAATAGTTGAGGCTTCGCTAATGACTCCCCAGACAGGCCGGCCCATCTATCTGTTGTTCTGTTTTGCTTTTTTCTTTCTCTCTCTTTCCAGATCTTGGGTTTCCTACAATTTTTTCAGTTTTTATTTTTACACATTTTCACCTTTTTATAATTTTTTCAATATACGGTGAACTTTTCTTCCAATATACGGCAAACATTTTTTTAAGTACACACTGACCGTTTTCGATAATACAGTTCCCCGCCGACCGACAATGTCCTACACCACCGGAACATGGCTACCTCCTGAGTGTGCGCACTCTGCGGCGCGACAGATATTTGGCGTAATTCACTTTTAAACAGCAGCATGTCCCGCGGCGTTTGAGCCCTGTCGAGCGATGATATAGTGGAGCACATGTGCACTAATGAGAGTACGGATGCCAAAGATTGGCTCTTTGCCATGAATGAAACAATGCAGCATGAGGAGTATACTCAATGATCGCGACCTTATGGGTGATTTGGGCCGCGCGGCGCAAGGTAATCCACGAGGACATATACCAAACTCTGTTAGCAGCAAACTCATCCATTAACAGTTTCTTGGAAGGGATGAAGATTTTCCAGAAGCCAGCTAGTGCTGCGGCGGTCTGGTCGACGCCTCCAAAACCGAGGCATTGGCTACCTCCTACGGACGGCCATGCTACGATAAATGTTGACGCGACGGTGTTGCGGCCAAGAGGAAGAGGAGCTATTGCCGCAATATGCAGAGACCAAGTGGGAATTTATCAAGGGGCATCGGCAGTGGTGATCACTCACATTGATGGTCCGATCACAAGAATAGATGTAGCATCAGATTGCAATGTGGCAGTTGAAGCGATCAAGAAGGGAAGTGCAACATCATATGGAGTAGTGATACATGAAATCTTAGATAGAGCTAGTTTTTTGGATTCTTGCATTTTTAGTCATGAGTTTAGGACCTCGAATGTCAAGGCTCACAATCCCTCTAAGCACTCACTATCTGTAGGGGTTGGCCGCCATGTGTGGTTAGGCCAGCCCGGAGACCTTTTATCTGTCTTTGTAAACGTTGTGACGGTCTCACAAAGCTAGTGAGTTTGCCTCAGAAAAAGGTTGACAAACACGGGTGTCAACTAGGAGGTGTCTGGTGGGAAGTAAGGTATGGATGGTTATCAAAAGACATCGAAAGCTAACTGAGATTCCTTATACGCACGTTAACAAAGTTTTATTATTCCTATAAAATGAATGGGAGACTCCGACAACAATTAAGCCTTGACATTTTTTCATTTATTGTTTTTGAAATAGCTCAACATTCATGCCGAATGTTTAAGCCTTGACATATTGCATGTCTTTTGTGAATATGTATTCTTCGCCTACATTATGTGTAAATCCTACCTCCGCCCCCTTCCTCAAAGGTAACCATGACATCAGCCTAATGAGAACTACATAAAATAAATATGTTATGAATTCATCACTGTGAAATTACCCAAATGAACCTGGGTCGAGGCACGCCCTAATTGATTTTAAAAAAGTAAAGAAAAATCAAATATTTCTGATACTTTTTTGTAATGAATATGGTCTAGTGTTATATTCACATGTAAAGTTTCGATCTGGTCTTCTGTGCGCATAATAACAAAATCAAATCTTCATAAAGGTTACTATTCAGGGTTTCTGAAGTTGCAAAAGAAAATTATTGCCCAAAAAGAACACTGAAGTTATTTCTTTGCGAAATTTCATATTTTAGTAGAACACCAAAGCCTTGTCGCCATGTTTCTTTTTGGTTTTTTATATTTAAAAAAATAAGAATATATATAGGTGCGCCTAGACCCGGGAACCAAAAAATCCACCCCTAGAAGGTGATGTTTACATACTAAATGAAAATGTATATTGATACAGACATTAAGGTGTATTTTTAGGTGGAGCAAGTGTCTTTTTTTGTCCAATGAGTAGGAACTACTCCATCCGCCCTGAATTACTTGTAGGAGTATTAGATTTATCTATATACAGATGTATCTAATCATGCTTTAGTGTTGGATACAGCCATATCTAAACAAGTCTAAGACAAGTAATTTGGAACGAAGGTTATTATCAGAGGTACACATGCATTTTGGACAGACAAGTTTAAAACTGAACGAAAATGGTACATCCACGGGCTCCTACGTAGAGTTTAAGGTAAACTTCCTAATCTCCAATCACATCTTTAACTAACTAACTATCCACCCATCTATGTTTCCAAAAAAAACTATCCACCCATCTAAGACACCAAACTTTAGGTTTCGATAAAGCTTATGCAGTTGATAGTCAAGATAGAAGTGGTGGAATGGGACTTTTTTGGAATAATGAAATAAAAGTTGAAATCTTGGGTTATTCATGTTATCATTTAGATGTTTCTGTTGAGGAGAATGGGCAAGAGATCTGGCGTTTGACGTGTGTTTATGGCGAGGCCCAAACCCATCTAAGACACCAAACTTGGACGGTTTTGAAGAATATTAGCACTTTGAGCTCTCTCCCTTGGCTGTGTATTGGCGATTTTAATGAAGTTCTACATCTGAATGAACATGTGGGAATAGGTCAGCGGAGCAATGCACAAATTTAGGCATTTAGAGAGGCAACAGACGTTTGCATGCTAATGGATATTGGCTACAAGGGCAGGTTCTGGACCTTTGAGAAGAAAGTGACGGGAGGCACTTATTGAAGGAAATATGCCCTAGAGGCAATAATAAAGTTATTATTTATTTCCTTATATCATGATAAATGTTTATTATTCATGCTAGAATTTTATTAACCGGAAACATAATACATGTGTGAATACATAGACAAACAGAGTGTCACTAGTATGCCTCTACTTGACTAGCTCGTTGATCAAAGATGGTTATGTTTCCTAATCATAGACATGAGTTGTCATTTGATTAACGGGATCACATCATTAGGAGAATGATGTGATTGACTTGACCCATTCCGTTAGCATAGCACTTGATCGTTTAGTTTGTTGCTATTGCTTTCTTCATGACTTATACATGTTCCTACGACTATGAGATTATGCAACTCCCGTTTATCGGAGGAACACTTTGTGTGCTACCAAACGTCACAACGTAACTGGGTGATTATAAAGGTGCTCTACAGGTGTCTCCGAAGGTACTTGTTGGGTTGGCGTATTTCGAGATTAGGATTTGTCACTCCGATTGTCGGAGAGGTATCTCTGGGCCCTCTCGGTAATGCACATCACTTAAGCCTTGCAAGCATTGTAACTAATGAGTTAGTTGTGGGATGATGTCTTACGGAACGAGTAAAGAGACTTGCCGGTAACGAGATTGAACCAGGTATTGAGATACCGACGATCGAATCGCGGGTAAGTAACATGCCGATGACAAAGGGAACAACGTATGTTGTTATGCGGTCTGACCGATAAAGATCTTCGTAGAATATGTAGGAGCCAATATGAGCATCCAGGTTCCGCTATAGGTTATTGACCAGAGACGTGTCTCGGTCATGTCTACATAGTTCTCGAACCCGTAGGATCCGCACGCTTAAAGTTCGATGACAGTTATATTATGAGTTTATGTGTTTTTATGTACCGAAGGAGTTCGGAGTCCCGGATGAGATCGGGGACATGACGAGGAGTCTCAAAATGGTCGAGACGTAAAGATCGATATATTGGACGACTATATTCGGACATCGGAAAGGTTCCGAGTGATTCGTGTATTTTCGGGAGTACCAGGGAGTTATGGGAATTCGTATTGGGCCTTAATGGGCCATACGGTAAAGGAGAGAAAGGCCTCAAAGGGTGGCCGCACCCCTCCCCATGGGCTGGTCCGAATTGGACTAGGGAGGGGGGCACCCCCTTCCTTCCTTCTCCTTTTCCCTTCCCTTTCCTTCCCTCCTACTCCTACTACTTGGAAGGGCTCCTAGTTCTACTATGAAAGGGGGAATCCTACTCCCGGTGGGAGTAGGACTCCCCTAGGGCGCGCCATAGAGAGGGCCGGCCCTCCCCCTCCTCCACTCCTTTATATACGGGGGCAGGGGGCACCCCAAAGACACAACAATTGATCTCTTGATCTCTTAGCCGTGTGCGGTGCCCCCCTCCATTATAATCCACCTCGGTCATATCGTAGCGGTGCTTAGGCGAAGCCCTGCGTTGGTAGAACATCATCATCGTCACCACGCCATCGTGCTCACGGAACTCTCCCTCAAAGCTCGGCTAGATCGGAGTTCGAGGGACGTCATCGAGTTGAACGTGTGCAGAACTCGGAGGTGCCGTGCGTTCGGTACTTGATCGGTCGGATCGTGAAGACGTACGACTACATCAATCGTGTTGTGCCAACGCTTCCGCTTCCGGTCTACGAGGGTACGTAGACAACACTCTCCCCTCTTGTTGCTATGCATCACCATGATCTTGCGTGTGCGTAGGAATTTTTTTGAAATTACTACGTTCCCCAACAGTGGCATCCGAGCCAGGTTTTATGCGTAGATGTCATATGCACGAGTAGAACACAAGTGAGTTGTGGGTGATATAAGTCATACTTCTTACCAGCATGTCATACTTTGGTTCGGCGGTATTGTTGGATGAAGCGGCCCGGACCGACATTACGCGTATGCTTACGCGAGACTGGTTCTACTGACATGCTTTGCACACAGGTGGCTGGCGAGTGTCAGTTTCTCCAACTTTAGTTGAACCGAGTGTGGCTACGCCCGGTCCTTGAGAAGGTTAAAACAACACTAACTTGACAAACTATCATTGTGGTTTTGATGCGTAGGTAAGAACGGTTCTTACTAAGCCCATAGCAGCCACGTAAAACTTGCAACAACAAAGTAGAGGACGTCTAACTTATTTTTGCAGGGCATGTTGTGATGTGATATGATCAAGACATGATGAGATATAAGTTGTTGTATGAGTTGATCATGTTTTGTTGAAGTTATCGGCAACTGGGAAAAGCCTTATGGTTGTCTCTATATTGCATAAGATGCAAGCGCCAAATAATTGCTTTACTTTAAAGCTATGCGATAGCAATAGTTGCAAGAGCAGTAGTTGGCGAGACGACCATGTGACGAACCATTGATATAGATCAAGATGATGGAGATCATGGTGTCATGCCGGTGACGATGGAAATCATGACGATGCTTTGGAGATGGAGATCAAAGGCACACGATGATGATGGACATATCATGTCACATATTTTGATTGCATGTGATGTTTATCTTTTATACATCTTATTTTGCTTAGTTTGACGGTAGCTTTATAAGATGATCTCTCACTAAATTTCAAGATAAAAGTGTTCTCCCTGAGTATGCACTGTTGCCAAAGTTCATCGTACCCAGACACCACGTGATGATCGGGTGTGATAAGCTCTACGTCCATCTACAACGGGTGCAAGCCAGTTTTGCACACGCAGAAATACTCAGGTTAAACTTGACGAGCCTAGCATATGCAGATATGGCCTCGGAACACTGGAGACCGAAAGGTCGAGCGTGAATCATATAGTAGATGTGATCAGCATAATGTGTTGGAAATATGCCCTAGAGGCAATAATAAATTGGTTATTATTATATTTCCTTGTTCATGATAATCCTTTATTATCCATGCTAGAATTGTATTGATAGGAAACTCAGATACATGTGCAGATACATAGACAACACCATGTCCCTAGTAAGCCTCTAGTTGACTAGCTCGCTGATCAATAGATGGTTACGGTTTCCTGACCATGGACATTGGATGTCATTGATAACGGGATCACATCATTACGAGAATGATGTGATGGACAAGACCCAATCCTAAGCCTAGCACAAGATCATGTAGTTCGTATGCTAAAGCTTTTCTAATGTCAAGTATCATTTCCTTAGACCATGAGATTGTGCAACTCCCGGATACCGTAGGAATACTTTGGGTGTGCCAAACGTCACAACGTAACTGGGTGACTATAAAGGTGCACTACGGGTATCTCCGAAAGTGTCTGTTGGGTTGGCACGAATCGAGACTGGGATTTGTCACTCCGTGTGACGGAGAGGTATCTCTGGGCCCACTCGGTAGGACATCATCATAATGTGCACAATGTGATCAAGGAGTTGATCACGGGATGATGTGTTACGGAACGAGTAAAGAGACTTGCCGGTAACGAGATTGAACAAGGTATCGGGATACCGACGATCGAATCTCGGGCAAGTATCGTACCGCTAGACAAAGGGAATTGTATACGGGATTGATTAAGTCCTTGACATCGTGGTTCATCCGATGAGATCATCGTGGAACATGTGAGAGCCAACATGGGTATCCAGATCCCGCTGTTGGTTATTGACCGGAGAGTCATCTCGGTCATGTCTGCATGTCTCCCGAACCCGTAGGGTCTACACACTTAAGGTTCGGTAACGCTAGGGTTATAGAGATATTAGTATGCGGTAACCCGAAAGTTGTTCGGAGTCCTGGATGAGATCCCAGACGTCACGAGGAGTTCCGGAATGGTCCGGAGGTAAAGAATTATATATATGAAGTGCTATTTCGGCCATCGGGACAAGTTTCAGGGTCACCGGTATTGTACCGGGACCGCCGGAAGGGTCCCGGGGGTCCACCGGGTGGGGCCACCTACCCTGGGGGGCCACATGGGCTGTAGGGGGTGCGCCTTGGCCTATATGGGCCAAGGGCACCAGCCCCAAGAGGCCCATGCGCCAAGAGTCAAGGGAAAGGAAGAGTCCTAAAGGGGGAAGGCACCTCCGAGGTGCCTTGGGGAGGAGGGACTCCTCCCTTGGCCGCACCCTTCCTTGGAGGAAGGGCAAAAGGCTGCGCCCCCCCCTCTCCCTTGGCCCTATATATAGTGGGGAAAGGGAGGGCAGCAATACCTAAGCCCTGGCGCCTCCCTCTCCCTCCCATGACACATCTCCCTCCTCCCGCAGCGCTTGGCGAAGCCCTGTTGGAATCCCGCTACTTCCACCACCACGCCGTCGTGCTGCTAGATCTCCATCAACCTCTCCTCCCCCCTTGCTGGATCAAGAAGGAGGAGACGTCGCTGCTCCGTACGTGTGTTGAACGTGGAGGTGCCGTCCGTTCGGCGCTAGGATCATCGGTGATTTGGATCACGACGAGTACGACTCCATCAACCCCGTTCACTTGAACGCTTCCGCGCGCGATCTACAAGGGTATGTAGATCCACTCCTCCCTCGTTGCTAGATGACTCCATAGATTGATCTTGGTGATGCGTAGAAAATTTTGAATTTCTGCTACGTTCCCCGACAGTGGCATCATGAGCTAGGTCTATGCGTAGTTTCTATGCACGAGTAGAACACAAAGTAGTTGTGGGTGTTGATTTTGTTCAATATGCTTACCGTTACTAGTCCAATCTTGATTCGGTGGCATTGTGGGATGAAGCGGCCCGGACCGACCTTACACGTACTCTTACGTGAGACTGGTTCCACCGACTGACATGCACTAGTTGCATAAGGTGGCTAGCGGGTGTCTGTCTCTCCCACTTTAGTCGGATCGGATTCGATGAAAAAGGGTCCTTATGAAGGGTAAATAGCAATTGGCATATCACGTTGTGGTTTTTGCGTAGGTAAGAAACGTTCTTGCTAGAAACCCATAGCAGCCACGTAAAACATGCAAACAACAATTAGAGGACGTCTAACTTGTTTTTGCAGGGTATGCTATGTGATGTGATATGGCCAAAAGGATGTGATGAATGATATATGTGATGTATGAGATTGATCATGTTCTTGTAATAGGAATCACGACTTGCATGTCGATGAGTATGACAACCGGCAGGAGCCATAGGAGTTGTCTTAATTTATTTATGACCTGCGTGTCAACATAAACGTCATGTAATTACTTTACTTTATTGCTAACCGTTAGCTGTAGTAGTAGAAGTAATAGTTGACGAGACAACTTCATGAAGACACGATGATAGAGATCATGATGATGGAGATCATGGTGTCATGCCGGTGACGATGATGATCATGGAGCCCCGAAGATGGAGATCAAGAGGAGCTAAGTGATGATGGCCATATCATGTCACTATTTGATTGCATGTGATGTTTATCATGTTTATGCATCTTGTTTACTTAGAACGACGGTAGTAAATAAGATGATCCCTCATAATAATTTCAAGAAAGTGTTCCCCCTAACTGTGCACCGTTGTGACAGTTCGTTGTTTCGAAGCACCACGTGATGATCGGGTGTTAGATTCTAACGTTCACATACAACGGGTGTAAGACAGATTTACACACGCGAAACACTTAGGTTGACTTGACGAGTCTAGCATGTACAGACATGGCCTCGGAACACAAGAGACCGAAAGGTCGAGCATGAGTTGTATGGTAGATACGATCAACATGAAGATGTTCACCGATGATGACTAGTCCGTCTCACGTGATGATCGGACACGGCCTAGTTGACTTAGATCATGTAATCACTTAGATGACTAGAGGGATGTCTATCTGAGTGGGAGTTCACAAGATGAACTTAATTATCCTGAACATAGTCAAAAGGTCTTCGCAAATTATGTCATAGCTCACGCTTCAGTTTAGATATGTTCCTAGAGAAAATTTAGTTGAAAGTTGATAGTAGTAATTATGCGGACTAGGTCCATAAACTGAGGTTTGTCCTCATTGCTTCATAGAAGGCTTATGTCCTTAATGCACCGCTCAGTGTGCAGAACCTCGAACGTCGTCTGTGGATGTTGCGAACATCTGACATACACATTTTGATAACTACGTGATAGTTCAGTTAAACGGCTTAGAATTGAGGCACCAAAGACGTTTTTGAAACATCACAGAACATATGAGATGTTCCAAGGACTGAAATTGGGATTTCAGGCTCGTGCCCACGTCAAGAGGTATAAGACCTCCGACGATTTTCTTAGCCTGCAAACTAAGGGAGAAAAGCTCAATTGTTGAACTTGTGCTCAGATTGTCTGAGTACAACAATCGCTTGAATCGAGTGGGAGTTGATCTTCCAGATGAAATAGTGATGGTTCTCCGAAGTCATTACCACCAAGCTGCTTGAGCTTCGTGATGAACTATAATATATCAGGGACATATATGATGATCCTTGAGATATTCGCGATGTTTGACACCACAAAAGTAGAGATCAAGAAGGAGCATCAATTGTTGATGGTTGGTGAAACCACTAGTTTCAAGAAGGGCAAGGGCAAAAAGGGATGCTTCATGAAATGGCAAATCAGCTGCTGCTCTAGTGAAGAAACCCAAGGTTGAACCCAAACCCGAGACTAAGTGCTTCTGTAATAAAGGGAACAGCCACTGGAGCAGAATTACCCTAGATACTTGGTAGATAAGAAGGCTGGCAAGGTCGATAGAAGTATATTGGATGTATTATGTTAATGTGTACTTTACTAGTACTCCTAGTAGCACCAGGGTATTAGATACCGGTTCGGTTGCTAAGTGTTAGTAACTCGAAATAAAAGCTACGGAATAAACGGAGACTAGCTAAAGGTGAGATGACGATATGTGTTGGAAGTATTTCCAAGGTTGATCAAATATCGTACGCTCCCTCTACCATCGATATTGGTGTTTGCATTGAGCATAGACATGATTGGATTATGTCTATCGCAATACGGTTATTCATTTAAAGAGAATAATGGTTACTCTGTTTATTTGAATAATACCTTCAATGGTCTTACACCTGAAATGAATGGTTTATTGAATCTCGATCGTAGTGATACACATGTTCATGCCAAAAGATAGTAATGATAGTACCACCTACTTGTGGCACTGCCACGTAAGTCATATCGGTATAAAACGCATGAAGAAGCTCCATGTTGATGGATCTTTGGGATCACTTGTTTTGAAAGGATTGAGACATGCGAACCATGTTTGTTGGTAGATATGCATGAAGAAACTCTATACAAATGGATCGTTTGGACTCACTTGATTTTGAATCACTTGAGACATGCAAATCATACCACATGGGCAAGATGACTGAAAGCCTCGTTTTCAGTAAAATGGAACTAGAAAGCAACTTGTTGGAAGTAATACATTTTGATGTGTGCAGTCCAATGAGTGCTGAGGCATGTAGTGGATATCGTCATGTTCTTACTTCACAGATGATTTGAGTAGATGTTGAGTACATTTACTTGATGAATCACGAGTCTGAATTATTGAAAGATTCAAGTAATTTCAGGGTGAAGTTGAAAGATCGTCGTGACAAGAGGATAAAATATCTATGATATGATCATAGAGATGAATATCTGAATTACGAGTTTGGCACAGAATTAAGACATTGTGGAAATTGTTTCACAACTAATACAGCCTGGAACACCATAGTGTGATGGTGTGTCCGAACATCATAACTGCACCTTATTGGATATGATGCATACCATGATGTCTCTTATCGAATTACCATGATAGTTTATGGGTTAGGCATTAGAGACAACCACATTCACTTTAAATAGGGCACCACGTAATTCCGATGAGATGACACCGTATGAACTATGGTTTAGAGAAACCTAAGCTGTCATTTCTTAAAAGTTTGGGGCTGCGACGCTTATGTGAAAAGGTTTCAGGCTGATAAGCTCGAACCCAAAGCGGATAAATGCATCTTCATAGGACACCCAAAACAGTTGGGTATACCTCCTGTCTCAGATCCGAAAGCAATAAGGGATTGTTTCTGGAATCAGGTCCTTTCTCGAGGAAAAGTTTCTCTCGAAAGAATTGAGTGGGAGGATGGTGGAGACTTGATGAGGTTATTGAACCGTCTCTTCAACTAGTGTGTGGCAGGGCACAGGAAGTTGTTCCTGTGGCACCTACACCAATTGAAGTGGAAGCTTATGGTAGTGATCATGAAACTTCAGATCAAGTCACTACCAAACCTCGTGGGATGACAAGGATGCATACTACTTCAGAGTGGTACGTAATCCTGTCTTGGAAGTCATGTTGCTAGACAACAATGAACCTACGAACTATGGAGAAGCGATGGTGGGCCCGGATTCCGATAAATGGCTCGAGGCCATAAAATCCGAGAGAGGATCCATGTATGAAAACAAAGTGTAGACTTTGAACAGCTCGATGGT
This sequence comes from Triticum urartu, assembly GCF_056163025.1. Taxonomy (NCBI): domain Eukaryota; kingdom Viridiplantae; phylum Streptophyta; class Magnoliopsida; order Poales; family Poaceae; genus Triticum; species Triticum urartu. The sequence goes on along the minus strand of NC_141873.1, from coordinate 466,179,304 downwards.
CATAAGGCTGTTGAGTGCAGATGGATTTTAAAAGGAAGACGGACAATGATGGTAAATGTCACCATTAAGAAAGCTCGACTTGTCGTTAAGAAGTTTCCGACAAGTTCAAGGAGTTGACTACGGTGAGACTTTCTCACTTGTAGCGATGCTAAGAGTCTGTTGGAATTATATTAGCGATTACTGCATTATTTATGAAATCTTGCAGATAGGATGTCAAAACATTGTTTCCTCGACGATTTTCTTGAGGAAAGGTTGTATGTGATACAACCGGAAGGTTTTGTCAATCCTGAAAGATGCTAATAAGTATGCAAAGCTCCAGCAATCCTTCTAAGGACTGGAGTAAGCATCTCGGAGTTGGAATGTATGCTTTGATGAGATGATCAAAGATTTTGGGTGTATACAAAGTTTATGAGAAACTTGTATTTCCAAAGAAGTGAGTGGGAGCACTATAGAATTTCTGATGAATATATGTTGTTGACATATTGTTGATAAGAAATGACGTAGAATTTCTGGAAAGCATATAGGGTTATTTGGAAAGTGTTTTTCAATGGAAAGCCTGGATTAAGCTACTTGAACATTGAGCATCAAGATCTATAAGGATAGATCAAAACGCTTAATGGTGCTTTCAAATGAGCACATACCTTGACATGATCTTGAAGGTGTTCAAGATGGATCAGTCGAAGAAGGAGTTCTTGCCTGAGTTGTAAGGTATGAAGTTAAGACTTAAAGCTCGACCACGGCAGAATAGAGAGAAAGGACGAAGGTCGTCCCCTATGCTTAAGACATAGGCTCTACAGTATGCTATGCTATGTACCGCACCTGAAATGTGCCTTGCCATGAGTCATTCAAGGGGTACAAGAGTGATCTAAGAATGGATCACAGGACAGCGGTCAAAGTTATCCTTAGTAACTAGTGGACTAAGGAATTTTCTCGATTATGGAGGTGGTAAAAGAGTTCGTCGTAAAGGGTTACGCCGATGCAAACTTTGACACTAATCCAGATTATTCTGAGTAGTAAACTGGATTCGTATAGTAGAACAGTTGTTTGGAATAGCTCCAAATAGAACGTGGTAGCTGCATCTAGGAGATGACATAGAGATTTGTAAAGCACACACGGATCTAAAAGGTTCAGATCCGTTGACTATAACATCTCTCACAAGCATAACATGATCAAACCCAGAACTCATCGAGTGTTAATCACATGGTAATGTGAACTAGATTATTGACTCTAGTAGACTCTTTGGGTGTTAGTCACATGGGGATGTGACCTTGAGTGTTAGTCACATAGCAATGTGAACTGGATTATTGACTCTAGTGCAAGTGGGAGACTGTTGGAAATATGCCCTAGAGGCAATAATAAATTGGTTATTATTATATTTCCTTGTTCATGATAATCGTTTATTATCCATGCTAGAATTGTATTGATAGGAAACTCAGATATATGTGTGGATACATAGACAACACCATGTCCCTAGTAAGCCTCTAGTTGACTAGCTCGTTGATCAATAGATGGTTACGGTTTCCTGACCATGGACATTGGATGTCATTGATAACGGGGATCACATCATTAGGAGAATGATGTGATGGACAAGACCCAATCCTAAGCCTAGCACAAGATCATGTAGTTCGTATGCTAAAGCTTTTCTAATGTCAAGTATCGTTTCCTTAGACCATGAGATTGTGCAACTCCCGGATACCGTAGGAATACTTTGGGTGTGCCAAACGTCACAACGTAACTGGGTGACTATAAAGGTGCACTACGAGTATCTCCGAAAGTGTCTGTTGGGTTGGCACGAATCGAGACTGGGATTTGTCACTCCGTGTGACGGAGAGGTATCTCTGGGCCCACTCGGTAGGACATCATCATAATGTGCACAATGTGATCAAGGAGTTGATCATGGGATGATGTGTTATGGAACGAGTAAAGAGACTTGCCGGTAACGAGATTGAACAAGGTATCGGGATACCGACGATCGAATCTCGGGCAAGTATCGTACCGCTAGACAAAGGGAATTGTATACGGGATTGATTAAGTCCTTGACATCGTGGTTCATCCGATGAGATCATCGTGGAACATGTGGGAGCCAACATGGGTATCCAGATCCCGCTGTTGGTTATTGACCGGAGAGTCATCTCGGTCATGTCTGCATGTCTCCCGAACCCATAGGGTCTACACACTTAAGGTTCGGTGACGCTAGGGTTATAGAGATATTAGTATGCGGTAACCCGAAAGTTGTTCGGAGTCCCGGATGAGATCCCGGACGTCATGAGGAGTTCCGGAATGGTCCGGAGGTAAAGAATTATATATAGGAAGTGCTATTTCGGCCATCGGGACAAGTTTCGGGGTCACCGGTATTGTACCGGGACCACCGGAAGGGTCCCGGGGGTCCACCGGGTGGGGCCACATGGGCTGTAGGGGGTGCGCCTTGGCCTATATGGGCCAAGGGCACCAGCCCCAAGAGGCCCATGCGCCAAGAGTCAAGGGAAAGGAAGAGTCCTAAAGGGGGAAGGCACATCCGAGGTGCCTTGGGGAGGAGGGACTCCTCCCTTGGCCGCACCCTTCCTTGGAGGAAGGGCAAAAGGCTGCGCCCCCCCCCTCTCCCTTGGACCTATATATAGTGGGGAAAGGGAGGGCAGCAATACCTAAGCCCTGGCGCCTCCCTCTCCCTCCCATGACACATCTCCCTCCTCCCGCGGCGCTTGGCGAAGCCCTGTTGGAATCCCGCTACTTCCACCACCACGCCGTCGTGCTGCTGGATCTCCATCAACCTCTCCTCCCCCTTGCTGGATCAAGAAGGAGGAGACGTCGCTGCTCCGTACGTGTGTTGAACGCAGAGGTGCCGTCCGTTCGGCGCTAGGATCATCGGTGATTTGGATCACGACGAGTACGACTCCATCAACCCCGTTCTCTTGAACGCTTCCGCGCGCGATCTACAAGGGTATGTAGATCCACTCCTCCCTCGTTGCTAGATGACTCCATAGATTGATCTTGGTGATGCGTAGAAAATTTTGAATTTCTGCTACGTTCCCCAACATAATGATGTTCACCATTGAAAACTACTCCATTTCACGTGATGATCGGTTATGGTTTAGTTGATATGGATCACGTGATCACTTAGATGATTAGAGGGATGTCTATCTAAGTGGGAGTTCTTAAGTAATATGATTAATTGAACTTTAATTTATCATGAACTTAGTCCTGGTAGTATTAGCATATCTATGTTGTAGATCAATAGCTCGCGTTTAGCTCCTCTATTTTATTTTTGATATGTTCCTAGAGAAAACTAAGTTGAAAATGTTAGTAGCAATGATGTGGATTGGATCCGTGATGTGAGGATTATCCTCATTGTTGCACAGAAGAATTATGTCCTTGATGCACCGCTAGGTGACAGGCCTATTGCAGGAGCAGATGCAGACGTCATGAACGTTTGGCTAGCTCAATATGATGTCTACTTGATAGTTTAGTGCACCATGCTTAACAGCTGAGAATCGGGATTTCAAAGACGTTTTGAACGTCATGGACCATATGAGATGTTCCATGAGTTGACGTTAATATTTCAAGCAAATACCCGAGTTGAGAGACATGAAGTCTCCAACAAGTTCTATAGCTAAAAGATGGAGGAGAATAGCTCAAGCAGTGAGCATGTGCTCATATTGTCTGGGTACTACAATCGCTTGAATCAAGTGGGAGTTAATCTTCCAGATAAAATAGTGATTGACAGAATTCTCTAGTCACCATCACCAAGTTAGTAGAACTTCGTGATGAACTATAGTATGCAAGGGATGACGTAAATGATTCCCGAGTTTTTTCATGATGATGAAATCGATGAAGGTAGAAATCAAGAAAGAGCATCAAGTGTTGATGATTAACAAGACCACTAGTTTCAAGAAAAGGGAATGGGAAAGAAAGGGAACTTCAAGAAGAACGGCAAGCAAGTTGCTGCTCAAGTGAAGAAGCCCAAGTCTGGACCTAAGCTTGAGACTAAGTGCTTCTACTGCAAAGGGACTGGTCACTGGAAGTGGAACTGCCCCAAGTATTTGGCGGATAAGAAGGATGGCAAAGTGAACAATGCTATATTTGATATACATGTTATTGATGTGTACTTTACTAGTGTTTATAGCAACCCCTCGGTATTTGATACTGGTTCAGTTGCTAAGAATAGTAACTCGAAACAGGAGTTGCAGAATGAACAGAGACTAGTTAAGGGTGAAATGACGATGTGTATTGGAAATGGTTCCGAGATTGATATGATCATCATCGCACACTCCCTATACTTTCGGGATTAGTGTTAAACCAAAAATAAATGTTATTTAGTGTTTGCGTTGAGCATGAATATGATTGATTATGTTTATTGCAATACATTTATTCATGTAAGTTAGAGAATAATTGTTGTTTTGTTTACATGAATAAAACCTTCTATGATCATACACCCAATGAAAATGGTTTTTTGGATCTCGATCGTGGTGATACACATTTTTATAACATTGAAGCCAAAAGATGCAAAGTTAATAATGATAGTGCAACTTATTTGTGGCACTGCCGTTTAGGTCATATTGGTGTAAAGCGCATGAAGAAAATCCATGTTAATGGGATTTTGAAATCACTTGATTATGAATCAGTTGATGCTTGCGAACCATGCCTCATGGGCAAGATGACTAAGACTCCGTTCTCCGGAACAATGGAGCGAGCAACAGATTTGTTGGAAATCATACATACTGATGTATGTGGTCCCATGAATATTGTGGCTCGCGACAGGTATCATTATTTTCTGATCTTCACAGATTATTTGAGCAGATATGAGTATATCTACTTGATGAAACACAAGTCTGAAACATTTGAAAAGTTCGAAGAATTTCAAAGTGAAGTGGAGAATCATCGTAACAAAAATAAAAGTTTCTACGATATGATCGCAGAAGTAAAATATTTGAGTTACGAGTTTGGCCTTCAGTTAAAACAATGTGAAATAGTTTCACTACTCACGCCACCTGGAACACCACAGTGTAATGGTGTGTCCGAACGTCGTAACCGTACTTTATTAGATATGGTGCGATCTATGATGTCTCTTACAGATTGACCACTATCGTTTTGGGGTTATGCATTAGAGACAACTACATTCACATTAAATAGGGCACCATCTAAATCCGTTGAGACGACACCGTATGAACTATGGTTTGGCAAGAAACCTAAGCTATCGTTTCTTAAAGTTTGAGGTTGCAATGCTTATGTGAAAAAGTTTCAACCTGATAAGCTAAAACCCAAATCGGAGAAGTGCATCTTCATAGGATACCCAAAAGAAAATGTTGGGTACACCTTCTATCACAGATCCGAAGGCAATATATTCATTGTTGAGAATGGATCCTTTCTAGAGAAGGAATTTCTCTCGAAAGAAGTGAGTGGGAGGAAAGTAGAACTTGATGAGGTAACTATACCTGCTCCCTTATTGGAAAGTAGTTCATCACAGAAATCTGTTCCTGTGACTACTACACCAATTAGTGAGGAAGCTAATGATGATGATCATGTAATTTCAGATCAAGTTACTACCGAACCTCATAGGTAAACCAGAGTGAGATCCGCACAAGAGTGGTACGGTAATCCTATTCTGGAGGTCATGTTACTTGACCATGACAAACCTACGAACTATGAGGAAGCGATGATGAGCCCAGATTCCGCGAAATGGCTTGAGGCCATGAAATCTGAGATGAGATCCATGTACGAGAACAAAGTATGGACTTTGATTGACTTGCCCATTGATCGTTGAGCCATTGAGATTAAATGGATCTTCAAGAGGAAGACGGACGCTGATAGTAGTGTTACTATCTACAAAGCTAGAATTGTCGCAAAAAGGTTTTCGACAAGTTCAAGGTGTTGACTACGATGAGAGTTTCTCACTCGTATCTATGCTTAAGTCTGTCCGAATCATGTTAGAAATTGCCGCATTTTATGAAACCTGGCAAATGGATAAACAAAACTGCATTCCTTAATGGATTTATTAAAGAAGAGTTGTATATGATGCAACCAGAAGGTTTTGTCAATCCTAAAGGTACTAACAAAATATGCAAGCTCCAGCGATCCATCTATGGACTGGTGCAAGCATCTCGGAGTTGGAATATACGCTTTGATAAGTTGATCAAAGCATATAGTTTTATACAGACTTGCGGTGAAGCCTGTATTTACAAGAAAGTGAGTGGGAGCACTACAACATTTCTGATAAGTATATGTGAATGACATATTGTTGATCAGAGATAATGTAGAATTATTATGCAAAGCATAAAGGAATGTTTGAAAAGAGTTTTTCAAAGAAAGACCTCGGTGAAGCTGCTTACATATTGAGCATCAAGATCTATAGAGATAGATCAAGACGCTTGATAAGTTTTTTAATGAGTACATACCTTGACAAGATTTTGAAGTAGTTCAAAATGGAACAGTCAAAGAAGGAGTTCTTGCCTGTGTTACAAGGTGTGAAGTTGAGTAAGACTCAAAACCCGACCACGACAGAAAATAGAGAGAGAATGAAAGTCATTCCCTATGCCTCAGCCATAGGTTCTATAAAGTATGCCATGCTGTGTACCAGACCTATTGTATACCCTGCCCTGAGTTTGGCAAGGGAGTACAATAGTGATCTAGGAGTAGATAACTGGACATTGGTCAAAATTATCCTTAGTGGAATAAGGATATGTTTCTCGATTATGGAGGTGACAAAAGGTTCGTCGTAAAGGGTTACGTCAATGCAAGTTTTGACAATGATCCCGATGACTCAAAGTCTCAATCTGGATACATATTCAAAGTGGGAGCAATTAGCTAGAGTAGCTCTGTGCAAAGCATTGTTGACATAGAAATTTGCAAAATACTTACGGATCTGAATGTGGCAGACCCGTCGACTAAATTTCTCTCACAAGTAGAACATGATCACACCTTAGTACTCTTTGGGTGTTAATCACATAGCAATGTGAACTAGATTATTGACTCTAGTAAACCCTTTGGGTGTTGGTCACATGTCGATGTGAACTATGGGTGTTAATCACACGGTGATGTGAACTATTGGTATTAAATCACATGGCGATGTGAACTAGATTATTGACTCTAGTGCAAGTGGGAGACTGAAGGAAATATGCCCTAGAGGCAATAATAAAGTTGTTATTTATTTCCTTATATCATGATAAATGTTTATTGTTCATGCTAGAATTGTATTAACCGGAAACATAATACATGTGTGAATACATAGACAAACAGAGTGTCACTAGTATGCCTCTACTTGACTAGCTCGTTGATCAAAGATGGTTATGTTTCCTAACCATAGACATGAGTTGTCATTTGATTAACGGGATCACATCATTAGGAGAATGATGTGATTGACTTGACCCATTCCATTAGCATAGCACTTGATCGTTTAGTTTGTTGCTATTGCTTTCTTCATGACTTATACATGTTCCTATGACTATGAGATTATGCAACTCCCGTTTATCGGAGGAACACTTTGTGTGCTACCAAACGTCACAACGTAAGTGGGTGATTATAAAGGTGCTCTACAGGTGTCTCCGAAGGTACTCGTTGGGTTGGCGTATTTCGATATTAGGATTTGTCACTTCGACTGTCGGAGAGGTATCTCTGGGCCCTCTCGGTAATGCACATCACTTAAGCCTTGCAAGAATTGCAACTAATGATTTAGTTGCGGGATAATGTATTACATAACGAGTAAAGAGACTTGCCGGTAACGAGATTGAACTAGGTATTGAGATACCGACGATCGAATCGCGGGCAAGTAACATACCGATGATAAAGGGAACAACGTATGTTGTTATGCGGTCTGACCAATAAAGATCTTCGTAGAATATGTAGGAGCCAATATGAGCATCCAGGTTCCGCTATTGGTTATTGACCGAAGACGTGTCTCGGTCATGTCTACATAGTTCTCGAACCCGTAGGGTCCGCACGCTTAAAGTTCGATGACGGTTATATTATGAGTTTATATGTTTTTATGTACCGAAGAAGTTCGGAGTCCCGGATGAGATCGGGGACATGACAAGGAGTCTCAAAATGGTCGAGACATAAAGATCGATATATTGGACGACTATATTCGGACATCGGAAAGGTTCCGAGTGATTCGGGTATTTTCGGGAGTACCAGGGAGTTACGGGAATTCGTATTGGGCCTTAATGGGCCATATGGGAAAGGAGAGAAAGGCCTCAAAGGGTGGCCGCACCCCTCCCCATGGGCTGGTCCGAATTGGACTAGGGAGGGGAGGCACCCCCTTCCTTCCTTCTCCTTTTCCCTTCCCTTTCCTTCCCTCCTACTCCTACTACTTGGAAGGGCTCCTAGTTCTACTAGGAAAGGGGGAATCCTACTCCCGGTGGGAGTAGGACTCCCCTAGGGCGCGCCATAGAGAGGGCCGGCCCTCCCCCTCCTCCACTCCTTTATATACGGGGGCAGGGGCACCCCAAAGACACAACAATTGATCTCTTGATCTCTTAGCCGTGTGCGGTGCCCCCCTCCACCATAATCCACCTCGGTCATATCGTAGCGGTGCTTAGGTGAAGCCCTCCGTCGGTAGAACATCATCGTCGTCACCACGCCGTCGTGTTGACGGAACTCTCCCTCAAAGCTCGGCTGGATCGGAGTTCGAGGGACGTCATCGAGTTGAACGTGTGCAGAACTCGGAGGTGCCGTGCGTTCGGTACTTGATCGGTCGGATCGTGAAGACGTACGACTACATCAACCGCGTTGTGCTAACACTTCCGCTTCCGGTCTACGAGGGTACGTAGACAACACTCTCCCCTCTCGTTGCTATGCATCACCATGATCTTGCGTGTGCGTAGGAATTTTTTTGAAATTACTACGTTCCCCAACACTTATACCATGTGCAGGCTGGACAGGGCGCTAGCTAACCCCCAATGGATGACATTGTTCCCTCTAGTGTCCCTTGAACACCATAATGCGGCCAACGTCTGACCATGGCCCGATTGTTCTTGATATGGGGCGAGCTCAAGAAGGTGTACAGCAGCGGACCTTCCGGTATGAGTCCATGTGGGAGAGGCATGGTGGTTTTGGGGGTGTTGTTAACAATGAATGGCTTGCCGATGGGCCATGTGAAAGTGTTCAGGAGCTGCGGGATAAACCGGTAGAGGTCTCAGGAGGTTTAACTAATTGGAGTAAACAGTCTTTCGGAAGCGTTCGCCGGGAGATTAAAGGGCTCAAAAAGAAGCTAGAAGAGTTGAGAGGTGACCCACTGCGCCTTGGCCCATCTCCACGTCGAGTTGAAAATAAACGAGAGGCTGGTCGAGCTATATCACCGGGAGGAGCTTATGTGGAGGCAGCGTGCACGCACGGAATGGCTATCATCTGGAGATAAAAACATGAAATTTTTTCACCTTCGAGCTAGTTTGCGCAGAAAGAAAAATATGATTAAAGCTCTTGAGAACTCCATAGGTGTTTTGGTGGATAATCAGGAGGATCTAAGGGCTATGACAAATGCCTTCTATCAAGACCTTTACACATCTGAGGGTGTTCAGGGTCTAGACGAGGTCGTTGCTCATGTTCCATGTAAAGTTACAGCCGCCATGAACGCAGTTTTATGTGCGCCTTACACTAAGGAAGAGGTTAAGAACGCATTGTTCCAAATGTTTCCCACTAAAGCGCCGGGGCCGGATGGTTTCCCGGCCCAGTTTTATCAGAAGCATTGGGAGGTGTGTGGAGATGATGTGACCAACATTGTGCTCAGGATTGTTAGAGGGGAGGAGAGCCCAGAATGCATAAACGACACTGTCCTTTTCATAATACCAAAGGTTACTAACCCTACGTTGCTCTCACAGTTCAGACCTATCAGTTTATGCAACGTCCTCTACAAGATAGCTTCGAAGGTGATAGCAAACAGATTAAAGCAAATACTCCCAGATATTATCTCCAGGGAATAGTCTGCTTTTGTCCCCGGTAGGTTGATTACAGATAATATAATTTGTGCTTATGAATGTCTACACTTTATGAAGCGAAACAAGTCAAAGAACAATAGCTTTTGTGCTCTTACGTTGGATATGATGAAAGCCTACAATAGGCTAGAGTGGGATTATCTTAGGGGCATTATGAGCAAGTTGGGATTCGCCCAGGTATGGATTGATACAGTTATGGCTATGGTCTCATCTGTTTCCTTTTCAGTGCTTTTTAATGGTGAGAAGCTTGAAATTTTTCATCCATCCAGAGGAATCCGGCAGGGAGATCCTATCTCCCCTTACCTTTTCTTGATTGCAGCAGAGGGCCTTTCATGCCTCCTGAAATCCAGTTCTCGGTCATCATTGTTGGAAGGTATTAAGGTGGCGCCCGTGGCTCCGCCGGTGAATCACCTTTTATTTGCTGATGACAGCCTGTTGCTTTTCAAGGCTAGTGTGGAGGGTGCAGAAGAGGTTTCAAACCTACTGGACAGGTACTGTATGGCATCAGGGCAGAAAATTAACAATGCAAAATCATCTATCTTCTTCAGAGGGTGCCAACAGATAGTAAGAGAAGGGGTGAAAGCCAAACTATAAGTATAAAATGAATCGCTCAGTGATCGATATTTGGGGATGCCAACCGAGGTTGGTCATTCTAAAAATGGGACTTTTAAGTATCTAAGGGACAGAGTGTGGGAGAAGGTTAAAGGTTGGATGGGTAAACTTCTGTCTGCTGCTGGTAAGGAGATTCTGATAAAGTCAATATCTCAAGCAATCCCTGTTTTTCGATGTCTTGCTTCAGCCTCCCGAGAGGTCTATGTGAAAGTGTTTCAACCATCATACGTCAGTTCTGGTGGGGAAGCAAGAGAGGGAGACGAAAACCTGCATGGGTTGCATGGGATGTCATGACTAGACCGAAGCATATGGGCAGTCTTGGCTTCAGGGATCTAGAGCTCTTTACTCTTGCCCTCTTGGCAAGGCAATCATGGAGGCTGTTGACGGAACCAGATTCGTTAAGTGCATGCATCCTGAAAGCTGTCTATTTCCCTAACTGTTCACTTCTTGATGCTGAATTGGGAACTCACCCTTCACAAATATGGAGAGCCATCATGGATGAGAGAGACATTATGCCGCAGGAATTGTAAGGAGGATAGGAGATGGTGAAACCACTAGCATTTGGGACCACAACTGGATCCCGCGGGTGAGCTACAAAAGACCAATCACTTCTTTAGTGCAGGATCCTCCACAAAGAGTAACTAAGTTGATTGAGCAGTCCGCGGCGACATGGAAGGAGGGAGTTGTTTGCTCGGTATTCACACTTTTTAACGTTGAAGCAATCCTCAAAATACCACTTTGCACAAGAAAGACTGTCGACTTTTGGGCCTGGTATGAGGAGTCGCAAGGTTTCTTCTCAGTTGGCTCAGCATATCGGATGTTAGTCCGAACAAAGTACAATAGAGAGGGCTGGTTGGAAGGGCGTGAGAGTTCATCGCATGTGGAGACGGAAAGCAAGGAGTGGAAATCACTGTGGAGAGTTCAAGTCCCTTCAAAACTCCGGGTATTAATTTGTCGACTGGTGAGACATTCCATACCCTCTGGTGAGGTACTCAAGCATCGGAATATGGCAACCACTTCCTCATGCAATCTATGTGGAGCTCATGGTACGTGGAGACATGCATTACTGAACTGTCCGGTGTCTCGAAGCACTCGGGCATTATCTTCAGAGGACATCCTAGATCAAATGAGCATCCACCAGGAAGAGAACGAAAAGGAGTGGATTTTTGCTATGAACAGAGCTTTATGATCCGAGGAATTTGTGACGTTAGTGGTTACGTTATGGGCCATCTGGAGCGCACGGAGGAAAGCCCTTGAGGGAGTCCTGGATTAGGGGGTCTCCGGACAGCCGGACTATATCCTTTGGCCGGACTGTTGGACTATGAAGACACAAGATTGAAGACTTCGTCTCGTGTCTGGATGGGACTCTACTTGGTGTGGAAGGCAAGCTAGGCAATACGGATATGTATATCTCCTCCTTTGTAACCGACCTTGTGTAACCCTAACCCTCTCCGGTGTCTATATAAACCGGAGGGTTTTAGTCGGTAGGACAACAACAACCACAACATACAATCATACCATAGGCTAGCTTCTAGGGTTTAGCCTCTCTGATCTCGTGGTAGATCTACTCTTGTACTACCCATATCATCAATATCAATCAAGCAGGACGTAGGGTTTTACCTCCATCAAGAGGGCCCGAACCTGGGTAAAACATTGTGTCCCCTGCCTCCTGTTACCATCCGGCCTAGACGCACAGTTCGGGACCCCTTACCCGAGATCCGCCGGTTTTGACACCGACATTGGTGCTTTCATTGAGAGTTCCTCTGTGTCGTCGCCCTTAGGCTTGATGGCTCTTACTATCATCGATAGCGATGCGGTCCAGGGCGAGACTTTTCTCCCCGGATAGATCTTCGTATTTGGCGGCTTTGCACTGCGGGCTGATTCGCTTGGCCATCTGGAGCAGATTGAAAGCTACGCCCCTGGCCGTCAGGTCAGATTTGGAAGTTTGAACTACACGGCCGACATCCGCGGAGACTTGATCTTCGATGGATTCGAGCCACAGCCGGGTGCACCGCACTGTCACGACGGGTATGACCTAGCTCTGCCGCCGAACAGTTACCCCAGAGGCCGCGCCCGCATCAGCAGCGACCCTTAGCTCGGAGCCAACTGCGCCAATCGAGGACGGGTGGCTAGACACCGCCTCAGGGGCTGTAGTCTCAACGGCGATCGAGCCGAACACCAGCCTAATCCTCTACGAAGCCCGTGACTCCAAGGTGCCGGACTCTTTTCCGGACTCCGAACCGTCCGCGCCCCTGCCAATCGAATCCGATTGGACGCCGATCATGGAATTCACCGCCGCGGATATCTTTCAGCACTCGCCCTTCGGCGAAATTCTGAATTCACTAAGGTGTCTCTCTTTGTCAGGAGAGCCCTTGCCGGACTATGGCCAACAGGATTGGGATGCGGACGACGAAGAAATTCGACGCCCACCCACCACCCACTTTGTAGCCACTGTTGATGATTTAACCGACATGCTCGACTTCGACTCCGAAGACATCGACGGTATGGACGACGATGTAGGAGACGAACATGAACCAGTGCCTATAGGGCACTGGAAAGCCACCTCGTCATATGACATATACATGGTGGATACACCCAAAGAAGGCAATGGCGATGAGATAGCGGAGGATGACCCCTCCAAGAAGCAACCCAAGCGCCGACGTCAGCGGCGCCGCTCTAGGTCCCGCCAAAGAAAAAGTGGTGATACCGGCACAGGAGATAATAACACTCCGGATAGTGCCAAAGACAACAACATTCCCCTCCAGCAAGATTCAGAGCAGGAGGATGGAGGAGCCAGCTCTCCTGAGAGAGCGTCAGATGGAGAGGAGGAGGATGACAATTACATGCCCCCCTCCGAAGACGAGGCAAGCCTCGGCGACGATGAATTCGCCGTACCAGAGGATCCCGTCGAACAAGAGTGCTTCAAGCGCCGGCTTATGGCCATGGCAAATAGCCTGAACAAAAAGCAGCAACAGCTTCGAGCTGATCAAGATCTGCTAGCTGACAGATGGACTGAAATCCTCGTGGCCGAGGAATATAAACTCGAGCGCCCCTCCAAGAATTACCCAAAGTGCAGGTTACTACCCCGACTGGAGGAGGAAGCGTATGATACGGCTGATCGGCCACCTCGTGGCCGCGATAGAGAGGCATTCCAGCCAAAAGCTCAGCCTTCACCCCGACACCATTCAAATAAAAAGGCATGGGGAGATACGCCAGACCTGTGAGACATATTGGAGGACAAAGCAAAGCATGCAAGATCGATCTACGGATCACGAGGGCGCACTACTCTGCGAGACGATAAACGTCACGCCGGATACAATAAAAGCAAATCCGGCCGGGCCGAACACATCGGGCAAGACCCTTTCGAGATGCGTCGCGATATAGCCCAATACAGAGGTGGCGCACACCCCTTATGCTTCACAGATGAAGTAATGGAACATCAATTTCCAGAAGGTTTCAAACCTGTAAATATTGAATCATACGATGGCACAACAGATCCCGCAGTATGGATCGAGGATTTCCTCCTCCACATCCACATGGCCCGCGGTGATGACTTACACGCCATCAAATACCTCCCACTAAAGCTCAAAGGACCAGCGCGGCATTGTCTTAACAGCTTGCCAGCGGACTCCATTAGCTGTTGGGAAGATCTGGAAGCCGCATTCCTCGACAACTTTCAGGGCACTTATGTGCGACCACCAGACGCCGATGACTTGAGCCACATAATTCAGCAACCAGAAGAGTCGGCCAGGCAATTCCGGACTCGATTCCTTACAAAGAAAAATCAGATCGTCGATTGTCCGGATGCAGAGGCCTTAGCGGCTTTCAAACACAACATCCGAGACGAGTGGCTAGCCCGGCACCTTGGTCAGGAAAAGCCGAAATCTATGGCAGCTCTCACGACGCTCATGACCCACTTTTGTGCGGGAGAAGACAGTTGGCTGGCTCGCCGCAATAACATATCAAAGAACCATGGTACCCCGGATACCAAGGACGGCAATAGCAGGTCACGTCGCAACAAACATAAGCGCCGCATTAACAGCGAAAATACCGAGGATACGGCAGTCAATGCCGGATTCAAAGGCTCTAAACCAGGTCAGCGGAAAAAGCCATTCAAACAAAGTACGCCGGGTCCGTCCAGCTTGGACCGTATACTCGATCGCTCGTGTCAAATACACGGAACCCCAGACAAACCAGCCAATCACACCAACAGGGATTGTTGGGTGTTCAAGCAGGCCGACAAGTTAATTGCCGAAAACAAGTACAAGGGGCCGCATAGCGATGACGAGGAGGAGCCCCGGCAGCCGCACACCGGAGGACAGAAGAGGTTCCCCCCACAAGTGCGGACGGTGAACATGATATACGCAACCCACATCCCCAAGAGGGAGCGAAAGCGTGCGCTCAGGGATGTATATGCGTTGGAGCCAGTAGCCCCAAAATTCAACCCTTGGTCCTCCTGTTCGATCACCTTCGATCGCAGGGACCATCCCACTAGTATCCATCATGGCGGATTTGCCACACTGGTCCTAGACCCAATCATTGACGGATTCCACCTCACTCGAGTCCTTATGGATGGCGGCAGCAGTCTAAACCTGCTTTATCAGGACACAGTACGCAAAATGGGTATAGACCCCTCAAGGATCAAACCCACAGAAACGACCTTTAAAAGCGTCATTCCAGGTGTGGAGGCCCATTGCACAGGCTCAATTACACTGGAAGTGGTCTTCGGATCCCCGAATAATTTCCGAAGTGAAGAGTTAATCTTCGATATAGTCCCGTTCCGCAGTGGTTATCATGCGCTGCTCGGGCGAACCGCATTTGCTAGATTCAATGTGGTACCGCATTATGCATACCTCAAGCTCAAGATGCCAGGACCTCGCGGAGTTATTACAGTCAATGGAAACACAGAGCGCTCTCTCCGAACAGAGGAGCACACCGCGGCCCTCACAGCAGAAGCGCAAAGAAGCCTTTCAAGGTAATCAACCAGTTCGGCGCTTCAAAGCCCGGACACCTTCAAGCGCGCTCGGGGCAATCGGCAAATAGACCACCTGGCGCGATCTGAGCTCGCGTAGCAATACGGTGGCCACCCCAATCCCAGCCCAACGATGAAACTCGTGCCGCGCGTACATAATTACGCATTAAAAATACCATGGGCATAGGTGGGGAGGGGGCACAACTGCGGCACGCCCCAAGACGCGGCTTAAACCGCACTAGGGGCTTCCCGTTTGGTTATTTTTCTTTTTTTTCAGGACCTTAATCTCTGGAAACACTGTCCGGCAGCACTATTGCCGAACACATGATGCAGCAACCAAGGAGGCAGACAGTTACGTCATACCACGGAATTCCCAGGTTGATTACAGTAACAAGCGAAATATTCGATTTAATATCATTCCTCAGCTTGCCCTTGGAAGGGACATAGTCCTATTCTTTGCTTATCGCACTATCTGTATCACTCTGCTTTAACGCAATTTTTTTAATAAACAATGCATGACATTGCGACTATTATTGCATTCTTGTTATATATATATATATATATATATATATATATATATCTATGTGTTCATTAATGACGCCTTGCAACCGTACACCTTGGTACGACTAATACACCAGGGGCTTACGTACCTCACTATACGGTGTGAAAAGTCCGAACACTTTCACAAGTGCAGCACCCCGAACTTATAGCATTATATGCATCAGCTCCGAATCATGTCTTTGGTCAAATGTTGGGTTTGCCCGGCTCCTATGTTTTGGTACCTTACGTTCCGCTCTATCGGCTAAGGTAGCGCTAGGAGAATTACTGCGATTGTGCCCCGATTCTGCTGGGTTCAGCACCTCAGTAGAGAAAGCTAAAACTGACTGTCATGATAAGGCGAGAGACTGGTCACTGTTCCGCGAGGTTTTCGAGTCCCTAAAGACTTATGCCGCTTAGAGCGAGGGGCCGGCCCTGTCCGGCTTAAAGGCGTGTATCGCGCCCCAAATTCGGCCTTCCGAATACCAGGGGCTTCGCCGAAATTTAAAATTATGGAATTCTATGGCTAAGTGAGAGTGATAAAGCATTATTAGTCCGGTTGCCTTGTTCGTTGTGTTGAGCACCTCCCTCGAAGGACCCAAACATGAGAACAAGAGTGCTCAGGTTTATCCCAAACACCCCAGCACTTGTGGCATGGGGGCAGAAGCCGAGGACTAGCCATCTCTCAGATTGAATAAACAGCCAAACACAAGGTAATATTTTAAATTCAAACAAGCGTTGCATATCGCATATGAAACAAGTTTTCATAAATACAGGATAAAACGAGCAAGTCTCACTCAAATATTACATCTTTTGAACACTCATCCGCTATGAGACGGCACCCGGCAGAACACCCTCATAGTACATCTCGGGGTGGCGGTGCTCCTTGCCCTCCGGCGGCCCCTCCTTGATCAGCTTCACGGCGTCTAGCTTGACCCACTGCAATTTCACACGGGCAAAAGCCCGACGTGCACCTTCAATGCAGACAGATCGCTTGACGACCTCCAGCCGCGGGCAGGCATCCACAAGCCGCCTCACCAGGCCGAAGAAGCTGTTTGGAAGGGCGTCGCCAGGCCACAGCCGGACTATAAAGCTCCTCATGGCCAGATCGGCCGCCTTATGTAGCTCGACCATCTGCTTCAGCTGGTCGCTCATTGGCACCGGGTGTTCGGCCTCAGCATACTGAGACCAGAACAGCTTCTCCGTTGAGCTTCCATCCTCGGCCTGGTAAAATTGTGCGGCATCGGACACGCTGCGGGGCAAATCTGCGAATGCTTCTGGAGAGCTCCGGATTCGGGTAAGTAATCGGTAATTTACTTTTACATGCTTGCTTTGCATATAGAAAGCCTTACCCGCCGCTATCTTCTTCATCGCATCGATCTCCTGGAGGGCCTTTTGGGCTTTGGCCTTGGCACTTTTTGCGCTCTCGAGGGCCGCGGCAAGCTCAGACTCCTGCATCTTTGAGTCAAGCTCCAACGCCTCGTGCTTCGCCACGAGAGCCTGGAGCTCTTGCTGCACCTCGCCCACCCGAGCATCATGCTTCTCTCGCTCGGTGCGCTCCTTGGCCGCTATATCCTCGGCCCTGGTTAGCGCTTGCTTCAGGGTCGCCACCTCGGCCGTGGCCCCTGGCAAATATACATTGATCCTGTCATTTTGCAATCGCGTCTTCTTTTATATATACATATCTATAGACAGGGTATTACTTACCCTTGTTCTCCTCGAGCTGCCTCTTGGCAAGATCGAGCTCTTTCCTGGACCCCTCGAGGTCCTGCTTCAGTACGGCGACCTCCGCAGTCAGTGCGGCGGACGCCAGCAGCGAAGCCTGCATATGCATATTGACATACTTATATTAGACTCCTGCGATATTATTTGATCCTCTGTTCGGCTTTTCTTTCTGAACACCGAACAAAGCATCAGGGGCTACTGTCTATGCGGTAATATTTCTACTACATTTTAAAATACTTACCTCAAAGCCTGTTAGAAGGCTGGCACAGGCTTCAGTCAATCCGCTCTTGGCGGACTGAACCTTCTGGATCACCGCACTCATGATAGTGCGGTGCTCCTCGTCGATGGAAGCGCTGCGAAGCGCTTCCAGCAGATTGTCCGGCGCCTCTGGATGGACAGAGGTCACCGGCACAGGCGTCTTGCCCCTCTTAGAAGGAGGCCGCCTGCCCGAGCCCGGAACCGCTGGTCCAGCATGGTGTTTGGCTGAGGGCCGAACTCGGAGCTCTCAGGGGCCACGTCCCCTCGGCTCCCGGAGTCCGGAAGGTCGCCTTGAGGCGCCTCCAGGACTGTCTCCCCTCGACCCGGTGCCTCTTGAGACAGCACCTCGGCGTCGTTAGTAGGATGAGGGGAGGTGGCTGTCGGGACTGGATCGCTATCCATGTCCGATGAGCCCAGGGAGCCGTCCGATGATACATCGATGCTGGTTCGCGGCGGCCTGCATAATCATGTTCGGCATTAGGGAAAGCAGTGCGACAAAGGAATGCTACGAGTTACTCTGGTATCCAAATACTTACGATCTCCCCAGGGGCTTGGCCCTGGGCAACCACTCGTCTTCGTCTTCGTCGGCGGCGGTGGAGCTGTCCGGAAGGAGTGTCCTTCCCTTCTTGGACCCTTCGGCCCCCCAGTTAGGGCAGCCTTCCTTTTCTTATCTCCCCCTGCAGGAGGGGGAGCATCTTCTTCTTCTTCCTCGTCTTCGGGGGAGGAGTGCGCCGCAGAGTCATCGGACGGTGAGTCCGACGACGCCTGACGTCGGGAACTCTTTCGAGTTCCCTTGGCCTTCTTAGTCTTCTTCGGCACCGTATAAGGAGCCGGAGTCAGCATCTTCGCCAGAAGAGCGTCTGCTGGGCCTTCGTGCAAAGGAGCCGGACAATCGATCTGTCCGACCGTCTCCTGGCAATCCTGTCAAAGGTACGGGAGTTTAGATCCCGCATGGAGTCAACCTATAAAAAATAAGTATCCTGTGAGAGGTAAAGCAACTTACTGCTTTGGCTTGGCGCTTCGCGCTGAATCCACGATCCTCAGTAATGGGAGGGGGGACCTCGGCGCTTTTGAACAGCACCCTCCAGGCATCTTCGTGAGTTGTGTCGAGAAGCTTGTTCAGAGTTCGGTGCCGCGCCGGGTCGAACTCCCACAAGTTGAACTCCCGTTGTTGGCACGGGAGAATCCGGCGGTGGAGCATGACCTGGACCACATTGACAAGTTTGAGCTTCTTGTTCACCATGTTTTGAATACATGTTTGGATTTCGGTCAGCTCTTCCGAACTACCCTAGGACAGGCCCTTCTCTTTCCAGGAGGTGAGCCGCGTGGGGATGCCAGATCGGAACTCGGGGGCCGCTGCCCATACAGGGTCGCACGACTCGGTGATGTAGAACCACCCCGATTGCCACCC
Source organism: Triticum urartu (assembly GCF_056163025.1). Lineage (NCBI taxonomy): Eukaryota > Viridiplantae > Streptophyta > Magnoliopsida > Poales > Poaceae > Triticum > Triticum urartu. The sequence goes on along the minus strand of NC_141873.1, from coordinate 466,159,869 downwards.
CTTTATGGTTTCCACAAAGGAGCCCTCGAGCCATGTTACGTTGGGCATCTTGCCCACCATGGCGCCTCCGCACTCCGCCTGGCGGCCGTCCACCACCTTCGGCTTGACATTGAAGGTCTTCAACCATAAGCCGAAGTGGGGCTTGATGCGGAGGAAGGCCTCGCACACGACAATAAACGTTGAGATGTTGAGGATGAAGTTCGGGGCCAGATCATGGAAATCCAGGCCGTAATAGAACATGAGCCCCCGGACGAATGGATGGAGAGGGAATCCCAGTCTGCGGAGGAAATGGGTGAGGAATACTACCCTCTCATGGGGCCTGGGGGTGGGGATGAGCTGCCCCTCATCTGGGGGCCGGTGCGCGATGTCGTCGGGCAGGTATCCGACTCTGCTCAGTTTCTTGATGTCTCCCTCCATGACGGAGGAGACCATCCACCTGCCTCCCGCTCCGGACATGGTTGGAGAAGGTTGAGGTGGGAAGTGTGGACTTGGGCGCTAGAGCTCGAGTGTGCGAAAACGGATGAGCAAAGGAGGAAGAAGGCGTGGATAGGAAGGTGAATCCTTATCCCTTTATATGGGCGGACGAAACTAAGCGTTCCCACTTGCCTGGTAAAACTCGCTTATCCACCAAGCGCCGTAATTGATGGCGCGGTTGGGTTACCCACGCCCATATTGATGAGAATCCCGTAATAAGGGGACACGATCTCTGCTTTGACAAGACGTGTCGAAAAACTGCCTCGCGTTATGTGCGGGACTGGTTAAAGGGAACGGTTCGAATAATCACCGGGTCATGACATAACGTCATACTGTCAAGACAAGTCAGCAAATTAGAATTTCGAAAATATTATTCTCTCTACGGTGGTATGTGGAACTTATTTTGCAGGGTCGAACACTATCCTCGTTTTCAAGTTCTTCTGTGATGTATTCGGAGAAGGAACCTGCCTTACAATGCCGAAGACAATATTGCACGCTGGACTCATTGTCATTGAAGTCTGGTTCAGGGGCTACCGAGGGAGTCCTGGATTAGGGGGTCTCCGGACAGCCGGACTATATCCTTTGGCCGGACTGTTGGACTATGAAGATACAAGATTGAAGACTTCGTCTCGTGTCCGGATGGGACTCTACTTGGCGTGGAAGGCAAGCTAGGCAATACGGATATGGATATCTCCTCCTTTGTAACCGACATTGTGTAACCCTAACCCTCTCCGGTGTCTATATAAACCGGAGGGTTTTAGTCGGTAGGACAACAACAACCACAACATACAATCATACCATAGGCTAGCTTCTAGGGTTTAGCCTCTCTGATCTCGTGGTAGATCTACTCTTGTACTACCCATATCATCAATATCAATCAAGCAGGACATAGGATTTTACCTCCATCAAGAGGGTCCGAACCTGGGTAAAACATTGTGTCCCCTGCCTCCTGTTACCATCCGGCCTAGACGCACAGTTCGGGACCCCCTACCCGAGATCCGACGATTTTGACACCGACAGCCCTCATGCAAGACATGGGCACATAACTTCTTATCTGATGGAATTGACTGCTCTATCAAAAAAAGCTGAGGCGGGAAGGAGGGCGCAACAACAGCGACGTACGGGGTGGATTGCACCTCCTGGTCATCATGCGAAGCTCAATGTTGATGCCGCTATCATTAAGGGATGAGGAGTAGCGGTTGGAGTGGTATGCCGAAGTGAGCAGGGTATTTTTCTTGGAGCCTCGGCGACAGTTCTTAACAACACTGATGATCCGGCGACACTGGAGGCTCCGACAGAAGATTTGAACCTACATCAACTACAACTTGCTTCTGACTGTGAAGGAGTGGTAAGAGACGTGGGACGTGGAACTGCTTCTGTGTTTGGGGCAATCATCAATGAAATACAGTTAAATTTATTGTCTTTTAATTCTCGTAATATAGTCCACGAGGGTAAGAGCTCTAATGTTAAGGCTCACAATCTAGCGAAGCATACTTTAAGGTTAGGGCTTGGCCGCCATGTTTGGTTTGGCCAACCCGATGATATTCATTTCATCCCTGTAAACATTATGGCGGTTTGAATAAAGCTTCGAGAGATTGTCTCAACAAAAAAAAACTAACTACCCCCCCCCCCCCCCCACCCACCCACACACACATACACACAATTTCATGGGGGTGGGCCCCTCACTCCCCTAATCTCCAATCACATCTTTTCACGTTGCTTATTAGGTTAACTACGTAATTACCATTACGTAGGTGTAGCAATACTCAAAACTGAACGTGGTTGCTCAACAAGAGGAAGCAAAGCAAAAACATTGCACATCAGATTTGCAATCGCGTGGTGGCAACAACCGGGCACTCATCGCAACAAACATTCCCATTGGCGAGGCAAATCATCAGCCTCTGATTCCCCAGGTTTCCGAAGCACTGACCATGGAGAATTAGGTCGAATACAATACATTAGCGACAGACTTGCACCCAAAGAGTCACAAGCACCATCACCACTAGCACCAGCACCAGCAGCGACTCCATTTTTCAATCGGAGGGAATTGTCAGCAAGCATCTACATACATAACCGACGAATCAACCCAGCCCATCCCATCCATGATCGGCTCTGCACAGCAATACACAACATTATCCCCTGCCACCCATGATCTGGTTAGCGGAGGGACACCTCACGCCCGCAGGCCACAACCCGCCCGATGATGATTCTCAGAGCATCGCAGAGCCAACAGGAGGGGAGGCCATTATTCGGAGCGGATCGATCAGGTTTATGATGATAGGGTCGATCGGATACTGTTTTCTGGTAAGCCTAGGCTTGGTTTGGTTTGGTTTGGTAGCCCTGCACATCGCTCTGCATGTATGTACCACAACAGATGTGCTATCGATCAGTGGCTGCCTGGTTGGTTAGTGGTCGGCACTTGACACATTGACACCACATTTGTGCGTGTTGATCCCTAGCTAGCTACCTGCACCCGCTCGATCATCACGGCCGGGTCAGGGTGACAGACGACAGCGCGCGTTGGCTAATTAAGGGGGTTATATTAGCTCTCATTGGACTCGTCACCAACTGCGAGTTAAGTATCATCGCGAACCACCCGTGCGCCTACCTCCCGCGTTTGCATTTGCAGCGGATGATGGGATATGATACGGTCGACGGATGGATGGATGAATGTGTGCGGTTGTGTGTCCGGCTCGCTGTCTCTGCCGCGGTTTGCACATGCGATGGCTGCGTGCGACTGGTTTAGGCGATTTATTCGGCGTGCGTCGGAGGATGGATGGATTCCCTCCGGCCTCCGCTCCGGCGGGGACGAAAGCTACTACTGCCTACCGCCAACGGTCGCAGCAAAACCGTGGCCGAACAGCAGTACGTACTTGTACTGTGCGCTTTTCGTACGGCCTTCACAAATTCCCTCCTCGTAAGTCACGTCTCACCTGCCCCTTCTAACTTCAACTCGCTGCGTCAGGGATCGCTCTCATGGTGCGCGTGTTGGTAGGTTAACGCGCACGTGTATCCGTTGTTTTACACAACAGTTTTGCTTAGTCTCAGTTCAGTCTAACTGAGACTTTACAAGTTGAGGGCACCGTGAACCGAGATTACAAGTTGCAGAACGACCCATACCTTCGTTCCTAGCTGTACCTGCGAGCTGAGCGGCATCTCGATCGCGGCCTCGCATGCATGCGGTCGGCGATCAGATCAGATAAGCAACGACTTTTCGCGCTCCGGAACCCATGCATGCATGCATGCATTTGCACACCCAGAGCTCCTACACCTACAGCAAGTTGCACTCCGCGCGCGCGTGGAGCGCCATGAGGGAGGCCGCACGCGGACTTTTCCATCCCCGGCCCGCCGCCACTGCTTTCGCCCAAGATATGCTCCCGGTCAGTCTCCACCGCTCTTCTCGCGCATCGAGGCCTACAGGATCGGCCGTGCCGGGATGCGGGATCCCAACCGCTGACCCGCTTTACCCCGATCCCTTTCGCTCCAGTCGGATTCAGTCCATCTGCTCCATCCGTTCCAAATTATTCGTCGCAAAAGTGGATGTATTTAGAATTAAAATACATCTACATACATCTATTTCTATGATGAGTAATTCAGAACGGTGGGGGTACTTGCCAACGATGTCCCGTGCCCTGCCCAAGCCGAGATCTCGCCCATGATATCTCAGCTAGTATACTGCCTGCAAGCGCAAGAAAAACACGCGGTGTGGGCTCTGGAGCCTCCCTCCAACTTGACTCCCTTTTCGGCACGGGACACGACCGATTCCTGCCGATCCGCATCACTAGCACCAGCTCACTGTCGCTGACCGCGTACACTCGGACGAGTTCACTTAGACACGGCATGGTTCACACAACGCACGTCCGCTCCATCTCCATGCATGCATCATGGCACGTCGGGCCCGACTCAATTGGCCGGGGGACCCAACCCGACCGGACCCGGTACGACCAAAAGCGGTTCCCAACGAAAAGGGAAGCTAGGCACGTTAGTTTTGACCCGGGGGGCTGGCACCTTTACCGGATTCTTTATCCGATCCGAGCTAGCCTGCCCACCCAGGCCGGGCCGGGCCGGGCCGGGCCGCTACCAAACTCGACCTAAACTCGTAACCAGAATACCAGATGCACGTCACCTAACCCCAAGTCCTAAATTATTGCCTCCTTCCTTCTAGACGATTTCCTCCTCTTCTAGGGTGACTGCCGTGCTGCACCTACTGCCCCTAAAGTTCGCATACGCACGTACTCCTACCACAGAGTTGGTTGCTGCTAATACCTTCCTCCCGCGTGCAGAAGCTTCTTCCATCGGTTCGAGCACTTTGCAAAATCCATCCCACACAATTTTGCAACAACTACGTACCTGCCCCTAAAGTTCGGGATCTGTTCGGTCCATTTTCGGTCCTAGCTTGAATTGACACGCTAGTGGTGTTTGCCGTACTACTGTATGGGTGTATGTATGCCACTGTGCGCCGGTCAATGGGTTCCGTATTTCTACCCGTCCAACAGGGAGTACACTAGTCGTAGTACTCTACGCAGCACCAACCTCTACTGAACCTAGCTGGCTCATAAAGGCGGACATCCTCCACCCGTACCCGCACCCCGCAGCGACGTCTGTCGATTCGTGATTAAAAATGCCCAGCCAACCCTGCCTACCAAACTCAAAACTGTAGCGGTACGTGCCAAGTACGGGAGGAGGGCGGGAACAAAAAACACGCGGGCTCCACCGCCGCAACCGCACCGCCTCCCTCCCGCAACCACCACCCAACCCACCCCACCCCACCCCCGTCAAACTCACTACATGCTGCCGAGTCAATGCGGGCAGCGAAAAAGGGCAACCAACCCACACGCCACCGCCATATATACCGCTCCGCCTCCGCTCTCCCCGCCTCAGAAGCAGGAGAGAGAGCTCGCTGCCGCCCTGCCCTGCCCTGCTCTAGAGTCTAGAAGGTCGACCGGCATGGGGAGGTCGCCGTGCTGCGAGAAGGAGCACACCAACAAGGGGGCGTGGACCAAGGAGGAGGACCAGCGGCTCATCGCCTACATCAGGGCCAACGGCGAGGGCTGCTGGCGCTCGCTGCCCAAGGCGGCGGGCCTGCTGCGGTGCGGCAAGAGCTGCCGCCTCCGCTGGATGAACTACCTCCGCCCCGACCTCAAGCGCGGCAACTTCACCGACGAGGAAGACGAGCTCATCATCCGCCTCCACAGCCTCCTCGGCAACAAGTAAGCCGCTCTACCCTTCGATCGATCAACCTCGCCGACGTGCTCGTCCTGTATATAGTGCGACTTCTTTGCTGACGACGGGAATGCTCGCTCGTGAAGGTGGTCGCTGATCGCCGGCCAGCTGCCGGGCCGGACGGACAACGAGATCAAGAACTACTGGAACACGCACATCAAGCGCAAGCTCCTCTCCCGCGGCATGGACCCCCACACGCACCGCCCGCTCACGGCCGCCATCGACGGTACCGCGGCGTCCCGCCCGGCACACATAGAGGTGCCGGCGAGGGCAGCGCCGCCCACAATGTTCGCCCTGCCGACAAAGCAGCCTCCCGTGGATTCCTCCTCCGACGGCAGCAGCGGCGCGACGAGCACGGGGGAGCCGCGATGCCCCGACCTGAACCTGGACCTGTCGGTAGGCCCGCCGGCGGCCGACACGCCGACCTCGCACCCCGTCTGCCTCTGCCGCCACCTCGGCCTCCGAGGCGGGGCGGCGTGCAGCTGCCGCCAGGGCGACAGCCCGGGCTCCCAGGGGGGCGGGTTCAGATATTTCAGGCCGCTGGAGGAAGGCCAGTACATATGAGACGAGACGGGACGGCTAGGCCCTAGGCTCCACAGCAATTTGTAAGACGGCGAATTTTTCCACCTCCGCAGCACCACTGTCCAACGAAAACGGTGAAGGAAAATCTAATCTGTTCATATTTTCCTTGTACGCCAAACCCACGAATTTGTCCTCTCTCACACACACACACACAGACGCAAAATGGAGTACTATCTTTTATTCTTGGTTGGTGCCGTTTGTGTTGGGTGAAAAAACGAGGGGATAATGTGACAAAGGTTGGTGCGTGTTTTTTGTGGAAAAAAGGGAGGAGCTGATGTGAGGTAGCGGGCACATTATTGTTTCGGGCATCAGATTCCGGGTGTTCCTTTCCTGTGCGGTTTTGGTCGTGTGGATGGATGTTGCGCAAGGCAATCATGTGGTGTGTTTTTTCGGTAGGTATTTCGGCTTGTCCGTGTTTGCACTCCACGAATTCTTCAGTTGGCAGGGAGTTAGGCAGTGAAGAAACTCGTATGGCCAAACTATGCTGTTCTATTTCGGCTTGTCTGTGTTTGCACTCCACAAATTCTGCGCTTCAAATGTTTGCACGCATCAATTGATGAACATTGCTATATGCGCACCTTCAAGTTATGAAATGAAATCCGTGTGGGAATGTCAAGGTAGGAGATGGTCTTGAAAGCAATACAAGGTGAGTAAGCCAGAATCTGCATGAGACGAGATCGAGTAAGCAGGCATTTGCGTGTGCCTGCGTTGTTTGGTAGCCGAATCTTACATGGTACGTACACCGAGGGAAAAGCGCTTTACAGCCCAGAAAGCGGGAAAGGCGGAGACTGTCCTGCGCCGAAACAAAGCGCTCAGCTCCGAACACTGAACTGGTAGCAGCAGTTGGTGGATTTGGTGCAGTGCAGCAGATGTAGTGAGTAGCACACTTTGCATATCCAGAGCTCAGAGGTCGGCGCCATTTCTTTTGTTTTATTTTCCCGGGCGAAGAAGCGGCAGCCTCCCGTTCTGGTATTCTTTGCTTGCGCGCCAAATATGCATACGTACATCTGAATATAGTACAATCGAGTGCACTTCGGCATCGTAGCTGAGCAGGAGCTGCGATCATGGGCGGCCAGTGGAGTATGATCGGGTCAACGGCGAAAGCTTCCGTCGCTTCGAATAACAAGTCAGTGGAGACGGAGCTGGACGCGCCAAGTCTAGGCATACGTTGGTAGGAGTACATGCTGTTCACGCGCTGACTCTGAGCGTTACTTGACTGTATCTGTACCAGGTAGGTTGACTGTAAAACCCCTCTGCTACTGACCGGAAACGTGCACAATGTTCTACTCCTACTAGCTTAACGAGCCAAATCTACTGGAATATCCTGCTGATACATATGTATAATAAGTTAGTAAAACTGATTTTGCTGCTGCTCACGTTTGATGTAGAGAGGTGGCCAGTGTCAAAAATGCTATATATTATTAGAGCATCTACAGCCGTATATAACAAATATAAATCAAACGTCCGCGGACGTGCCGTAGTGACCGATCATTCCTCAAATTAGCACAACTGCATACGAACATCTCATACTAGATTCTCAAATCCATACAAAAGCATGCAAATGATAAAACCTACGTACTAATCTGGCTACTCCTCGTTGGAGATGTCAACAATCTCCGTGCCCCGGCTCCGGCAGCATGGCAGAAACTGATGCTCCCACGCATCCAGCCTCCTCCTCCTCTATCTCTGCATCGAATTCGGCGAAGAGCGCGTCGGACGCCGCCAGCCCCTTCCGGAGGAACTGCCGGTTGGCCTCCATGCAGGCCTAATCCTGGATGGACTCCAGGATGGCCTGCTGTTCCACCTTCTCCGTGGCTTGGGCGACGGCGAACTCCGCCTCCGCCATGTTGAACCCCGAAGCAGACTGCTCCGCCTCGTCCTGCTTCGGATCCGCCACCTCCATCGGCTCCGGCAGCGACTCTTCCTCCTCCTCCTCCGACTGCTGCTCCTCGTCCTCCTCCGGATCCGCCATCTCCATCGGCTCCGGCAACGGCTCTTCCTCGTCCTCCTCCGACTGCTGCTCCTCGTCCTCCTCCGGATCCGCCATCTCCATCGGCTCCGGCAACGGCTCTTCCTCGTCCTCCTCCGACTGCTGCTCCTCGTCCTCCTCCGGATCCGCCATCTCCATCGGCTCCGGCAACGGCTCTTCCTCGTCCTCCTCCGGCTGCTGTTCCCCGTCCTCCTCCGGCTCCTGCGAGTCCGGAGGCAGCCCGACAGCGATTCGGGCGGCGCCGCCTTGCCTGGATCTCCTCCGTGATCTGCCTTCGGCGTGAGCATAGCGTACGTGGTGATCAGCCGCCAAACCATGGCAATGCCAGAGAGCATGGAGGAGCAGGGAAAAGGAGGCGGAGGGGCTCAAGTGGCGGCGCAGAGAGGGAGGAGGTGGATGGGCTAGGGTTGGGGGACGCCGGCTAGCCTAAATAGCCGGATTTGGCCTCGGGCGGAGAGCCAAAGCGGTGCCACACGACGTTCACACTGCGGTGACGGAGGAGGCGTACGACGGACCACCGGATTTTCGGGCTAGTCCGCGTGGGACCTCATCGCCAGTCCTATGTGGCGGACGCGCCCTAGCGCCCCCATATCCGCCCCATATTTGGACTGGATATGAGGGGTGCCAGTCAGCCCGGCGTTTGAGACCCGTTTGAGGTGTCCGTCTGGGTCAAAAATTTGTGACCAGCCAATGACCAGGCGGCCCGCCTAGACGAGGCGGGTTTGGGGTGCCCGGCTGTGGATGCTCTTACGAGGTAGAGGGAGTATCATTTAGCAAATCATTTAAGAGCATCTTCAGCCGAGCGCCCTGCATCTGTCTCATATGTCCAGGTAGGCCGTCCGATCACTGGCCGGTCATAGAAAAAAATGACCTAACTGAAACTCTCAAACAGGCCTCAAACGGACTGACTGACACCCCTCATATCCGTCCCAAATGTAGGGCGGATATGAGGCGGCCTGGGCATGCCCCGGTGCGTCCGCCACGTCAACCGAGCCCATGGCTGGCCCATCCCGACCCCACAAAAACCCTCATCCGACAGAAACCCTAGCTCACTCCGCTCCCCTTCCCGAAATCCGCCAAATCCCTAGCGCCGGTGAGCATGTCCAGCACCAACAGCCACTCCAACGGCAGCTCCAGAGATGAGGAGGAGCTGGCGCTCCGTATCATGCTCGAGTGCTCGCAGGTCGATACGGGTCCGGTGCGACGCCACCTGTCGCCCGTCGCCGCAGCGCCAACGCCGACACCAGCCGTTCTAGCCCCGCGCATGGATCTGCGAGGCCTGCCCGATCTACTCCTCCCGCCCGACGGCCTCCTCCACCTCCGGCCGCTGCTCCGCGCGGACAGCGTTGGGGTCTAGTGTCCTCTTCGCCGACGCTGCGGATGCGGACTCCGTATTCGGAGGCACATGACGCCTGCCGCGAGAGGCAGATGGCGGGCGGGTCCAACGCTTCTGCGTAGTCCACCTGCCGCCGCCGGGTGCCCGACGAGGACGACTGTCTCCTCGAGTGGGTGTGTCGCCGGTCACTGACTGAGGCGGAGACGAAGGCCCGACGGTTCCGGAGGATCAACGCCAAGCAGCCCCGGCTCGGTATTGAGCAATCCGAGCAGGAAGCGGCGAGGGTGGCCAACTCAAGCGCAAGCAAGACCGCGTCGTACGACGCTTGTAAGGCTACATCATCATCTCCGATTCCTCCTCCTCCTACGGGTCCGACGGCTCCAACATGGACCCACCACCTGCCGCAGACTCCTACAGCTGCGGCGGCGACTGGAAGGGCAAAGGGTCGGCGAGGAAGTGGTGAAGCTCGCCCTCTCCTGTTTATAATCTAGTTGTAGTATGTAGTTACAATGTGCCTGATTGTTGAACTGTGTGACTTGCCTGTTAGATCTTTTGGGTGATGTTTATGTGAATTATGGCTGTTTGGTACCAGTTTATACGTTTGTTTTCTGTCGATTTTGATCGTTTCGTGATCTATGTAATAGTTGCATGGATCTGTATGGATATAGGATTCGGAATATGAGATACGCGGGTGTGGAGGCTTGAATTTAGGGATTGTTCGATCAGTGTATGTGGGCATGCTGAATGATATAGGATTCGGAATATGAGATACGCGGGTGTGGAGGCTTGAATTTAGGGATTGTTCGATCAGTGTATGTGGGCATGCTGAATGCGTTCGCAGACATATAGGAGGCCGGATTTGTCAACTCCGACTATGGATGCCCAGTGTGAGTGTGTGACGGGCGGTTGGGTCGTTTCCTACTTGCCATTGAATGGTGCGATCAAAGATTGCAATTTGCAGACATAGGGGGTAATTGTTGCTCCAGTATCGATGAGAAAAGGTGTATGGCTTGCCAAAATAATGACTTAAACAGTAGGTTTTAAAAAAATCGACATAACATTTTTTTTGGTATGACACATTTTTTCAGACACAACAAATCAACCGTGCCCTGCCGAGTTAACACCATTTTTGACGTCGTCTTTGACGCCTTCCATAAACCGCAATGCTATCGACCGATGGCGTCTACATCATGAACATCGATCTAGAGTCAACTATATTTTGAAGCAGAACAGGGGTGGCGAATTTAGGATGTTCCTATCCAACAACGAAGCCCATTCCCAATCATTGCGTGAACTAGTCGGCAAGATCGGGGTCACACACAAAAAAGTCGGCAAGAGGGCCGTTGATGCAATGAGATATGGGCGTTCATTCACAACACGCACATGCATCCGCTGAGTTCAAAGACTTTTGGACGATCTATATGTGTGATACCGCGATCAATGATTGTGAAATGCTAGCTCCTCCTCGTGTTGTGGGTGTGCTATCTATCCTTGCCCTGATCTGTTTGGTACATCGGTCGGTTTTCCTTTTCATCACCAAGTGCGTGCCCCCCACGGCCACGATGTGGTTGTGGGAGAAGGATCGCATATCACATGTGCAGGCGCACGAAGTTTCAACGACAGCTTTGAATTTTGTGTTTATTCTGAGAACTGAGACTTGATACGTAAAGGTTAATTCTGCATGTTCGGAGAGGTGCATCGTTTCAACTGAGTAATGATCGAGTTAGGTGTACGCCGCCAAAGTGGCGAGATATTGTGGCGGTGACAAATCATGCTGCTAGGAGTCAACTTCACGGCCTAATCCATGATCAGACCAAAATCTTCCCGTTGGGTGCTGCTCTCATGCCTTTTGTTCTGTGCACCTTTTTCTTAGAATGTTTGCCACCTTATATATGCAAAAAAATGGTAATTTAGTTTCTAGATACACTGTAAAACACCATTACACAATATTTTATATTGTTTGGTTTCTATATCATCATATTTACCTAACATATTTTTCAACTCTCTAGGTCGCTTGCATATCCCTCAGGTTGGAGATGCCGGGGAGGGGGGCGAAACTAAACCATTGCCCCCTCCTCTCCTATCCTACACAGCTGCCATTGGAGGACACCGGCAGCAAGGGGGTGCCTTGCGTATAAATGCCTTCAGTGCCGCAGTGCGGCACAATTGATAGAGTTTGGTCGTCATTGCGGTGGCCCCCTGTTCTCCTAGGTGGTCGTGATATTGCAATGTTGTTGTGTTGCGTGGGCAGCGTTGTCCGTCGTGGGCGGCCGTGCACGTTGACGACTCTCCATTGCCTTGATCTGACGATGACTGCTTGGGGTCTGGTCGGCGCAACAGTGAAGCGGCAGTGATGTCGGCGACACGAAGAGGTGCAACAATAGATCTGGGCTGTACGCTTACGGCTTGCGGTGGCCACAACATTGTCATTATGGCTTGGCATTGTTGTTGTCGGCGGCCTATACTACATAGGTTCTAGAGTATGTGCATATGTGATGGTTTAGCGACGATGTCCGACTCTTCTCATTTTGCAACAGTTCTATGCTCATACACATAGATTTGATCGCGTGGTGATGATATCCACACCAAGGATATGCACACGACTCTGAGTCTGAGGCTCACCACTCTACATTACATTCTAAACTACCAAATTCGGGAATGGCTAGACGTGAGTCACCTGAAGGTCAGTCGATTTCGTTTCCACCGTTGGATGAAAAATAAATGGTGCAGATTACTTCTTCTACCTCCAAACTTCTTCTTCTTTCACCCGCCAAACCTGCCACAGGCCGAACCGCCGGCCATCGTCGCCCGCGGCTAGTGGCGCTCCCACGATCGCCTCGCTACACAGCCCTTTCCTGAACCACCCCCACTGCTGGTCTTGCCGCCGCCGCCGGCCATCCCTCTAGCCCCACCCGAGTCCAGTTTTTTCTCCGACGAAACCCCACCACCGCCGTCCACCACTGCCCTCACCCTAAACCCTAAGATAGATAATGGGGTAACCCTCCGGCGAGCCCCTTCTTTCTCCTTCCTTCTCTCCGGCAAGGCCCTTTCCTTCTCCTTCCTTCATTGAAAACCGACTGCGCACAATAGCTAAAGTCAGTCGATTGGCCTCATATATTCCTTTGGTTAGATGAGAACAAAATAAAGCTTCGTTTCATGATTTCAATGCGGAAGGAATCTGGAAACTGCACGAATCGGACGGCGGTCGCTGAAGGTTGGTAGCATGACAACATCACCGGATGCACTTGCACCTACCTAAACTACACTTGTGTCTGCCGCTTCAATCGCTGCTAAAATAAACGTGGATCCCGTGCCGCGGTAGAAGGTTCCACTGATCGATCATTGTGCGCAGAAACATAAAATATTTTAGCTTGTTTATATACATCGACGACCATGTCAGCCCTGGTTTAATCATGCTGATGAGCGGATCATGCCGTCATCGTAGCAGTTGCTTGTGTGAGTGTGTGACTATGGTTGCCGCGCCGGCGGGGCAACGGAAACGGCCACCGGAAAGGCAGTTGGGCGGCTCACTTTCCATTCCTTGGTGGAAATACCATCTCGTGGCCGTGCAGCTTGGTGCATGTTTTGCGACGTACATCATGTGAGCTAACTGCAGAGATGCCCGTCTGAAAAGGCGGTGGTTAGGTCAGGCAACTCCCTATCGGGCATCGACCCCCATTTTAGTTCGACCTCAACGTATCTTTCTCCCGGACGCCAGAGCCCACAAAAAGGCATCTAGAAGGACTTTTCTGATCTAGGATTAGTAAGTTGGGTGCAACAGTGGTGGAACGGGTCAGTGCCTCACCGAAACTGTGCATGGACATGAAATGGTGGGCATCGCTGGACTGGTTTTTTCTCAAACACAATAATTACATTGGCCCATTCTGGGTATATCTTTTCCTCTCTCACCTACCTGCCATGTACGTAGTAGTACCATATATTTGTGATTTGTCCAGGCCAGCACCAGCTGCGGCTAGCAGCGTGCGTGCGTGCCTAGAAGCTAGCACGGCCTCCCCGGTGCTCCTGCATGCATCCTATGATCATACTCTCTCTGTCCGTGAATAAGTATACATCTAGCTTTTGTCCCAAGTCAAAGTTTTAAAATTTTGACCAACTTTACAGGGAAAAGTAGCAGCAGTTATGGCACTAAATTAGTATCCTTAGAATCGATTTGAAACGTACTTTCATAATATACCAATTTGATGTCATATATACTACTACTCTTCTTTATAAAGTTGGTCAAAATTTTAAAACTTTGACTTAGAACAAAAACTAGATGTACTTTACATTTATTCGCGGACGGAGGAAGTATCTCACCTCTTGGACCATGTGACCACTCTTGAGCCTTGACCACCTTCTGGGAAGATGCGGAGATTATCTGTTCCCAACTAGAATGGTGGCGGGCTGGCGGCGAGCAGAATGTTGGCTGGATGAAGGCCGGTGTTAGGTGCAACCAGAATTCTGGTACGGATGTCGTCCCCTGTTGGTACCGCACAAGGTTGGACGTTGGAACCAACCGGACTTGCAGATGTATATCTGACCCTTTCCGTACCCATCCTGTGGGGCTGGCACGAATCGGCCCGCCAAACAACACAAAGGGAGAAGTAGTGTTGTTAATTGTTGCAATATTCTTGCCAGCTGGTAGTCTATAATTATGCATGTAATACGGGTCCTTTCTACTAATAATTTACCATGTATCTTACGTCAGGATCGTGCTGTGATGGAATGGTACGAGATGCAGGTGGTGATATTAGGCCTCAATGTGACGACATTGCTCGATCGACCGGGAGACATCTGTGAAAGCAAAGGCGATGCGTGCGAGATACTGCCATGCTAAAGACGGGCAGCATCCAGCAGCGGAGCCACCATTTTTCACTTCCACCCGGCCGGGGTTAATTAGTTGAGGTCGTGCTGGAGCCCTACACGAGCCGCACGAACGACTCGTGGCGGACACATCCCACCATTTCTCGCATCCTTGTTCCCTTCTCCGCGTGAACTTCATACGCGGCGGCAGGATCAGTAAGGCGCCCACCAAGAAGAAGAAAGGAGATGACAGATGTCAGTTGTATACTACCGATGCTGTCATTAGCTCATAGTAACAGAGGAATGGTGGAGCTGGAGGCCGTAGCGAGGTCCGCTACCAGTTCTCTAGGAGCTCGGTGTAGACCTTATCACGGGGTTACCGATCCATGATAGCTGAAGCTTTGGTGCTCCGGGACGGCGTAGTCTTTGTAGTGCCCGGAAGGTTTAAAGACATTGTCATGGAGGTTGACTACCGGAGGTTGTGCACCTCTGGAATTCTCGCCATAATTCTCTTTCGGTCGCGGCTTTGCTTCTTTTAAAAATAGGGGATTTATCTACAGATTTTAGTTTTTTGAGAAAAAATCTCGCCAACCATTATTGATTGGAAGTAATGTTCATAGGTATGTTCATAGGTGCAACTGTTGGATCACGAGGACTGCCCAACCACATGTCTACCTATAGAAGATTACAAGCAATTTGGCGAGACTATCGGCCACGAAATTGAAGTTTCTGGATTCATGGATGAAACCATGGAACTGAAAACTAGCTTTATGTTCTAATATTTCATGTATAGTAGCAGCATGCATGGGGACCTCCTGTCCCATGGTTAATGTGGTTAATGATATTCTTGTAATCGGATGCCACCAATGCCCACTGTACGCCGAGGTCCTGCAAGCGTAAGTCTCGAGGAACACCGGATCAATTATGCCTTGAAAACCCACCGCAGAAGAGCCCAAATAAATTTCAGCCTCATTGCGATAGATAGCCATTGCATGAAAAAATAGACACCTAAACATGTATTTGAAAAAAAATCATTGTATTTACAAAATGTTAAATCATTTATTTAAAAATGTTAATCATCCATTTATAAAATTTATTTAGAAAAAGGAATTTAAAAATGTATTTCTAAAATGGTAAAACGCATATAAAATATTTAGATGTATATGAAAAGGCGGACATAAAAAACGTACTTAAAAATGTTAATCATGTATTTTAAAAATGTTACATGTGTATTAAAAATGTTACATGTATATGAGAAACTCATATGGCCAACCTATGCTATTCTATTTTCAGGTTTGGTGCCCTGGGAAATGCGGTTCTCCTGACCTTGAGAGATTTTATGCCTCAAATTTTCATCAAGAGTGCAAAACAAGCTGACTAGGCCAGAATCTGCATGAGACGAGATCGAGTAAGCAAGCATTTGCGCATGTCTGCGTTGTTTGGTAGCCGAATCTTACATGGTGCACCAAGGGAAAGCGCTTTGCTACAGCCCTGGAAAGGCGGGGACTGTCCTGCGCCGATACAAAGCGCTCATCATCAGCTCGGAACACTGAACTGGTTAGCAGTGGTGTAGTTGGTGGACTGATTTGGCGCAGTACTTCCGGCCCTCCTTTTGCTTCTGACGTCCTCCTTGCTAGGCTAGTACTTCTTCCGTTTCACAATGTAATGCGCTAACGTTTTTTGATATTCAACTTTGATTATAAATTTAATCAACGAGTAGTAGCACACTTTGCATATTCAGAGCTCACAAGTCTGCGCCATTTCTTTTGTTTTATTTTGTGGGGCGAGGAAGCGCCGGCCTCCCGTTCTGGTATTCTTTGCTTGCGCACCAAATATGCGAGCCCTGGTGGCCGGCCTTTGCATCTGAATATACAATCGAGTGCACTTCAACATCATAGCTGAACAGGAGCTGCAATCATGGCCACTAGAATAGAATGTGATCAGGTCAAACGCCATCGCTTAACAAGTCAGTGCGCACCGAACTAGGCTGAGTCTACGCGTACGTGCATGCCGCTAAAACGCTGACTTTGACCGTTAATTAACTGTAGATTTACTGGGTAGGTTGACTGTAAAACCTCTCAACTGTAATACTGAGTAGCTTCCCTAGAAACGTTCACAATGTCCCACTACTAGCTTAATAAGCCGAATCTGCCCAGATATATCTTGCTAATAGATAAAATAGGTTATTACCCCCTCCATCCCATAATAACATCGTTCTGCAAGCTAATTAGCTTGCAAAACGATCTTATATGGGACAAAGGGGTAGTAAACTGCGGCCCTCACCCAGGATGCATGATGTCCTAGCTTGGGGGGCGGATCCGAGAGACATCTTCTCTGTCAAATCAGCCTATAAAATGGGGCTGGAGGAAAAACTGCGCGCATCTTCATGCGCGGTGAGCAGGGCACCGGACAGCAATCGTGCCATATGGACAACATTGTGGAGGTGCCCTGCTCCACCTAAGGTACGGATCTTTGGTTGGCGGATAGCAACTAATTTTTTGACAACTATGGAAAATAAGCATAAGAGAAATCTGTAACATTCTGATGTTTGTGTCATGTGTGGCATCGAGCGGGAGGATACCTTTCACGCCGTGTGCAGGTGCCCTATGGCGTGCGCCCTATGGGATGCTATGAAGGAGTCATGGCCTCTTCCGGACCTGCGGATGGTGTCCAACACCGGCGAAGAATGGCTTCTACATCTCCTGAATAACATCATGGAATTGCAGCGCTTGGTCAATCTGATGACCTTTTGGCGAGCTTGGCACTGTCGGAACGAAGTCATACATCACAAACCGGCACCACCAATCGAGAGTTCAAGGAGATTTCTGAACAGCTACATCGACTCCCTGCTATGCATCAAACAGCAACCACAAGGAGACTTGGTGAAAGGGAAGATGGTGGTTCAGAAGGTGCCACAAGTGGTGAGGCAATCAGAGGTTCAGTCTAGTGTTACACCTGAATCTACATGGGTAAAACCACCACCTGGCTGGGTGAAACTGAATGTTGATGGGTCACATATCCCTGGCGAGTGTATTGGAGGTGCGGGCATGGTCTTGAGGGACGACATGGGAGCCATCATCTTCTCGTCGTGTCGGTTTCTTCGATCATGCCACACACCAATGGAGGCGGAAATAGCAGCGTGTCTCGAGGGTACTGTTGGAAATATGCCCTAGAGGCAATAACAAAATGGTTATTATTGTATTTCCTTGTTCATGATAATTGTCTATTGTTCATGCTATAATTGTATTAACTGGAAACCGTAATACATGTGTGAATACATAGACCACAACATGACCCTAGTAAGTCTCTAGTTGACTAGCTCGTTGATCAATAGATGGTTATGGTTTCCTAACCATGGACATTGGATGTCATTGATAACGGGATCACATCATTAGGAGAATGATGTGATGGACAAGACCCAATCCTAAGCATAGCACACGATCGTGTAGTTCGTTTGCTAAGAGCTTTTCTAATGTCAAGTATCATTTCCTTAGACCATGAGATTGTGCAACTCCCGGATACCGTAGGAATGCTTTGGGTGTACCAAACGTCACAACGTAACTGGGTGGCTATAAAGGTGCACTACAGGTATCTCTGAAAGTGTCTGTTGGGTTGGCACGAATCGAGACTGAGATTTGTCACTCCCTATGACGGAGAAGTATCTCTGGGCCCACTCGGTAATGCATCATCATAATGAGCTCGATGTGACTAAGGAGTTAGCCACGGGATCATTTGTTACGGAACGAGTAAAGAGACTTGCTGGTAACGAGATTGAACGAGGTATGGGGATACCGACGATCGAATCTCGGGCAAGTAACATACCGATAGACAAAGGGAATTGTATACGGGATTGATTGAATCCCCGACATCGTGGTTCATCGGATGAGATCATCGTGGAACATGTGGGAGCCAATATGGGTATCCAGATCCCGCTATTGGTTATTGGCCGGAGCGATGTCTCGGTCATGTCTGCATGGTTCCCGAACCCGTAGGGTCTACACACTTAAGGTTCGGTGACGCTAGAGTTGTAATGGGAAATAGTATGTGGTTACCGAAGGTTGTTCGGAGTCCCGGATGAGATCCTGGACGTGACGAGGAACTCCGGAATGGTCCAGAGGTGAAGATCGATATATTGGACGAAGGGTATCGGAGTCCGGAATTGTTCCGAGGGTACCGGGTGACGACCAGCGTGTCCGAAAGGGGTTTCAGAGGCCCCGGCAAGCGTTTGGGGGCCTTATGGGCCAAGGGGAGGGGGCACATCAGCCCACTAAGGGGCTGAGCGCCCCTCCCACCCCATCTCACGTAACTTGGAGAGGTGGGGGCGCCTCCCCTAGGGCAGCCACCCCACCCGGCTTGGGGGGCAAGTTTCCTAGGGGTGGGGGCGCCCAAACCCATCTAGGGTTTCCCCTATGGCCGCCACCCCTCCCCTAGGGAACCCTAGGGCGCCTCCTCCACCCCCTTCCCCCTATATATAGTGAGGGGGAGAGAGGGCAGCCGCACCCTTCCCCTGGCGCAGCCCCTCCCCCTCTCCTACACCTCCTCCTCCTCCGTAGCGCTTGGCGAAGCCCTGCCGGAGAACCACAAGCTCCATCACCACCACGCCGTCATGATGTCGGAGTTCTCCCTCAACTTCTCCTCTCCCCTTGCTGGATCAAGAAGGAGGAGACGTCCCTGGGTTGTACGTGTGTTGAACGCGGAGGCGCTGTTGTTCGGTGCTTAGATCGGAATCGATCGCGATCTGAATTGCTACGTGTATGACTCCACAAACCACGTTCTTGTAACGCTTCTGCTTAGCGATCTTCAAGGGTATGAAGATGCACTCCCTCTCTCTCATTGCTAGTATCTCCTAGATTGATCTTGGTGACACGTAGGAATTTTTTGAATTATTGCTACGTTCCCCAACAGTGGCATCATGAGCTAGGTCTATGCATAGATTCTATGCACGAGTAGAACACAAAGCAGTTGTGGGCGATGATTTGTTCAATTTGCTTACCGTTACTAGTCTTATCTTGATCCGGCGGCATTGTGGGATGAAGCGGCCCGGGCCAACCTTACATGTACGCTTACGTGAGACTGGTTCCACCGACTGACATGCACTTGATGTAGGGATGGCAATGGGTCGGGTTTGGGGTGGGTGGAGCTGGTCCAAATCCAACCCATGACCCATCTTCCTACCCTCTGCCTATCCACCAAATTATCCATGGGCACAACTTGTGCCCATGCCCAAACCCGTTGGATACCCACATACCCATGGAGCTCCATGGGCATAGAAAAGTCAGCATGAAACCTTTCCAAAGGTCAAATTAGCTCATTGGCATTCACTCAAAAATGATAACATAAGCTACATGCATAAGTAGGCAACAAGTAATACGATGAGTCCTTAAGTATGACATACTAGAGGTTGATTCTGCAGCATATAGCTTATGGCACCAGTTGTATATTGCCTGCCATTTCCCATTGATTCGCTCTTTCTACTATCACTGGCATATGGCCTCACATGATATACGGGTATCCATTGGATATCCATGGAGCACAAACTATAACCGTGCCCAACCCGGCTGTTCGTGTGTATCCATATCCACGGACCCATGGGCAGAAATGCACTCCATACCCTTTCCCAACCGGGTCGGGTATACATGGGTATCCAGATCCATGGATAAAATTGCCATCCCTAACTTGATGCATAAGGTGGCTGGTGGGTGTCTTTCTCTCCCACTTTAGTCGGGTCGGATTCGATGAAAAGGGTCCTTATGAAGGGTAAATAGCAATTGGCATATCACCGTTGTGGTTTTGCGTAGGTAAGAAACGTTCTTGCTAGAAACCCATAGCAGCCACGTAAAACATGCAACAACAATTAGAGGACGTCTAACTTGTTTTTGCAGGGTATGATATGTGATGTGATATGGCCAAAAGGATGTGATTAATGATATATGTGATGTATGAGATTGATAATGTTCTTGTAATAGGAATAACGACTTGCATCTCGATGAGTATGACAACCGGCATGAGCCATAGGAGTAGTCTTAATTTATTTATGACCTGTGTGTCAATGAAAACGCTATGTAATTACTTTACTTTATTGCTAACCGTTAGCCATAGTAGTAGAAGTAATAGTTGGCGAGACAACTTCATGAAGACACAATGATGGAGATCATGGTGTCATGCCGGTGATGAAGGTGATCATGCCGCGCCTCGAAGATGGAGATCAAAAGGCGCAAGATGATATTGGCCATATCATGTCACTTTATGATTTTCATGTGATGTTTGTCATGTTTACATCTTATTTGCTTAGAACAACGGTAGCATAAATAAGATGATCCCTCGCTAAAATTTCAAGAAAGTGTTCCCCCTAACAGTGCACCGTTGCGAAGGTTCGTTGTTTCGAAGCACCACGTGATGATCGGGTGTGATAGATTCTAACGTTCGCATACAACGGGTGTAAGCCAGATTTACACATGCGAAACACTTAGGTTGACTTGACGAGCCTAGCATGTACAGACATGGCCTCGGAACACAAGAGACCGAAAGGTCGAACATGAGTCGTATAGTAGATACGATCAACATGAAGATGTTCACCGATGATGACTAGTCCGTCTCACGTGATGGTCGGACACGACCTAGTTGACTCGGATCATGTATCACTTAGATGACTAGAGGGATGTCTATCTAAGTGGGAGTTCATTAAATAATCAGATGAACTTAATAATCATGAACATAGTCAAAAGGTCTTTGCAAATTATGTTGTAGCTTACACTTTAGTTCTACTGTTTAAGATATGTTCCTAGAGAAAATTTAGTTGAAAGTTGATAGTAGAAATTATGCGGACTAGGTCTGTCAATTGAGGATTATCCTCATTGCTGCGCAGAAGGCTTATGTCCTTAATGCGCGGCTCGGTGTGCTGAACCTCGAGCGTCGTGTGTAGATGTTGGGAAACATCTGACATACACGTTTTGATGACTACATGATAGTTCAGTGCGTAATGCTAACGGTTTAGAATTGTGGCACCAAAGACGTTTTTGAGACGTCGTAGAACATATGAGATGTTCCAAAGACTGAAATTGGGATTTCAGACTAGTGCCCACGTCAAGAGGTATGAGACCTCTGAGAAGTTTCTTAAGCCTGCAAACTAAGGGAGAAAAGCTCAATCGTTGATCATGTGCTCAGATTGTCTGAGTACTACAATCGCTTGAATCGAGTGGGAGTTAATATTCCAGATGAGATAGTGATGGTTCTCCATAGTCACTGCCACCAAGCTATTAGAGCTTCGTGATGAACTATAACATATTAGGGATAGACATGATGATCCTTGAGCAACTCGCGATGTTTGACACCGCGAAAGTAGAAATCAAGTAGGAGCATCAATTGTTGATGGTTAAACCACTAGTTTCAAGAAGGGCAAGGGAAAGAAGGGATACTTCATGAAACGGCAAATCAGTTGCTGCTCTAGTGAAGAAACCCAAGGTTGAACCCAAACTCGAGACTAAGTGCTTCTGTAATGAGGGGAACGGTCACTGAAGCAGAACTACCCTAGATACTTGGTAGATGAGAAGGCTGGCAATGTCGACAGAAGTATTTTGAATATACGTTATATTATTATGTACTTTACTAGTACTCATAGTAGCACCAGGGTAATAAATACCGGTTCGGTTGCTAAGTGTTAGTAACTCGAAATAAAAGGCTGCAGAGACTAGCTAAAGGTGAGATGACGATATGTGTTGGAAGTGTTTCCAAGGTTGATGTGATCAAACATTGCACGCTCCCTCTACCATCAGGATTGGTGTTAAACCTAAATAATTGTTATTTGGTGTTCACGTTGAGCATAGACATAATTGAATTATGTTTATCGCAATACGGTTATTCATTTAAGGAGAATAATGGTTACTCTGTTTATTTGAATAATACCTTCAATGGTCTTGCACCTAAAATAAATAGTTTATTGAATCTCGATCGTAGTGATACACATGTTCATGCCAAAAGATATAAGATAGTAATGATAGTACCACATACTTGTGGCACTGCCATTTGAGGCATGTTGGTATAAAACGCATGAAGAAGCTCCGTGTTGATGGATCTTTGGACTCACTCGTTTTTGAAAAGATTGAGACATGTGAACCATGTCTATTGGTAGATATGCATGAAGAAACTCCATACAGATGGATCGTTTGGGCTCACTTGATTTTGAATCACTTGAGACATGCAAATCATACCACATGGGCAAGATGACTGAAAGGCCTCGTTTTCAGTAAGATGGAACAAGAAAGCAACTTATTGGAAGTAATACATTTTGATGTGTGCAGTCCAATGAGTGCTGAGGCAAGTAGTGGATATCGTTATGTTCTTACTTCACAGATGATTTGAGTAGATGCTGAGTATATTTACTTGATGAAACACAAGTCTGAATTATTGAAAGGTTTAAGTAATTTCAGAGTGAAGTTCAAGATCGTCGTGACAAGAGGATAAAATGTCTATGATATGATCATAGAGATGAATATCTGAGTTACGAGTTTGGCACACAATTAAGACATTGTGGAAATTGTTTCACAACTAATACCGCCTGGAACACCATAGTGTGATGGTGTGTCTGAACATCATAACTGCACCCTATTGGATATGGTGCATACCATGATATCTCTTATCGAATTACCACTATCGTTTATGGGTTAGTTATTAGAGACAACCGCATTCACTTTAAATAGGGCACCACGCAATTCCGTTGAGACGACACCGTATGAACTATGGTTTAGAAAAACCTAAACTGTCGTTTCTTAAAAGTTTGGGGCCGCGACGCTTATGTGAAAAAGTTTCAGGCTGATAAGCTCGAACCCAAAGCGGATAAATGCATCTTCATAGCATACCCAAAACAGTTGAGTATACCTCCAATTTCAGATCCGGAAGCAAAAGTGATTGTTTCTAGAAACGGGTCCTTTCTCGAGGAAAAGTTTCTCTCGAAAGAATTGAGTGGGAGGATGATGGAGACTTGATGAGGTTATTGAACTGTCACTTCAACTAGTGTGTAGCAGGGCACAGGAAGTTGTTCCTGTGGCACCTACACCAATTGAAGTGGAAGCTTATGATAGTGATCATGAAACTTCGGATCAAGTAACTGCCAAACCTCGTAGGTCGACAAGGATGTGTACTACTTCAGAGTGGTACTTAATCCTGTCTTGGAAGTCATGTTGCTAGACAAAAATGAACCTACAAGCTATGGAGAAGCGATGGTGGGCCCGGATTCCGACGAATGGCTCGAGGCCATAAAATCCAAGAGAGGATCAATGTATAAAACAAAGTATAGACTTTGGAAGAACCACTTGATGGTCGTAAGGCTGTTGGGTGCAGATGGATTTTAAAAGGAAGACAGACAATGATGGTAAGTGTCACCATTAAGAAAGCTCGACTTGTCGTTAAGATGTTTTCTGACAAGTTCAAGGAGTTGACTACGGTGAGACTTTCTCACTCGTAGCGATGCTGAGAGTCTGTTGGACTTATGTTAGCAGTTACCGCATTATTTATGAAATCTTGCAGATAGGATGTCAAAACATTGTTTCCTCGACGATTTTCTTGAGGAAAGGTTGTATGTTATACAACCAGAAGGTTTTGTCAATCCTGAAAGATGCTAACAAGTATGCAAAGCTCCAGCAATCCTTCTAAGGACTGGAGTAAGCATCTCGGAGTTGGAATGTACACTTTGATGAGATGATCAAAGATTTTGGGTTTATACAAAGTTTATGAGAAACTTGTATTTTCAAAGAAGTGAGTGGGAGCACTATAGAATTTTTGATGAGTATATGTTGTTAACATATTGTTGATTAGAAATGATGTAGAATTTCTGGAAAGCATACAGGGTTATTTGAAAAGTGTTTTTCAATGGAAAACCTGGATTAAGCTACTTGAACATTGAGCATGAAGATCTATAAGGATAGATCAAAAACGCTTAATAGTACTTTCAAATGAATACATACCGTGACAAGATTTTGAAGGAGTTCAAAATAGATCAGCAAAGAAGGAGTTCTTGGCTGTGTTACAAGGTGTGAGTATTGAGTAAGACTCAAGACCTGACCACGGCAGAAGAGAGAGAAAGGACGAAGGTCTTCCCCTATAATTTAGACGTAGGCTCTACAGTATGCTATGCTGTGTACCGCACCTAAAGTGTGCCTTGCCATGAGTCAGTCAAGGGGTACAAGAGTGATCCAGGAATGGATCACATGACAGCGGTCGAACTTATCCTTAGTAACTAGTGGGCTAAGGAATTTTCTCGATTATGGAGGTGGTGAAAGAGTTCATCGTAAAGGGTTACATCGGTGCAAACTTTGACACTAATCCGGATGACTCTGAGTGGTAAACCGGATTCGTATAGTAGAGCAGTTGTTTGGAATAGCTCCAAGTAGCGCGTGGTAGCTGCATCTACAAAATGACATAGAGATTTGTAAAGCACACATGGATCTGAAAGGTTCAGACCCATTGACTAATAAACCTCTCTCACAAGCGAGATATGAACAAACCCCATGGGTGTTGGATTCATTACAATCACATAGTGATGTGAACTAGATTGTTGACTCTAGTGCAAGTGGGAGACTGTTGGAAATATGCCCTAGAGGCAATAATAAAATGGTTATTATTGTATTTCCTTGTTCATGATAATTGTCTATTGTTCATGCTATAATTGTATTAACTGGAAACCGTAATGCATGTGTGAATACATAGACCACAACATGTGCCTAGTAAGCCTCTAGTTGACTAGCTCGTTGGTCAATAGATGGTTATGGTTTCCTGACCATGGACATTTGATGTCATTGATAACGGGATCACATCATCAGGAGAATGATGTGATGGACAAGACCCAATCCTAAGCATAGCACACGATCGTGTAGTTCGTTTGCTAAGAGCTTTTCTAATGTCAAGTATCATTTCCTTAGACCATGAGATTGTGCAACTCCCGGATACCGTAGGAATACTTTGGGTGTACCAAACGTCACAACGTAACTGGGTGGCTATAAAGGTGCACTACAGGTATCTCCGAAAGTGTCCGTTGGGTTGGCACTAATCGAGACTGAGATTTGTCACTCCGTATGACGGAGAGGTATCTCTGGGCCCACTCGGTAATGCATCATCATAATGAGCTCAATGTGACTAAGGAGTTAGCCACGGGATCATGCGTTACGGAACGAGTAAAGAGACTTGCCGGTAACGAGATTGAACGAGGTATGGGGATACCGACAATCGAATCTCGGGCAAGTAACATACCGATAGACAAAGGGAATTGTATACGGGATTGATTGAATCCCCGACATCGTGGTTCATCCGATGAGATCATCGTGGAACATGTGGGAGCCAGTATGGGTATCCAGATCCCGCTATTGGTTATTGGCCGGAGAGATGTCTCGGTCATGTCTGCATGGTTCCCGAACCCGTAGGGTCTACACACTTAAGGTTCGGTGATGCTAGAGTTGTAATGGGAAATAGTGTGTGGTTACCGAAGGTAGTTCGGAGTCCCGGATGAGATGCCGGACGTGACGAGGAACTCCGGAATGGTCCGGATGTGAAGATCGATATATTGGACGAAGGGTATCGGAGTCCAGAATTGTTCCGGGGATACCGGGTGACGACCAGCGTGTCCGAAAGGGGTTTCAGAGGCCCCGGCAAGCGTTTGGGGGCCTTATGGGCCAAGGGGAGGGGGCACATCAGCCCACTAAGGGGCTGGCCCCTCCAACCCCATCTCACGTAACTTGGAGAGGTGGGGGCGCCTCCCCTAGGGCAGCCACCCCACCCGGCTTGGGGGGCAAGTTTCCTAGGGGTGGGGGCGCCCAAACCCATCTAGGGTTTCCCCTATGGCCGCCGCCCCTCCCCTAGGGAACCCTAGGGCGCCTCCTCCACCCACTTCCCCCTATATGTAGTGAGGGAGAGAGAGGGCAGCCGCACCCTTCCCCTGGCGCAGCCCCTTCCCCTCTCCTACACCTTCTCCTCCTCCGTAGCGCTTGGCGAAGCCCTGCCGGAGAACCACAAGCTTCATCACCACCACGCCGTCATGCTATCGGAGTTCTCCCTCAACTTATCCTCTCCCCTTGCTGGATCAAGAAGGAGGAGACGTCCCTGGGCTGTACGTGTGTTGAACGCAGAGCCGCTGTTGTTCGGCGCTTAGATCGGAATCGATCGCGATCTGAATCGCTACGTGTACGACTCCACCAACCGCGTTCTTGTAACGCTTCCGCTTAGCGATCTTCAAGGGTATGAAGATGCACTCCCTCTCTCTCGTTGCTAGTATCTCCTAGATTGATCTTGGTGACACGTAGGAATTTTTTGAATTATTGCTACGTTCCCCAACAGGTACGTCCCTGGCGCTGCAGCATACAGAGAAACCCACATCGGACGCACGACCAACATGGCCGCACATTGCATGGCTCAAAGAGGACTTACTAGCCAACGTACGATGGTTTGGCTGCAAGCTGGGCCTGATTATTTATGTTTTATTTGTGAAAATGAGTGTACAAACATTACTTAATTAATGAATGCTCATTTCACCCGCAAAAAAAGGGTAGTATTTTTTTAAGGACAAAGCAAAGCTTTTAACTTAACGGTGTACAGGCAAATCGCTTTAAACACAAGCAACCACAGTGGGCGGTACATCAGAGTTCCAACCGACACTATCGTTTGGCATACATGATCGGCCGATTTTAGCTAGTTCATTTGCTACAGTATTCGCACTCCGACGACATACGGTAACAGACTGTTTATTGAACCACATCTTCAGTTGAAGCTTCGTATCCTCTATGATAGCCGCAAATGGCGAGGAGTCCACCCTGGTTAGGTCCAGCGCCTCATGCAAGAGTTGCGAGTCCGTTTCAAAGACCACTCGGAGAGCCCCCACCTCGGTCGCCATGGACACTGCCTCGGCCATGGCCACAACCTCTGCAGCAAATGGGCTGGCGACGTGCTCTTTTCGGCCTGCACGAGCTAACATCACCTCCTCAGCCTCATCCCGGATGACCACCCCCCAGGACACAAAGGTCTCACCCGGGGTATACGCCCCATCGACATTGATCTTCACCATATCCGGCGCTGGTGGTTGCCATCTGCAGATCACTGCTTTTTCCGGTTTGTCGCCAAACAGCTGCATGTACTCCTGTGTATTACAGAGAACCCGCCTTGTCAACTCCATTGTTTGAACGCCCATCTCTCCCTCTTTGAGTTTATTTCTGTTGTTCCACCAATGCCACCAGAAGGTGAGGATTTGCACCCTAACTTTTTCATCTAGCCCCCACAAGAAGTCCTGCATTATATGCACGGACGTGATTTTCTCGAGCTCTACTCTTATTCTCTCCAAGCTCATGGCCCTCCATGCGACCTTGACTGATTTACATTTGATAAAAAGGTGAGCTCCATCTTCATCTGCAAGACCACAAAAGAGACACTTTGTAGATTCTACTTTCACTCCTCTCTTGGCCAGATTGGTGTGCAACGCAAGGGACTCGTCCTTGATGCGCCACGTGAACATTTGGATCTTCCGCGGGCTGGGCAACTTCCAAATTCTCTTCCAAGACTGATCATCACACCTGTCCAGATTGCCGGCTACCCCATCGCTGCTTCCAGGTATTCCACGCTGGTTCTGCTGCTCTAGATGGACATGCAACTTATATGCACTCTTGACTGAATGATTTCCCTTACTGTCAAAATGCCATGCCACAAAATCGTCGACCCCCTCCCGCAGTGGAATTTGCAGTATATGCCTTGCATCATCCGGCCAAAAGTACTCCCTGACAAGTTGCTCGTCCCAGAACCAGTCATTGGGTCAATCAGATCACTTACAAAAGTAAGTAAATTTTGTCCCCGCGGAGTGATGACCCGTCTAGACCACGCTCTTGGGATCCAAGGGTCGGACCAAATATTCACGGTTGAACCATCCCCTATCCTCCAAATGATTCCCTCCTTGACAAGCTCCAGTCCCGTTAGTATACTTCTCCATGAGTATGAGATTCCATCCCTTGGTGCAGCATCAAGGATATTGCTATGAGGAAAGTAGCGAGCCTTTAGGATTCTTGCACACATACTGTCCGGGTTTTGGAGTAGTCGCCATCCCTGTCTGGATAGCATGGCAATATTAAAGCTATGCATGTCCCGAAAACCCAATCCTCCCATTGCTTTCGGCTTTGTCAAAGTTTCTCGGTTTATCCAATGCATGGTGTTTTCTTTATCCTGGTGGCTCCCCCAAAACTTCCCTATCAGCGTATTTAGTTCTTTGCAGAACGTTTTGGTGAGATCAAAACAAGACATGGCGAAGGCTGGAATGGCTTGCACTACTAACTTTACCAAAGTTTCCTTCCCACTCTTTGCTAGAAGCCTTTCCTGCCAACTATGGAATCGTTCACACATGTTCCTCTTCAGATAAGCAAACGTACACCTCCGAGAGCGTCCAACATGGACAGGCAGACCGAGATATCGGTCATTCCACTCTTCACTTTCTATCCGAGTCTCGCCCTTGACCTGCTGCTTTGCTTGTGCTTCCGTGTTGGGGGAAAACATCATTGCAGATTTCTCAGTGTTAATACACTGCCCAGAGCAGTTTCCATACAGCAACAGAATGTCATGAAGAGCAGCGGCCTCCTCCTGCTTCGCCTTGATTATGATCATGGAATCATCGGCAAAAAACAGATGTGATACACTAGGTGCATTCTGACATACTTTGACTCCGCTTATCTTCCCTTGCTCCTCTGCTGCATTTAGAAGTGCGGACAGTTCTTCGGCACAAATCACGAAGAGGTAGGGAGAAAGTGGATCGCCTTGTCTCAAGCCACGAGAAGGTCTGAATTGATCCGTCAGAACCCGTTCACCTTGATCTGATATCTTACGGTGGTAACACATTTCATAACAAGATCCACCCACCGCCTCCGGAATCCTAGCTTGAGCAGGGGTAGTAAACTAATGTAGTTGCTGCTGCTCTGGTTCGACACATAAAGGTTTTTTTTTAAAATTGAAACCGTAGAACAGTCATTCTACGGCAAAGTTTGACACATAAAGGATCTCATATGGGACGTAGGCGAAGCTTCCTTGAACTGTAGGATACCTTTTGGCAAATCATTTCCGAGAGTCATGCCACGTTGCATCCCCTTTTCGAAAAATAAAAATAAAAAATGCCACGTTACATCGCTTTCTTGCTGGCGTTGTATGCTGCGCTCAAAGATTGCAATGCCAAGTTTTTTTTTAGCATCAGTACAGACACAAGCGCTCATATACACGCGCATACACTCATCCCTATGAACGCACACACGCACACTCTACCCCTATTTGAACTCTGATGGGTTGGGGATACCACTGTCCACCTAACCATCTCAACCACAGGTTGGTTCGCGATTGCAATGCCAAGTTACAGGGGACAATTGTTGCTCCCGTATCGACAAGAAGAGGGGTATTGTTTTCCGAAAAAATGTTCATTCTATTCATCTTTAATTATGACAATACAGTAAATATCAAAACTAATAAAAAACATATCCAGATTCGTAGACCATTTATCAACAATTACACGCACGGACACGAGCTGAAGACGTGTCACCGTCATCGCCACTCCCACACCGGAGTCAGGCAAACTTATTGTATAGACATCTCTAAGATGCAAATGAACAATGCGTCGTCCGAGCTCACACTTTGACGGTGAACTCCAAAACCAAAGACTTGACGTTGTCTTTGACGCCCTCCGTAGAGGAACCGCAATGCTTTAGACCGATGGCATCTACATCATGAACATCGATCTAGAGTCAACTCTATTTTGAGAGGAACAGGGGTGGAGAACTCAGGATGTTCCTATCTAGCAACGGAGCCCATTCCCAATCATTGCGTGAACTAGTCGGCAAGAGGTCTGTCTTGATGCAATGAGATATGGGCGATCATTCAAAGAAGGCACATGCATTCGGGTTTAATTCAAAGACTCTGAAAAACCTCAGTCCTCATATGTGTGATGCCGCGATCTATGATAGTGAAATGCGAGCTCCTCCTCGTGTTGTGGGTGTGTTATCCTTAGAGCTTCTCCAGCCGCGCTTTCAACAGGTCTTTCCCAGACGTTTTTGTCGCGCCGACGCCGAAAAAACGGCCCAGCCGCGTCTTCAGAAGTCCGTTTTTTATTGACTCGGGCCGAACTGGTGCCGGCGGACCCAGGTCGAACCCGGCTTCCTGGGGCGCCTGGGGCGCCGGCACAAGCGAAAAGGACGCGTGGGTCCGCCCTGTCGGCGAGGCGAGCATCTCTTCCCGCCGTTTCTTTCCTTTTTTCCCCACTTCCCTCCCGCACTCTTCCTTCATCCCGCCAATCTCCCTCCTGCTCGCCTTCCTCCCAGCCGGCCGTCATGCCACCGAAGAAGTACGTCGCCCCCCGCGCGGCGGCAACCGCGACCGCCTCAGTCGCCCAGCCGAAGCAGAGGAAGCCGAGGGCGCCGCCGATCAAGCCACCGGGCATGTCAAACGTCGAGTGGATGGCGGAAGTTCAGCGGCGGGAGGCTGTCACCGCCGACCGGCGGAACAGGGCCATCGGCGGACCAAGCCGAGGCCGAGGCGAACCGCGCGGGGATGATGAATCCACCCGAAAGCCACTCCCAGTACGCGCCCTGGGGCCAGCAAGGCGTCGGCTCTTCGCAGCCATGGGGATCGCCCTCGCCGGGTTATGCCGACGGGGACGCGCACGGTGGGTTCAACCCAAACGCCACCTTCCCCCATGGATACCCGCCCAGCGCACGCCCTCTCCCGCCTTCGTCGGCGTGCAGTACCCTCCATACAACTACTCCCCGCCCGCCTACGCTTCCTCCCCGACGCCCCCGCTATGCCGTGGCCCGCTGCCCCTCGCACCTCGGCGACACCGACGAGACCGAGGCCGACATGGACGACATCATCGTGGCAGGTTCGGCTGCGGCCGCCGCGTCTCCCGTGTTCGTCACCTAGGACGAGGTGGTGGATCTCAGTGGCGGCATGGACGGCGAGCTCGGCTACGTCTACGGCGAGGACGAGCAGGAGGAGGACGACGACGAGGAGGAGGAGCCGACTCCTGCGACAGCGAAGGGGCGCAAGAAGAAGAAGCGGGCGGCCAGGACAGGCGAGCCGCGCTTCAAGTGGGTGTCCAAGGAGGAGGAATGCCTCGCCGAAGCATGGAAATTCGTCTGCCTCGACCCGACGACCGGCACGAACCAGAGCATCGACACGTACTGGGACCGCATCAAGGCCGAGTTCGACGAGCGCAAGCTCGTCGACCCCTACTTCAAAGGTGTCTACATGCAGCGCGGCTCCAAGGTGATGGCGAACCATTGGGGGCGTATTCAGGGGGAGTGCAACAAATGTCATGGGGTCTTCGAGGAGGTCGCGGCTCGCCCGGAGAGCGGCGCCAGCGTCGAGGATAAGGTATGCCACGCCGGTCTCCTGCCTCTCTTCGCCGTGTACGCGGGCCAACTCTTTGTTCCTCCGCGCAGTTTCTGCGCATGTTCGCCCTGTACCGGCAGAGTAGCAGCGACGCCGAATTCAAGTACCTCCACGTCTACAAGCGCATTGACAAGTGCGAGAAGTGGACGGAAGTCCGGCGCACCTCGACAAGACCAATGAGACCTACAAGTTGGACGCGCCGACTCCTGGCGCATCGGAAGGGCGGCCGGACGGCAACAAAGTCGCCAAGAAGGGGAAATACGCCAACGCGGCCACCGCTCGAATGTAGGAGTCCATCGAGCACTGCCTCGCCGACGCGCAGGCCCGGGTCGTCCTTCGTGAAGAGAAGACCGAGGCGCGGTGGTCGGCGTTGATGTCGAGCAGCGCCGTCAAGCTCGACCTGCTCTGGACGAACGTCGCCGCGAAGAAGAGAAACACCGACCTGACTTTCCTGCTGGGCGGGACGGACATGCTCCAGAGCACCGATGAGGCGGTCAAGGCGTGGTACTTGGCGGAGCGCCGCCTCATCCTGAACCAGCTTCCCTCGACAAGGCCGCCGACGCCGACGCCGATGCACACGCCGACGCCGACGCACACGCCAGCGTGATGACGCCTCCACGACGCCCAGCACCACCGAAGCCACACCGACACCGCCCAGCGCAGAGGCTGCTCCGACACCGCTAAGCCCGCGCACGCCAACTCCGCCGACGCATGGGGCAGAGCCCGCCGAGTGATGCGTTGCGCACGCGAATTTTTGCCGCTCTATTATTTTGTACGCCGAACTGTGGCTTGCGATCGCCCGACTTGTGACGTCTTTTGTTAGCGGGAACGACCAAGTTTAAATTTTTCGCGTCCTGGGGGCGTGAGTGGGAGTTAGGTCGCCCCAGGGGCCGAACTAGCGTCGGTTCATCCTCAGACCGTCCTTTTTTAGCGCCCTGGAGACCGAACGGCTGGAGATGCTCTTACGCTAATCTGTTTGGTACATCGGTCGGTTTTCCTTTTCATTACCAAGTGCATGCCCCCCCACGATGTGGTTGTGGAAGGATCACACACACACACATGTGCAGGCGCACGTAATTTCAACGACAGCTTTGAACTTTGTGTTTATCCTGAGAACAGAGACTTGGGAGGTAAAGGTTAATTCTGCATGTTCTAAAAGGTGCATCGTTTCAACTGAGGAGTGATAGAATTAGGTGTGCGTCGCCAAGGTGGTGAGATTTTGTGGCAGTGACAAGTCATGTTTTTTTAACACAGTACAAAAGTGACAAATCATGCTAGGAGTCAACTTCAAGGCCTAATCCATCATCAAACCAAAATCTTCCCGTTGGGTGCTTCTCCCATGATTTTTGTTCTGTGCACCTTTTTCTTAGAATGTTTGCCACTTTATGCATGCATAAACATTGGTACAGAGTAGTTTCCGGATACAATCCGACACAACATTACAAAATGTTTTATTGTTTGATTTTTATATCATCATATTTACCTAACATAATTTTTCGGTGGAGAGGAGGGAAGGACTTAGGCGTGTAACAACTCTCTAGGTCACCCGCATCGGGGTGGAGGGGGGGGGGGTGCCTTGCGTATAAAGTTCTTCAGTGCCGTGGCTCGGTGCGGTCGATGGAGTTTGGTCGTCATGGCGGTGGCCCCCTGTTCCTAGGTGGTCGTCATGTTGCGACATTGTCGTGTTGCATGGGCGGCCGTGTACGATGATGGCTCTCCATTGCCTTGATCTGATGGCGGCTGCTCGGGGTCTGGACGGCCATGGCAGCGGTGAAACAACAACGATGACGGCGACACAAAGGGGTGCAACAGTAGATTAGGGGTTGTATGTCTATGGCTTGTGGTGACCAGAAAATTGTCGTTATGGCTTGACATCGTTGTTGCTGTCGTTGTTGCCGTCGTCCTATGCCACATAGGTTCTAGAGTATGTGCATGTATGATGATTTCCGACAACATTCAACTCTTCTCATTTTGTGACAGTTCCATGCTTATACACATAGATTTGATCGCGTGGTGGTGATGATATACACCAATGACATGCGCATGACTCTGATTCTGAGGCTCACCACTCTACACCATATACTCCCTCTGTATCAAAATACAAAACGTTTTTGAAGTATATCCTAAGGTACCAAATTCAACAGTTCCAACAAACCTAGCACTCAGATACATAGTATCGATCACGTACACATAATATATCCTTTGGTTAGACGAGAACAAAAGAAAACTTTATTTCATGATTTCAATGCGCAAGGAATCTGGAAACTGCATGAATCGGACGGCGGTAGCTAGAGGTTGGTAGCATGCCAACATCACCGGTTGCACTTGCACCAATCTAAATTAGGACGAAAATCACTATTCTGATCCTTTGAATGAACTTTGTCACAAAATGAACTCGACGTGAAAGTATTTCACGATCTGACCATTTTAGCAATGCCATAGCCCGCGGCGTTTCTGCTCAAAGAAGAAACGCCGATGTAGCTAGCGTTTCTGATCAAAGAAGAAACGTTGAGGTAGCTAGCGTTGCGGACCAGGTAAGAAACGCCGAAGGCACTGGCGTTTCTGGCCATCATAGAAACGCCAAGGAACCATGGCGTTGCTGCCCTCTTTGGTCATAATTAATTAGCCTTATTAATTAGGTTGTTCATCCACGTTCCAAATGCACATGAAAAAGGGCAGCAACGTTATGGTCATTGGTGTTTTCATGATGGGTTGTAACACCAGCGCCTTCGGTGTTTCTTACCTAGTCCGCAACGCTAGCTACCTCGGCGTTTCTTCTTTGGTCAGAAACGCTAGCTACCTCGGCGTTTCTATGTCGGACAGAAACGCCGCGGGCTGTAGCGTTGCTAAAAGGATCAGATTGTAAAATACTTTCACGTCAAGTTCATTTTATGATAAAATTCATTCAAAGGATTAGAATAATGATTTCTACACGGCTGTCTGCCGCTTCTCTGCCAAAATAAACGTTGATCCGGTGCCGCGGTAGAAGGTTCCACTGATCGATCATTGCGCGGAGGAACATAAAAGATACATGGACGGACGACCATGTCAGCTCTGGCTTAATCATGCTGATGAGCCGATCATGCTGTCATCGTAGGAGTTGCTTGTGTGACAGTGGTTGTCGCACCAGCGGGGCAACGAAAACGGCCACTAGAAAGGTAGTTGGGCGGCTCACTTTCCTGGGTGGCCGTGCAGCTCAGAGCCTCTGCAACCGGACTAGGCAAATTCGGATCTTCGAACGACTGCGGACGTCTGTGGATAGTGATCAACCAGTCTTAGAATTTACTCATTTGCATCAGCATACAGATATCTCATACTAAAAATCTTAAATCCGTACAAAATCATGCAAAAAAATCCACGTACTACATAGATCAACTACTCTAGTCCCCGTCGGAGATGTCCACTATCTCCGTGTCCGGCTCTGGATACATGGACAACAGCTGTAGCTCCGGCTCCTCCAAGTGTTCCGCCTAGCCCTCTGCATCCATCTCCGCTTTGACCTCGTTGAAGAGCGCGTCGGTCGCTGCCCGTTCCTGTTGGATGAACTGTCGGTTGGCCTTCACATAGGCCTCAGCTTGGATGGACTTCAGGATGGCCAACTGCTCCGCCATCTCCTCCTGTTGGGCGACAACAAACTCCATGTTGAAGCTCGGAGAGCGTGGGAAAAGCGACGGAGCGGGAGAGAGGAGGTGGATGGGCTCGGCGGTTGGTCTCCACATAGGACTCATCCTGGATGGACTTCAGGATGGCCTACTGCTCCATCATCTCCTCCTCTTGGATGGCGACAAACTCCATGTTGAAGCCCGGAGAGTGTGGGAAGAGCGGCGGAGCGGGAGAGAGGAGGTGGATGGGCTCGGGCTGCGACGTGGAGAGGGAGGAAGTGGATGGGCAAGGGTTGGGGGACGTCGGCCGGTTTAAATAACCGGATTTGGTCTCGGGCAGCGAGCCGGAGCAGCGCCACGCCCACCCGGCGTTCACACCACTCACCGGAGGAGACGTTCGTCAGGCCGTCGGCTTTTTCAGACGATTCCGCGTAGGACCCCATTGTCAGTCCGCCCGGGCGCCTCGATGTCCGCCCTATGTTTGGGCTGCATATGAGGGGTGTCAGTTAGCTCAGACGTTTGAAACCCGTTTGAGGATCCCGTCTGGTTCGAATTTTCATGACCGGACCGTTCATCCGGATGCTTGAGTCCGATTGTAGATGCTCTTAGCTTGCGCATGTACCACGTACTGCATCATGTGTGTGAGCTCACAAAGACGCCTGTCTGAAAAGGCGGGTGGTGGTTAGGTCAGGCAACTCCCTATCGGGCATGGATCTTCATTTCAGTTCGATCTCGGCGTATCTTTCTCCCGGACGTCAGAGGCTCAGAGCCCACAGCCCACAAAAAGGCATCTAGAAGGGTTCTTGGCATTTGTAGCAGGGTTAAGTAAGTTGGACGAGACTTCCTGCTCCCCTTCCGTGTGCCCATCAATGCTCCCGCATACGTGTCTTGATTTGATTGGAACAAAATAAGGCCCGGCCCCACCTCCTTAAAATCAGGGGGGAGATGATTAGATTAGAAAAGGAAAGAAAAAAGACAGCCGTTGGATGAGGTGGGAACACGGATGGGAGGACGGGAAGGGAGCAGGCGAGCCGGATCCAAGTAAGTTGGGTGCAACAGTGATGGAATGGGGTCAGTGCCTCACCAAAACTGTGTATGGACAGGAAATGGTGGGTATTGCCGGCCTGGTTTTCTCAATCACAATAATTACATCGGCCAATTCTGGATATGTCCTCTCTCACCAACCTATCATACCATGTAGTACCTTCGTCTGAAAAACAAATGCAGTACCAAATATTTGTTATTTGTCCAGGCCAGCACCAGCTGCAGCTAGCAGCTTGCGTGCGTGCCTAGAAAGCATCTGTTGGACCATGTGGCCACTCTTGAGTCTTGACCACCTTCTGAGAAGATGCAGAGATAATCTGTTCCCAACTAGAATGGTGGCGGGCTGGCGGCGAACAGAATGTTTGGCCGGTGTTTAGGTGCAACCAGAATTCTGGTACCGATCGATGTCGTCCCATGTTGGTACCGCACAAGGCTAGACGTTGGAACCAACCGGACCTGCAGATATATCCGACCCTTTCCATATCCATCCCGTGGAGCTGGCACGAATCGGCCCGCCAAACAACACAAAGGGAGAGGCATTGTTGGTCTTTGCCAATTGGTAGCAATGTTCTGTTACAACATTCTTGCCAGCTCGTTTCCAGAATAAGCATTCTTGCCAGCTAGTCTGTAAATAATTATGTGGTACTGCTAGTCTAGTCTTTTCTTAAGAATACCAGTTCAATTTATCATATACTCGAAACTGAAAAACAACGCTACTACCTCTATTTGAGCAATTAAATGCACTGGTTACACGTTGGGATAGTGCTGTGACGGGATGGTACGAGATGCAGGTGATCGACCGCGAGACATGTGTGAAAGCAAAGACGATGCGTGCGAGACACTGCCGTGCTAAAGACGGGCAGCATCTATGTCCGGAGCCACCATTTTTCACTTTCACCGGGCCGGGGTTAATTAGTTGAGGTCGTGCTGGACTCCAACCCGGCCGCACGATCGACTCGGTGCTAAAGAGCCAACACATCGCACCATTTCTCGCATCCTCGTTCCCTTCTCCGCGTAACCGCATATGTAAAATTTTGTCAAAAAAAAACGCATATGTAAAACAGTAGGGCGGGAGCATCTGTAAGACGTCCACCAAGAACAAAATGGGAAATGACGTAAATGAGATCATCAAACGGACGTTTTTTATAAGAATAATCAAACATATTTTTTCCAGCAAAGAATAATCAAACAGATGAGATAGGCCCGTCATAAGGGCCAATCCTATTCGGCGCGTAGGCTGCGAAATAGCGACCAAACTATTTCCTTTAAGGTTTTGGGGAGGTTCTCCAAGAACAATTATCCTTTTTTTCTGTTTTCTCTTCCTCTTTTTTTCTGCTTTTTTCATTTCGTTCTTTACTTAATTTTTCATTTTCCCTTGTTATTTTTTGATTTTTTTTAAATCATAAACATTTTCTGAAACTTGGGATTGTTTTTAAATTTTGTGAACAGTTTTTGAAATGTAACAAAGTTGTTAAAATTCATGAATAGTTTTTACAATCATGAACATTTTTTCGAAAATCTTGAGTATTTTTCTGAAATTGGAACAATTATCTAACTCATGAACTTTTTTTTTGAAATGCAAGAAAGTTGTTCAAAATCGTGAATATGCTTTGAAAAAATGATTTTTTATACATTCATGGATATTTTTCTGAAATTCAGAAATTTTATTGTAATCATGGTCATTTTTTGAAATGGAATATTTTTTTCCAAATTCATGAGTTTAAAAAAAACATGCACATTTTCTAAAATCATGGACTTCTTCCGAATATGTGGACATTTCGGGTTTTTTTTAAATCCCAAACATTTATTTTGAATTTGGAATTCGTGAACATTTTTGAAGTGGAAACGCAAAAAAAAAACAATAAATACTAGAAAAGAACTTTTTTTAAAGTGAATTAGGGTCTTTATTCAAACCCAACAATGTTGGGAATACGTATAATGTATGGTAATAACCCTAGCCACAAATGGCGACCAACTAGTAGAGAAACTGCTGCTTTAACTAAAGAATGAGCTTCATAGTTACATTCCCTATGCTAAAACAAGAAAGAGACATCTAAGCTTGATTTTCAGCTGATACTGTTGGTCTATTGCATGAACTAACGCTGCTCCTTTGTTGATGTTCGTCATGAACTCAAGGCAGTCTGATGCAATTACTGAACAGTGGATGTTCAGATCCTTAGCTAGAGCAACTACTTCATTGCAAGCATGCGCCTCCAGAGATGTTGCATCAAAGAGACCATCAAACACAACAGCCGAGGCTCCTAGAAAACGGTCAGAACTGTCTTCACATATCACTGCTGCTGCACCATGGCGAGAAAGACCAACATCCACATTAAATTTCGCTGCCGACCCTACTGGAGATAACCATCTAGGAACATGTTGAGCTGGTCGAGCATTGAGAGCATTAGGTTGTCGAGCACTAGCGATCTCAAGGTCTTCAAGATGTCTGTTGATGAAGCACCAAGTTGTCATCGCACTTTGGAACTCATTGTCATTAAAGGCTCTCCTCCTAGTCCACCAAATAGACCATATGGTAACTAATATACATGCTGGATCATGCTGACTGGTAGTCTCGAATAACCAGAATAGCCATATGGAGCATTTTCGCAGTTGTATGATATCACATGCTCCAGAAGTTCTTTGTCACCCAGTGCCCATGTACACCTAGCCATTCCGCAACAGATCAAATAATGTCGCTATATGGGCCGACCCAAATCACGCGCGGGGAAGGGGGATGTGCGTTGGCTGGTCCCCGAGATGAGGCCAGAGAGCTCGTATGCGACGCTTCAGGCGCCGAACAGGCTACCTGGCGCTCAGTAGTTTGGTTCGTGACCTGCGACCTAATAGTGCCACCTCCCTCACACGCCTCTCGCTTTTTCACGCTCACTGGTTTTCTTTTCTTTCATTACTACCTACACTATGACCTGCCCCTAAACACATCTATAGTACGACCTAGTGTAGTACCCACCTCAAAAAAAGAAAACTATTGTTACGTGGCTTCTAGTTTTTATCTACTGTACCACCTGGCCAGCGGTATTTAGTATCAATGAACTTCTTTCAATTTTCATCCATAAAAGTTCGCCCATTCGACAAAAAATCATGGATTTGATAAAAAATCAAGAATTTGAAAGAAGTTTGAGAACTATAAAAGTTCATGAATTTGAAAAAAACATGAAATATGAATTTTGAAAAATTTCATGAAGTTTTGAAAAATAACTTCATGACATTTTAAAAAAAATATAGATTTTTTTAGAAAAAATCACAAATTTGAAGGAAGTTATAGGATTCAAAAATAGTTTGAGATCTAAAACAGTTCACCAATTTTAAAAAGTGTGTGAATTTTAAAAAGTTTACGATATTTGAAAATAAATTCACAAACTTCACAAAAGTTCAAAAAAATAAAAAGTTCTTGAGATTTGAAGAAGTTCACGATAGATGAAAAAGTTTATAGATTTTCAAAAAAGGTTTGTGAATTTGAAAAAAGTACGCGGGTTTTCCAAAATAGTTCATAAAGAGTGAAAAAGTGTTCATGGATTTGAAAAACATTCATGCATTTGAAAAAAATCATTGATTCGGAAAAGAGTTCTTTGATTTGAAAAAGTTCACAAATTTAAGAAAATGTTCATAAAGTTAATAAATAGTTTGTGATTTTGAAAAGAGTTCATGAATTTCGGAACATTGCTACGGGAGTGTAACACTAGTGCGCTAAAATCTTAGCAACTTTTTGTATGCAATTGGCATAATTTACCTGTAATCTTATTGTTAAGCGCTCATTTGGTAAGAATTGATTTACTTACCAAAGAATATATTATTTAGGAGAAAGATCAGAGATGGGAGGAAAAATGTCTCCTTATTGTTAAGGACTTATTTGGTAAGAATTTATTGACTTACAAAAGTGAGAGAAAAATTAGCGGTGGGAGAAAAAAGTCAAACATGATAATGGAAGGGGACCATATATAAAGAGGTTGGACGAAGAAGAGGGTGAAACGGGAACCTTCCTCTCTCTTTTTTTGCGGGGGAAACTTGAGAGGTTTATTAAATATAAGTGTTCTCTGCGCAGTCAGCCAAGAGGCTGCTGATCAAGAAGCTAGGATTATTGTCTAGCCAGCTCTCGGTCACGTCAATCGTGCAAGCATGCTTAGCAGATATGTGAGCCGAACCATTCGCTGACCTTGATACATGTTGAAGTATAAAAGAAGTAAAACTACTAGCTAGCTCAGCTCTCCAATCTCTACTATAATCGGTGACACGACTGAACGTGAATCATGGCGATTGGTTCAGAGGTTAACAACCTCCAGACAATCTGTCTCGAAGACGACTCTCATGAAGCCCCTTAGCTTGGCGAAGATGACACCATCTCGTACTGCCATCGCCTCCACGATGAGAGGATCTGTTACGCCTGGATATGGTTTGCTCCAAGCCCTCTGAAAGGAACTTGGTGATCTTGCAACTCCTCCGTCACCCTCGTGCCTTCCTCTCGCTGAACCGCGGCTTTTGTATTAATTTTTACACAATCAGGGTCGGGGGGTCGCCACCCATGTCCTGGTAAGACTAGTACATGACGACGGGGTACGTCCAGGAGTGCGAGCGACTCCCTGGTTTTTCGAACTGAATGCGCATGATCGAGTTTGTCTTCCCCATGTGTCAACTTGTTCC
The DNA here is from genome assembly GCF_056163025.1 of Triticum urartu. Taxonomy (NCBI): domain Eukaryota; kingdom Viridiplantae; phylum Streptophyta; class Magnoliopsida; order Poales; family Poaceae; genus Triticum; species Triticum urartu. The sequence continues at coordinate 466,118,774 of NC_141873.1, read as the reverse complement.
TTGAGTGCCAAACGGACCACATAACAGAGACGATGATGGCCTGCTCCTGGCTAGTGAATCGATCCTCGCATATGATATCTTTGGCCCATGTGTCTGGGTGTAGACATGGCAAATGGAAGTCGAAAAGCTGCTGAGCCTCCTCCCAAAATAGTTCTACATGTGAGCATTTCAACAATGCATGCTCCAGGTTCTCCTCCATTACCATACAGATTTTGCACTAGTTTGTCTGTCGTAAATGCCTATGCTTGAGAGTGCTCACGTCCGGTAATATGCCCCTCGGAACTCGCCGGAAAAACACCCGCACCTTTGGCATTACATTAAGCCTCCACAAGGCGTTCCACATCCGTTGATTATCAATTGAGGGACCAGTAGCCTGCCCTTCCTCTAGAGCTCGTTGCTCTTTTTTAGCCATTAGAGCTCGCTACACCGACTTGACGGAGTAGTTGCCTCAAGTCTCATGTGCCCATGCAAGAAAATCCTCTGCTCCACTTGAACGAAGTGGTATATTGAGTATTGCCTCCGCATCTGGTGGGACGGAAGTGTCCCGAACTAACTGCCTCCGCCATGTCCAGTTTCTAGTATCAATCAGATCGCTGACCCTGGTGATGTTGGTGTTCGGTGGTCGAAGGATTGGGGACATCGTTGTAGTCGACGGGATCCACCTGTACTCCCAGACCGCTATAGAGGTCCCGTCTCCAACCCTCTTGATCAAACCAGTGAGCAAAGCTTTCCTTCCCGCTATGATTACCCTCCAAGTAGCAGAAGAGTTCTTTGGGGCTGTAGCTTGCATGAAATCCATAATTTATTTGCCCGTGCGTTGTTACATGGTATAAATATTCTAGTATAAGTTAAATCATAAATTATTTGTTCGGATGATATGATTTTTGTAAATAAATGTTTACCCAATCTTGTATGTGATTTTATTTTGCAATCACTTATTGACTTACCAATGAAAATATAGTTTATTTGGTATGTCAATACAAGATTGGACAATTAATGTGGTTTTGAATGAATGCTCACAAGAACAAATATTCTTTTTTTGAGTAGTATATATAGAGAGATATAGTGGAGATTCAAGCCGCGTCCTCTAACTTGGCCCTTCTTTTGGGGAGCCCCTAGTCGGCGCTCTAACTCGGCCCTTCCTTTGGGGAGCCCCTAGTCGGCCCTCTAACTCGTCCCTTCCTTTGGGGAGCCCCTAGTCGATGCTCTAACTCGGCCCTTCCTTTAGGGAGCCCCTAGTCGACGCTCTAACTTAGCCCTTCTTTTGGGGAGCCCCTAGTCGGCGCTCTAACTCGGCCCTTCTTTTGGGGAGCCCCTAGTCGGCGCTCTAACTCGGCCCTTCTTTTAGGGAGCCCCTAGTCGGCGCTCTAACTCGGCCCTTCTTTTGGGGAGCCCCTAGTCGGCGCTCTAACTCGGTCCTTCTTTTGGGGAGCCCCTAGTCGGCTCTCTAACTCAGCCCTTCTTTTGGGGAGCCCCTAGTCGGCGCTCTAACTCGGCCCTTCTTTTGGGGAGCCCCTGGTGGCGCCCATTAGGCAACTTGGCGCCTGCAGGTTCCATGGTTAGGCCGGCAGCGCAGCGGAAATTCATTAAATAGCGCAAAAAACTACGTAGAAGTAAAGCAACCGTGAGGATTCAATGTCACGCCATCAACCTCCACCCCATGTTGCCCAACCACTATACTAAACAGGCTCTGGTGATTCATTAGGGCGCAACCTATTTAATAAGTAAGTATAGCCACACTTTTACTGCATATATAAATTAGAAAAATCCTGATTTTTGAAAAAAAAGTGTGAAGAAAATTTGAAAGTTTGCAAATTTCAAAACAAACCATGAATTTAAAAGGAGTTCACGAATTCAAAGAATTTCCATGAATTTGGAAAAGGTTCATCAATTTTTAATAAAGTTTATCATTTTTGAAAAATATATATTCAATTTTGAAAAAAGTTCATCAATTTTATAGAAATTTCAAAAAATTTAAAAAAATTTCATTGATTTAGGAAAAAGTTCATCAATTTTGGAAAAATGTTCGTCGAATTGAAAACAGTTCATCAATTTTCAAAAAAATATTCATCAATTTTGAAAAAAGTTCACCATTTTTCTCAAAAAGTTCATGGATTTTGAAAACATTTCATGAATTTTGAAAAAAAATCATCAATATGAAAAAAGTTCATCAAAAATGAAAAAAATGCAATTCTTTTTTTCAGAAAGTTCATCGATTTTTTAGAAAAAGTTCATCAATTGGAAAAATCAAGTTCATAAAAATGTTCATCAATTTGAAAAAATAAGTTCAAAACATTTAATTGTTTTCATCGATTTGAAAAATGAGGAAGAAGAAAAAATGAAAAAAGGAACGGAAATGTTGAATCAATAAAACAATACGAAAGATGAACAATATCGGATGAGGTTGTGTGGTCGGGTGGTTATCGTGTTGCGTGTTAGTACAGCAGGTCGGCACCGACTCGTGGAAACAGAAGGAAAACAAAATTACAGATAATTGGGCCAGCCCAGTTAACGCGGCTGCAGGCGCCGGTTAGGAACATTGCCTTTTAACCAGCGCCTGCAGCGCCGAATAGGCTTTGCCCTTCTTTTGGCCCAGCCTGCACCCCGCAAGCAGCAAAAGGCTGCCAAAAGGGTAGAGAGAACAACCCACGCAGGCTGCGTCCAGCCCAGCGTGGATTATTTATTACCCAAGTTACCTCCTGTGGTCGTCGCTTGCCACAGAAAAAGCCAGAACTGGCGCTACGGTAGGCATGTTTGTCTCCACGCCGTAGGGAAACGCGACGGAAGATGCACACGGCACGGGCACACGCCTCCATTGCTTTTGCTGCCGCTCCGTCCCGACGCGACGAGACGGAGCACCTTCTCTCACATGCCGTTAGGCCATCTCCACCGCGCGACCCTAAAACGTCCGGGTCTGTCCATTTGGAGTTAAACGGACAAATAAAACGACCCAACGCGCAACTATATCCATAAAAAACGTCCGTTTCTGGTCCGTCTCATCTCATCTTGGACTCAAATTTGAGCTGGGTTTGCGTTCAAAGCGGACACAAGCGAACGCTTTCTGGGTCGTCCTCGTCCGGCAGTGTCCCATATGCATGTGACCCTGGCCCGCTTGTCATCATCTCTTCTCTTCACTCACGTGGCCCACCTACCATCCTCTCTCTCTCCATGTTTTCCTCCTCCCCATGCCGGTGCACACCACTGTGCTGCAGCCGTGGGCGAGCGCGACGCGCGCCGGAGCGCGGGTGCGGGAGAGCGGGGTGCGGCGCGGCTGTGAGCTGGGGGCGTGCGTCCAGGAGGCGTCGTGCGCGAGCGCGGCGGCACGTCGACGGGCGACGAGGCGCGGCTACGGGCGTGGAGAGGCGAGGCGGGGCGGGTCGGCTGCTGCGGGGGAGGGCGGCGAGCTCGCGCGGCTGCAGGTGCGGGCGAGCGCGTGGGCGGGGGCGGGGGCAAGCGCGCGGGCAGGGACGGCGAGCGCGCACGTGCGGCTGCGGCGGCAGGGCGGGGCACGACGAGGCGGGCTCGAGCGGCCGGGGCGAGGAGGCGAGGCATGGCCCGGCGGCGAGCGCGGCGGGCGGGGGCAGGGGCGCGGCGCGGTGTGGCGTGGAGGCAGGGCGCGCGCCGGCCAGCATGCCATAGCGGGGAACGGGCGGAGCCAGGGCGCAAGCTCGCGGGCGGGTGAGGCGCACGACCAAGATGGGCAGTTGGGGATTGGTTGGTGCGTTGGGCGCCTCTAACTATATCTGGACATGCATATTTGTTTTGCCATCTATTGCCACCTCAAAACGGACAGATTCCGGACGAAACGGACGTCCGTTTGGGTTGTGCGGTTGAGTTGGCCTTACTTACGCTCTAAGCATATTCATATTCTACTCGGTGCGTTTCTTCCCGAGCTCCTCTTGATCCATCCCCGAAGCTCAGGCCATGTGCTCACTTTGAAGCTAGGACACGCACATCTGCCGCCCTCGAACAATGGTCGCGCGCACATGACAAGCCCCTCGTTGCGCTTTTTACACTGGGTTTCTTCGCAGAGATCAAACCTACCTACACCCTACATGTCTAGAGAGGAGCAGTTTACTAATCCAAGACGTCGGTCGCGTGTCCCGGGCCGAAGACCATCGTCGTCGTGGATCCAGAATGGAATCGGGGAGGAAGGACGCATGGCTCAGACCGGCCTCGACTCGACGACCGCGTCCCTTGTTTTACCCGGGAGACCGGCGGTGGGGCGCCGCTGGTCCCGTCCAGCACCCGTGGGTGGCGCCTTTGAACTGTTCCCGCCGCGCCCATTCCCCAGCCCATGCGAGCTCCACCGGTGAGGAGGGGGTCACCCCATCTCCATGTGCGCCCCTGCCCGAGATCGCCGAGATGTTGGCGCTGGTCGATGCTCAGTGACTCAGCGCTCTCCTGGCCGCCACCAACTCCTCTGGACCCGCCGCGGCGCCCGTGTCCTGCTCGGCGTACGCTTCCCCTTGGCAATGCGATGCCAGCAGTGCACGGTACCTCACCCCACGGCGTGGACGACGCATGCATATTCTACCGTTCGCCGTGCTGCCAGCCAGGAAGTAGAGCGGTAGGTGAGCCATGAGCGCCTTCCTCCGTCGCACTCACGCATGGTCCATGCCATTGTGTCACCGATCGTCCGATCCTAGCTTGTCAATTACCTGTCGTGTCTAATCCAATCCAGCAAAAATGCTCAAAAGTGAGGCACTTGAAAATGACGCGACCTATATGTCTACGCGCGCCGTTGTGCGATCTACTCTACCCGACAGCGTAAAATTCTCACTCGGAAAACGGACGGCCGCGACGCGGCTGACTCACCGGCGCTTGGAGCTATTCTCCTGGAGGAGAAGCCTTCTCGTCGACTTTCGCGACAGGGGCGGTCGCCTTTGTTTATATTGAGAAAAAGAGAGACGCTTTCGGAAAAGCTAGTGTGAAATGTCTATAGCAGTACTAGCCCGTCGCACGCGTAAAAGGGAGCTTGCGCGCGTGAAATTCATTCGAGATTTCGCAGCATTGTCTGGCACAGTCGCTGCCTGCTCGACGTGCAGCAACAGTGTGTCGTGGCCGCACATGGAAATTTACCAGATGCAGTGCACGGATGTCCTAAAAAAAGAGATAGAAGTACGCGTAGTGAATATACTAGTGAGAAAAGTGGAGTTTTATTTGTTGAGGGAAGAGGACGTCTGAAACCCTAAAAAAAGGATGTTTGAAAACGGAGAGGAAGCCAGGCAACGGCTCACGTCCGGTCCGGACCGCACGGACGAAGGCGTGAAGCTATCAACGAACAGCGATTCCGGGGAAATGACAGGGACCGACCGGGCTCAACGTCCGTCCGCCATGCCAACAACCCCGTATCTCAGGCTTTGCTCGCGAGATCGTCTGCGGCGATCATATCTGTTGCTTCAAATTCAGAAGCACCTGACGGACCTGAATCTGTCAAACATACCACTCCAATGTTACTCTGGACATCGGATCGCGAAACGGCCCACGTGACCGTCCTTGGGGTTCGTATCAAACATGATTCGCGGCACCAAAGTTTCGCTGCAGGATGGGCGACAATTCTCTCAATCATCTTTGGGCGGGGCCCATGTGAGTGAGCGGCTGTGTGAGATGGGGGGCACGTAAATGGCTAGCAAGAGCTCCGATGGGGTAGGGCGTAGGCGAGAAAGTGAAACGAACAGCACGCTCGGGTAGCGGGGCCACAGCGGAGACCCAGCCCCAGTGGGGGCGCACCTCATGGGTGATGGATCTCACAGACACAGAGGATCCGACGCACCGGCCCGTCGAGCTGTCCACCACATCTATCCCCCCCCGGTGGGGCCCCACGTTGGCCGCCCGCCTCGCAACGGGCCACGCCTCCCACTACGCCAGCGCCTTCCCACGCCGTGCGGGGCGCCTCCAACGTCACTGACACGGCGGCCACGGGCCGCGCTGCTGACCTACACGTCGGTGACGTAGCGCCTTTTATCGTGCGGGCTGCGGGCCGTCACGCTTTATCTACCCCTTTTTGTTAGATACGGATATACGCCGGCCACCGGATGCGGATCTGACGGCCGGGATTCGTTCCGAGGCGCTACAGATCCCTCTCTACCCTGCCCTGGCCTGTGCACACACGCTCCCCTCCGTTGCGCTCCCACGGCACCACCCCACCACCAACTGCTCGACGGAATGCCACACTAGCCCCCACTCCACTCCCCACTCCCCCCCACGCCGCCGCCGCCGCCGCAGAGCGACGAGATGAAGGGAGCAATGCAGCCGCGGCAGTTCATGATGCACGGGCCGGGGGGCCCGATGGCGCCGCCGCAGCAGCAGTTCGGGCTGACGGAGACGCGCCCGCCGCTGGCCGCCATGCTGCGGCCCCGCTTCAACATCCCGGGCCTCAACCCCTCCGCCGCCGCCGCCAGCGCCGCCGGCAAGATCTCATCCACCTACGACCTCGTCGAGCCGATGCGCTTCCTCTACGTGCACGTCGTCAAGGCGCGGGACCTCCCCGCCGTCTCCCCCACCGGCTCCATCGACCCCTTCGTCGAGGTCAAGCTCGGCAACTTCAAGGGCACCACCGCCGTCCTCGCCGGCCATCACAGCCCCTCCTGGCACCAGGTCTTCGCCTTCTCCGCCACGCACCTCCAGTCGCATCTGCTCGAGGTCGCCGTCAAGGCCAAGGATCTCGCCGGCGGCGACGACATGGTCGGCCGCATAGGGTTCGACCTCTCCGAGGTGCCCGTCCGCGTGCCGCCGGACTCCCCGCTGGCGCCCCAGTGGTACAGGCTCGACGGCAAGCGCGGGGAGAAGCTCCACCACGGCGAGATCATGCTGTCCGTCTGGCTCGGGACCCAGGCCGACGAGGCCTTCCCGGAGGCCTGGCATTCCGACGCGCACGGGGCGGCTGGCCCGTCGGCCGTCGCCTCCACGCGCGCCAAGGTATACTTCTCGCCCAAGCTCGTGTACCTCCGCGTCGCCGCCATCGGGGCGCAGGACCTCGTGCCCCACGACACGTCGCGCCCCATGAACGCCTCCGTCAAGCTGCAGCTGGCCGGGCAGGTGCGGCGCACGCGCCCGGGCGGGCCGCCGGGTTCGCCCAACCCGATGTGGAACGAGGAGTTCATGTTTGTCGCGTCGGAGCCGTTCGACGAGCCCCTGCTCGTCACCGTGGAGGACCGCGTCGGGCCGGGCCGCGACGAGCCGCTCGGGCGCATTATGCTGCCCCTCAACGCCGCAATGCCGCGCCATGACCACTTCGGCAAGCCCGTGGAGCCGCGCTGGTACAGCCTTGCGCGCCCCAGCGACGACGGCGAGAAGAAGGAGGGCAAGTTCGCGAGCAAGATACAGCTTCGGATGTCGCTGGACTTTGGGTACCATGTTCTTGACGAGTCGACCTACTACAGCAGTGATCTCCAGCCATCATCAAAGCACACCCGGAAGCCGAGCATTGGGATCCTTGAGGTGGGTGTTCTTGGTGCACGCAACTTGATACCAATGAAGGCCAAGGATGGTCGCAGCACCGACGCCTACTGCGTTGCCAAGTATGGTCCGAAATGGGTGCGCACAAGAACCATCATGAACACGCTGAATCCCCAGTGGAATGAGCAGTATACCTGGGAGGTGTTTGATCCATGCACCGTGATCACGGTGGTGGTGTTCGACAATAGCCAGATTGGGAGCAAGAATGGTGATGCCCGGGATGAAAGCATTGGCAAGGTCAGAATTCGTCTCTCGACACTGGAGACTGACCGGGTGTACACCCATTTCTATCCTTTGCTTGCTCTTAAGCCAAGTGGCCTCAAGAAGACCGGTGAGCTGCATTTGGCCGTGCGGTTTACATGCACGGCATGGGTGAACATGATGGCAATGTATGGCCGTCCGCTGCTGCCGAAGATGCACTACTCACAACCAATATCAGTGATGCAATTGGACTACCTGAGGCACCAGGCGATGCAGATTGTTTCGGCAAGGCTTAGCCGTGCTGAGCCACCACTGCGCAGGGAGGTGGTCGAGTACACGCTCGATGTGGGCTCGCACATGTTTAGCCTCCGGCGCAGCAAGGCCAACTTCTATCGCATCACCTCTCTGTTCTGTGGCTTTGCCTCAATGGCCAAGTGGTATGATGGCATCAGGAGCTGGCGAAACCCGATCACAACAATGCTGGTGCACATGTTGTTCCTGATACTGATCTGCTACCCGGAGCTCATCCTGCCTACCATCTTCCTCTACATGTTTATGATCGGACTGTGGAACTATCGCTTCCGGTCAAGGCACCCACCACACATGGATACCAAGCTATCGCAGGCTGAGTTCACACACCCTGATGAGCTTGATGAGGAGTTTGACACATTCCCATCCAACAGGCCAGCTGACATTGTAAGGTTGCGCTACGACAGGCTGAGGAGTGTTGGAGGTCGTGTGCAGACGGTGGTCGGGGACCTGGCGACGCAAGGTGAGAGAGCCCATGCGTTGCTGAGCTGGAGGGACCCCCGTGCCACCGCCATCTTCATATTCTTGTCCCTGGTGGTGGCCATTGTGCTGTATGTGACGCCGTTCCAGGTTTTGCTGGTCATCACCATGCTCTACTTGCTGCGCCATCCCCGGTTCCGCAGCAGGATGCCCTCTGTCCCGTTCAACTTCTACAGAAGATTGCCTGCCAAGTCCGATTCGCTTATTTGAAGATAAAATGAGGGAAGCTTGTAACATTGCCCCCCTCTCTCGTTCTGTTCCTTCTGGTTAGCATCAGATCAGATGTGAATATACTTAATGAGTTGATTAATTTAGAGCCAGGCAGCTGGTGGCCCTGTAATAAGGTGTCGGTTTATATGTTGGTCTGCTTAGCTAGGCAGAAAACGAAGGGAATGGCCGGGGGATCCCTTCGTAGTTTTGGATGGAAAATGTTGGCTTTGGGGTTTCTGTTGTAGAGCTGGGCACATGATGAGTTCCAGAATGTTATGTTTATGTATTGGTGCCAGTTTTGTTTATGTTCTGTTAATTATGTTCCGTTGATCATGTTACCTGCCCCTAATCTTGTTTTTTTATATATGTAGTATATGTGCTGTTCCTTCCCTTTTCTCCAGAAATATATCTACTGCTCCTATTTTTTGTTCTGAGGCGCTTACCCTTTTTTCAGAGGGCACGCTGAGGTAGTTTCACTGTGACGTTGTAGCATGGTTGGTGGAATACCATGCTGGGTATATCGGTGAAGTTCATCTGAAGAGCCTACGAATGTGCGCCAGTTCATCAGTTGTTGAATGTCAGTTACTCCGTGGTTCAGTCCAGAATTGTCGTAGCCGTTACCCCACTTCTTTTTTCGTAGCGGTTGATCAGCTACTGAATGTGCACTAATCCAGCGTGATCTCGTATAAGTTACTCCGTGGTTCAGTGCTGAATTGTCGTAGGGGTTTATCAGCTACTGAATGTGCACTAATCCAGCGTGATCTGGTGCCATTTACTCCGTGGTTCAGTGCAGAAAAGAAGCAGCAGTTTCCGTCTTGTACGTGAGCAGTTCCCGTGCGCTGATCCGCACTGAGAGAACAGTTAGAAAGGTTGTGGTTGTACCCACGCTTTTGACCCCGGTACCACGGTGTGTTTTCTAACCAAACAAGATAAAACCATGCGATCCTTTCCTTGTCGGCAACAAAAAGATAAACGGCTTGGGACCGTATGCGGGAATACTGGACTAGACAGGCAGGTGTGAATGCAGGACGGCTAGGGCACAATAAAACAGATATGGAACGGCGTCGTCTGGCATCGAAGGGGGACATCGCCATTTTTCATGGCAACTCTTTAAATTTGTTGTGCTGGTGGTGCCATGATTAGTGTGACATGCGTGCCTGGCTACACATGGCTGGAGATGCATGTCGAAGCAATGCTCCTAGGAGTGTTCAATCCACTGTTTGCTAAAGGCGTCTTTGATTGTAGCACAAAAGGGCGAACAAGAAAACGTGGAGGTTGAATGTTAAGCCAATGTTGAATTCTATACATGGATTTTAAGGCATATGAAATGTTAAAAGGTTCTTTAATTGCAGCACAAGGAAAGAAGAGTAAATTCCAGTTTTTGCCCCCTCAAATAGTTTTCTTTTGTGGGACCTCAAAATAGCATTTTTGACATGAAGTACTATATTTAAGGATTTTCTTCTGTTTTACCCCATTTAATGAATTTGAACAATTGTAGACGTCCATTGCATTTGAACGAGTGGTCTAGATTAGGCATGGCGGTCTATTACCACATATCCACTCAGTGGGCATATCGTAGGCCTACAGCTCAGAAACAACGAGGCAAATGTCAGCAGTTTGCATTGCGTTCTGAGAAATGAAACGATGGATAGATAGGGATAGGAGGGGCTCGTGACAAGGTGTTTTACGGCGGAACCGAGCTGGCTGCAGATCAACCGCAAGATTAGCTAGAAATCAAATCAAGCTAAAAATCGAGAGAGAGAGAGAGAGAGAGAGAGAGAGAGAGAGAGCTTCATTGCTGTTAGCAACTACATCAATCATTGAGTGCGGTAGGCAAGTCACCTAGGTTTCTAGGGTTCTCAAATATCCTTTGACGGCTAACACCACCTTAGTTCAAAAACCACCGTTTCATCGTTCTTGATAGGTCTTGGCAGGGCGCAAGTGCATTGATCCTTTCCTGTAGACCACAAGAAGTCACTGCATGGAAGATCCGACGTCAAATAGGGCTACGACGGATGGATCTTACATGGGAGGCGATGGCGGCGGTAAACGAATCACACTTCTTAAACCATCAGTTGAAGCTAGATTTGAAGGGTTGGATCTACATGGGAAACAAGAATTCGATCTATATTTGTCAGAGTTGGAAGGCTTGATCATAGATGTGTGTTGGCCACTTGGCTCGGACTGTTTAGGGTTCATACATCCAAGCCATTATGTGGCACCCCGGCTCTGCGATCTGGATGTGCCCTACATACTAGCCCAAGAATCCGTCCTCCGGTATACAATGCTAGTTGGCATCAAGCACAACCACAATATATTACAACACATAGGTACATATGTCTTTACGATACATCACTTGGAGAGGCAAAAAGGCACTATACATGCGGCGGTAATATGTACATTATTTATCTAAAGGCCCCGGGGTCTAGCAACGAAATGACAACGGTGGTGGGGCTCCATCCCAAAGGGACCCTTGGTACGACATGATCCTAGCGCTCATGCATGATCGTTCTCGGAATACTCACAATCAACATCTCCAACATCTGGCATATAAGTCAGGTGAGTACATTGAATGTAATCTCAAGCTCACGACAAACAATAACATGCAACACGGCAAATACGTAACCCACATGCATAGACATGTATCAATGATGCATCTTGGTCAAGTTTTATGTTAGCACAATGACCGTTGATTAGAACCTTGCATAAAACCAACAAATGAATTGGTAGCCACCAAGCTCTGGGGTGTCAACGTAATGAATGAACAGTTGCCAAAGACGATTGACCACAAGATGGTTGGTCAGAGCACGACATGGAGCATGAGAGCGGTGTGGATAAGAAGAAGCTGCCCAAGATGACCGGAAAAGCAGCACACAGGATGGGAGCGGTGCTACAAAGAGAAACTAACAGGTGCATGAGATGGCCGAGAAGCAGCACAGAACACGGGAACAATACTATTGCTACCACCATCTTACGCAAAATTACCACCTGGCTTTGTGCAACCTTACCATCTTGGCCTCTTGGTCATTACAACTTACCACATGGTTGTGTCCATGACCTTGGTCATGTCCACACTTGGTCACCACGACCACTTATCAACCTTTAGTCACCTCGTGACCCATATCTTATCACCAGATCACATTCGCGATCCACACAAATCTTTGAGCCTAACCACCATGAAAACTTCATGTATATTAATCATTGGCATTGACGGCTGGTGTGACCTAGTATGAACTGTGTCCATTACCCTGGACTCGACTATTCGAATTGATTTATACACTCTGTAAACTACCCATACCGTGTCACCGACATATCCCTTGGGGTAATGCTCAGGAGGAGGAATCCCGGGCCTCATTGTCTACGAAAGGCTGTACCACTTATGTGGTCTCATATTTCCCCCTCTTGGGATTACTTTATTTATAACTTGTGAAGCATACCATTCCCAGGTTCTCAGAATTAGACGTCGGTTACAGGGCTAGGTTAGCATACATGTCTAATTCTTCCTAAGATGGTGACACCACTAAGAGCATGTATAGACTAAGTTAAGTCATTCCCACATTAGGAAAATGTGGTTGCACATGTGGAAGGTTTGACTCGATGGCACCATAATTAGACGAAGCCAGTGAAGTGTTAGTTTAACAAGTTCTTCTTTATTGAATGTATGCTTGATCTGAGTCATGTTTATTATTGAATTCCATAATGAGTGAAACTACACAACCATATTGAAGCAACCACATTCATGTAATCAGACAAATGCTTATGCGGTGAATTTTTTATTAACATTATTGATGTCATCATGCATTCATGCTACTACCAAGGAAAAATATTCATCAGAAACATATACATGCACATATAGTTCATAGTAGCATAATGAACTAAATACAATATGCTCTAAAATATATATGTATGGACTATGACTTCAACAAGTCAGCAAGCAATGGTAGTGTGGCTTGCCTTGGTGAAGGTAACAGTTAAGGTACTTTAGATATTCACCATCAAGCTCTTCTTCCTCTGAAAATATATATTTGAAAATAATTTATAAATATAACATAAATCCAAAGCTATTGTGGGTCCTAGCTAAACAGAACGACAAATAGCAATAACATATTTTCTGTAAGACAATTTCATAAGAAAATACTACAAAAAAGGAACATGCCATTTGGACCTGTAGTTTGGAAGTTATGAGTGGGCAAAGTTTGGTCGAAGATGAATTTAAATTGAATTTATCTGATTAACCAGAAAATACTAGAGCAGGCCACGTCAAAGAATACGCCTCCTCTGCGTACCGCTTTGGGTGCGGGACCCACTCAACTATAGAGGCCTATAGTGGGAGGGGAGGTGGAGTGAGTGTGCGTGTGCGCTAAACTGTGCCTGAGCGTACAACACTAATTCTGCGCTCCGGCCGAAACTGCGCACCCGACCAAGTAACCAACGTGCACACACCTGGTGCCTTGGTCTCCCACTTGATCGTAAATTCATAGGCAACTAGTAGTAAAGCATGGTAACCTTTTTACTACACAAGCCTAGTCACAAAGTCTATGGTAAGATCCCATGTGAAATGCAGTAACACATGTTAACCTATTTACTATAAGTTCCCAGGGAATCAATCGGTAGTAAACCTATAGTAAAACTAGTAATCTCTTTACTATAGATGCACATTTGTACTACAGATGTCTTGTCATGAAGTTTGCCGTAACACCCCATGAAACATTTAGTAACACATGTTAACCACCTTACTACACATTCCCGGGAAAATAATCGGAAGTATAACACGTGGTACAATTAGTAATCTCTTTACTATACACTCAAAAAAGTAATATGTTTACTATAGATGCATGGACATTGTTAATAAAATCTCAGATAGCATGTAGTAAATACGTGACCTCTCTAGTAAAATTGATTTCAAAGTAATCATAATGTTACATGTACGCACAATGAGCAAATTATAACTAAGATCTAATTATCCAAAATATGTAATTGTTGATCGATTTTACCACATGCTAGAGAGATAGTAACAACAGGGCAATATATAGTAATCTACTAGTCAGTTTTACTAGTTGAGGGGACCTGTGGGTCTGGATAGTAAAAGTCATTGTCACACATGGTAATGTACTAGAGACTTTTACCATCAGGTGGAACTTTGGTGGGACGCGGTCACTTCCGTAATTAGTGAGTTCGAGCGTGGTTTGGATGGCCGGAGCGCAGAATAAGCTATAATGCGCTCGGGCTTAGTTTATATATATATATATATATATATATATATAGGGTCGCGCTATTCGTCATTCTGGGTGAGGAATAGTTATTCTTCACCCCCCTCTATTTTACCATCAATGCACCGTAATTTTACGTTTCATAAGTTTTGTCTTATTTTCAACGCAAAAAGAGACCGTAAGAAAATATATAATCGTCGTAAAAATATTTTATGTTATGCAAAATTACAAACGTAAAACATAGTCTAAAATACACATAAACTGCAAATTTTCTTGTCTTATGACCTATATTTTTATTTTCTTATGTCAAATTTTACGTAGTGAATCAATAGGAATGTAACTATTTGAATTCCAAATGTAATTTAATTATGAAATGATCGTAAGATTACCTCGGGTGGGGAATAACTTATTCTGCACTCTGGGTGATGAATAGTAACACTATATATATATATATATATATATATATATAAAATCTTACGGTCATTTCATAATTAAATTACGTTTGGAATTCAAATAGTTACATTCCTATTGATTCGCTACGTAAAATTTAGTATAAGAAAATAAGAATATAGGTCATAAGACAAGAAAATTTACAGTTTATGTGTATTTTCCACTATGTTTTTACGTTTGTAATTTTACATAACATGAAATATTTTTTATGACGATTATATATTTTCTTACGGTCTTTTTTACGTCAAAAATAAGATAAACTTACGGAACGTAAAATTACGGTGCATTGATGGTAAAATAGAGGGAGATTGAAGAATAACTATTTTATGTTATTCTTCATCCTCCCTCTATTTTACCATCAATGCACCGTAATTTATAGTGTTACTATTTATCAACCAGGGTGCAGAATAAGTTATTCTTCACCCGAGGTAATCTTACGATCATTTCATAATTAAATTACATTTCGAATTCAAATAGTTACATTCTTATTGATTCACTACGTAAAATTTGACATAAGAAAATAAAAATATAGGTCATAAGACAAGAAAATTTGCAGTTTATGTGTATTTTAGACTATGTTTTTATGTTTGTAATTTTACATAATATAAAATATTTTTTACGGCGATTATATATTTTCTTACGGTCCCTTTTTGCGTCGGAAATAAGACAAAACTTACGGAACGTAAATTTACAGTGCATTGATAGTAAAATAGAGGGGGTGAAAAATAACTATGCCTCACCCAGGGTGACGAATAGCGCGACCCTATATATATATATATATATATGAAAATGGTTGTGTACTCCTAGGAGTACGTACTCCCACTCGTCATATAACACATAGATGAATCTTTTATACCTTTTTATTATTTTTAATATACTTCATTAGTAATTATTAGATACCCCAAAACGAGTTTCATGAAAAAAATTCATGTGAGTCTATGTATTTTTAAATATTTACGTATATACTGATGTGTTTGTACGTGAAAAGGTATATTACAAAAAAGTACGTCGCAGATAATATTTTTTCAACTAAACTCATATTGGGGTATCTTAGAATATTTAATGAAGTATATTGAAAATAATAAAGAGGTATAATTAATGCGTATATGAGGTATATTGAGGATGAGAGTACATACTCCCAAGAGTACAGAAGAGGAGTCTAGTTATTCTTCACCCGAGGTAATCTTACAATCATTTCATAATTAAATTATGTTTCGAATTCAAATAGTTACATTTCTATTGATTCACTACGTAAAATTTGACATAAAAATAAAAATATAGGTCATAAGACAAGAAAAATTATAGTTTATGTGTATTTTAGGCTATATTTTTACGTTTGTAATTTTACATAATATAAAATATTTTTTACGGCGATTATATATTTTCTTACGGTCCCTTTTTGCATCGAAAATAAGACAAAACTTACGGAACGTAAAATTACGATGTATTGATGGTAAAATAGAGGGGGGTGAAGAATAACTATTCCTCACCCAGGGTGACGAATAGCGTGACCCTATATATATATATATAGAGAGAGAGAGAGTGGCATTGACGCTCACTAGCGAGGCTAGCAATGAAGAGGGTGCTTGATTGGGCTCAGGGGTGAGATAGTTGGATGCAGGGGACGACGGCGGCCATGGCAATGGTCGAAATAGGGCGAGGGCTCGACGAACGACGTCACACGCTTCCTCTGGGCGGTGGCGGTTGTTGGGTGGTGGTCGCCGGCATCGATTCTTGTGTCGATTGACTCGGGTGAGCACGGTAGGAGGAGCGAGAGATCAAGGGGAGTGGAACGAGGCGAAAATTCCAACAGGTGATCGACCGGAGGTGTCGCGCCATGGTAGAGACTAGCGGCTTAGCTCATAGTCGAAGACGAGTGAAAGGAACGATATGGTTGACTAGAGGGGGTGAATAGGCAACTAACAATTTTTAGCTTTTCATTAACAATTTAAACTTTGCATCAAAGTAGGTTGTCTAGATATGCAACTAGGTGAGCAACCTATATGATGCAAAAAGGATAGGAACACAAGCAAGCAACATATATGAAACAAATAAGTTTGCACAAGTAAAGGCACGAGATAACCAAAAGTGGAGACGGTGGAGACGAGGATGTGTTGCCGAAGTTCCTTCCCTTTGAGAGGAAGTACGTCTCCGTTGGAGCGGTGTGGAGGCACAATGCTCCCCAAGAAGCCACTAGGGCCACTGTATTCTCCTCACGCCCTCACACAATGCGAGATGCCGTGATTCCACTATTGGTGCCCTTGGAGGCGGCGACCGAACCTTTACAAACTAAGTTGGGGCAATCTCCACAACTCAATTGGAGGCTCCCAACGACGCCACGAAGCTTCACCATAATGGACTATGGCTTTGCGGTGACCTCAACCGTCTAGGATGCTCAAACACCCAAGAGTAACAAGATCCGCAAGGGATTAGTGGGGGGGAATCAAATATCTCTTGGTGGAAGTGTAGATCGAGGCCTTCTCAACCACTTCCGAGCAAATCAACAAGTTTGGTCGGCTAGGGAGTGAGATCAGGCTAAAATGGAGCTTAGAGAAATAATGGAGCTTCGGGGTGGAAGAGGTGAGTCAACGGGGAAGAAGGGGACCCCTTATATAGTGTGGGAAAAGGATCCAACCGTTACCCACCAACCAGCCCGCGGCCAGCGGTACTACCGCAAGGCCACGCGGTACTACTGCTTGCAACCAAGCGGTACTACCGCACGGCTGTGCGGTACTACCGTACCGACCCACGGTACTGCCGCAACCCCAGCGACAGTAAAGATAAACAGACGCGCAGGAGCTGGGGACGGTACTTCCGCACGCGCGGTACTACCGCGCCCCCCCATGCGGTACTACCGCAAAGTAAAAAACCCCAGCCAGGGGGAAGGGAACTTCCGTGCCTACTTTCGCAAAGAAACGGAAGTAGTAAAAACCCGACACAGTAGTACCGCCGAGGGGCGGTACTACTGCCTGACTGCATAGCGCGGTACTACCGCTCGACGAAAACGGTACTACCGCGGTAGATGCGGACGTAAAAAATTACATCCGCCCCTACTACCGCAAAGGGGCGGCACTAGCCTGGTGGGTAGCGGTAGTGCGGCTCCAGGGGAGGGGTACTACCGTGGGCACCTGCGGTACTACCGCGGATGCCTACGGTACTACCGTTTTCCTGGGAGCAGTACTACCGCAACCAACCACAGCAGCCAGACAAGGGAGGCAAGAAAACGGAGGAAGCTCCAAGGAAAAAGGAGGGGACAAGAAGGAGACGTGTACGTGATGATTCCGCCCAAACCTTTCCAATGCGGACCCCCTCTTAATAGTACGGCTTTCCTACGACTCAAATCCATCAAAAAGAAATGTAGAAAAGACGCCGTCTTCATCAGTCTTCGAGGGGCACCCAATCGTCTTGTGCCTAGCAATGAAGTGTTTGGAATACTCAAGGCACACGGTTAGTCCGCAAATGCGTTGTCATCAATCACCAAAACACTTAGGGATGAATATGCCCTTACAATCTCCCCCTTTTTGGTGGATTGATGACAATACGGGATTTGCACAAGGAAAATA